>NC_142596.1:15523836-15827018 GCF_965207765.1 Zootoca vivipara
GTTTATGAGGGTTTATTTCAGGCATCCCCAAGCTTCGGCCCTCCAGATGGTATGGACTACAATTCTCATCATCCCTGACCACTGGTCCTGTTAGCTAGGGATCATGGGAGTTGTAGGCCAAAACATCTGGAGGGCCGCAGTTTGGGGATGCTTGGTTTATATGCTGGTATGCATTTCGGTTCGTACCCTTCACTGAATCCATTGGGATGAAGGGCAGGCTAAAAGTCGCCTTAAGAAACCAAACAATAAATGGTGGATGTTTTATAACCCAAATCCTCCTTTGCAGCGGATGAGGGATGGAGAAAATGGGCAATGATCCCCCCTTTTGTGTCACGCAAAACCCGCAGCTCTCTCAATGTGCAGGACCAGCCATGCCCATACTAAATATATCGGGGCATTATTAAATGCAGGACTTGGTTGCATCTGCTTCCCTTGAAAAAATATTGCAGGAATTTAGAATGTGCTTCCTTTGCTATACATACATAGCAGCATAGTCTTATTGATTTAATAGAAATGTGTGGCTTAACGGCCCCCTGTGCACCATTTTGCAAGAATATAAGGGGTTTTGTTTCAGTAAGTGTATGGATTGTACACTTGATGACTAGAGACCTTTTTAAAGCTGCAGGCTTGGTGGCAGATTGTGGTTCATGCTGAGCTCCCATTGTGCTTATTAATGCCCCCCCCCAAGAAAAGCGTAAGAGGAGCATAAGAAGCCCAGAAGAGCTGTTTGAATCGAACCAAATCTCCATGTAGCCCTGCAAGCAACAGTCGTCAGTTAGATGCACTTCAAACGTGTCAAGCATTTGGATGATAATAATGGGGGGAAACATGTCAATTTGGGGGGTGCCTGTACTTCTATCAATTCCCTCTGCATCAGGCATAATTTCATTTATTATTATTATTATTTCAGTAGCTTCAGTTTGTCTGATAACTCCACCCCAACATCACTCTTGCAATCAGTGTGTATTGCCCGTTTCTTGAAGGCAACCAGTATTTATTTTGTGGTAACGTAAAAGAGAGAGAGAGAGGCTATGTCTATATTTGGAAGAGCTGTAACTACTGGCATAAAGAATTGGCTGATTTGTGGATGGTGGTATTTTGGGTCACAGATCAGCAGCAGTGGTTTGCCGCTCAGCCTAGGGCTTAAATACTTAACCAGTTGAATGGGGGTAAAGATAAGGGTATTGAATACAGTAATTGCCAAGCGTTTAAAGCATTACTCTGTTGAAACTATGCAAGATAGATTTACCTAAGGATCTACCTGATCATAAAGGGGCTTGTATTGAAACAGCTGCAAAAAGGGAGGGGGGAGAGTCAATTCTAGCAGGGGGTTTCAAGGCAAACGCCTTCCTGAACCTGGAGCAAGGCATGCTTCTATTGCCTATCAGCTGACGGATGGAGGGAATGCACCACCAACAGCACATAGGATGCCAGGTGTGGCGCAAGAGAGGAAGGTTTGCCAGGAACAGTCTTATGCGCCACATCAGGACCCTTGGCAGGCTAAAGTTGGCTCATGGGCCAGAGCCCCACCCCACCCCGGCTCTGCATTAGCAGAAGGTTGGTCAAGATGATATTAGCATTCTACTGACCACATTGTCACCTCCTGCTGTAAGGTGGCGAGAATAGCCTGCTAGGGACTATTCACTAGTCTCTCAGTGTCCACCTCTGCAGATTCCAAATGTTGTATTGTAACTATTGTAACATGGCTAACCTGTAAATATTTCCCCACCTAAAACTGCATCATGGCCTGATCCTCCAAGTCTTTGCACCAGGGTTTCCCAAACTTGGGTCTCTACCGGTAGGTGTTCTTGGACTACAATTCCCATTATCCCTAGCTAACTGGACCAGTGGTCAGGGATGATGGGATTTGTAGTCCAAAAAACAGCTGGATACCCAAGTTTGGGAAACCCTGTTTTTACACTGTGTCCCAGATATGCTTTCCATTTAAGAATTATTTTTTTTAATGTTTGGCATTCTTGATAATCTGACCCATCCATATACAGTATGTTGTTTCTTAATGATACATACTTAGAAGGGGGGGAATCAGTAAAAAATATATCATAGTGGATAGTTTTCCATTAGAGAATAGTTTTGCTTCCCACATCTCTAGGTCTGATTGACCCCATTTCCCACTGAAATTAAACAAAAATAAAACAAAAGAGGGAGTGGTTTTTGCAACACAATGGAAGAATTGATGCCTTTATTGGAGGAGTTTATGAACTGGCGCAGGTTAGGGGAAATACTTTTATACACCTTTGAGATTTGTTTATGATCCCCCTCAAGGATAAAATGGGTTTAAAAGATCAGATCCTTACAGTGCCAAATTATGCATGATCCTCTAGGCTTCTATGGCAAATCTTAAGGACATGCAGCCGTTAATCAGACCTGGCTTGAGGCTATACGGTCTGGAGAGTTAAGGTGTGATGGGGTCTGGAATCTAGAAACATGGACCACAGGTCAAGAATTTAAGCTTGTTTAAATCCCAGTGAATCACATAAACTGCACATGAGCACTTAATTTCTCACTTATGTGGTTTATTGGATTAAATCTAATGGATCTCATTTTAAAATGGAATACTGACAAAAGTCTACAATTTAAAGGGTTCCTTTAGGCCCTTTTTAGCTAGGGCATGTGTTTTCACAATGAGCCTTCTGAAACCCCAACTCTTCCCCCCCTCCCAACACCACCGCCTGCATTGCAAATGTTTTTCAAACTCAAAATGTGGCATATCCTACAGTAAGATAATTATTTATTTGAAGGATAAGTTTAAATGTGCACACAAAGCCTGACTCTCATTGTGCACACAAAGCCTGACTCTAGGGTGTTTTGAGTGACACCCATAAATTCTGTTTCTCTTTCATAAGAACTGAAGAGCACCTGAGAGCTCATTGGCTGGATTCAAATGTAATGCTTAACCATGGTTTATTGCTACACAGATAAGCTACAGTGAGCCTTGCAATTGTATGTTTCTTCACTCCTCCTGCTCCTTGGTGTGGCCTTAAGGAAGAGTTCAGAAGTGTTCATTTCCATGTTGGATTAACCAAAGCTTGTTCAGATGTCCTAATCCAAACAAATTATTTTCTGATTAATTTTAACTATGATTTTGTCCCGGCTCCTGCCCCAGTCCCTCCAGCAGAGGCTCTGACTTGAGTTTAGGAGAAATACCTTTATTACAAAGCAAGTATAGCAATAGGTGAAAGCTAACTCAGAGCTTCTTCAAGTGGGATGGAGAGGTTAACTGAGCTAGGAGCAAGAGCAGAATTCCAAAGTCCAAGATCAAAACTGGACAAGAGTGGCAAAGTTATCCTAGCAGATTGAACAACCACCCAGCAACCTTTATAGCCTCGATTGCGAGAATTAGCCTTATAAGAATGTCTAGCCTGGTGCACTTCATTGGTGTGTGTGTGTGCATCTGTTGCCAATGGCAGAGGTGTTGCCTGGCCTTGGGAAACAACGCCAGACCCATCTCCTCTTAATCCTGTTCAGCCACCCCAGGCTTAGGCTCGGAGCTCTTCCCAGGCTCCAACAACATTCCTTCCTCCATAGGGAGAGAAGAAGCATCTGGGGGTCTGGTTCCAGCATTACCGCCTGCCCAGGAAGGTCTTCCTCAGACAGGCTTTGCTCAGCCTCCCCTCCTTCTTCCTCTTTCAATGCCTCCAGAGTCTGCCATCCCAGCTCTACGCCCCGAGAAAGTGACAGACTTGTGAAAGGTTTGTTGAAAGAAGCCAAAATTCAAACCATGGGTTGTGAAGCTGGCTTGTTTCTGCAAGCTGCAGTTGAAATTCACCATGGTTTAAGGTTCAGACACCACACTCAACTATAGCTGATCCCTAATGCAGCTCCTTTCAGCTGCACCATAAAGGAGGCGTGAAGCACGTGAGCCTGAGGCTCTTCCTTGTAACGCCGGGGGGGGGGGGGGAGCTTGGAGAGTGGAGACAGCAATCATAGTCCCAGTTATCCTTCCATGCATTTGTGGGACATGGGGAAAGTGGTATCGAGTCACTTGAGACAAGCTGAGTTTCGCTGGAGATCATAGGGATAATAAATGCTGGCCCACTGTAAGCATTAAACCAAATGCTGGAGCATTGTAAGCACTACTAAGATTATTTATATAAACTTAAGCATGGCGCTGTGGGTTAAACCACAGAGTCTAGGGCTTGCTGATCAGAAGGTCGGCGGTTCAAATCCCTGCAACAGAGTGAGCTCCCGTTGCTCGGTCCCAGCTCCTGCCCACCTAGCAGTTCGAAAGCACATCAAAGTGCAAGTAGATAAATAGGGACCACTCCGGCGGTAAGGTAAATGGCGTTTCCGTGCACTGCTTTGGTTCGCCAGAAGCAGCTTTGTCATGCTGGCCACATGACCCGGAAGCTGTCTGCGGACAAACGCTGGCTCCCTTGGCCTATAGAGTGAGATGAGCACCGCAACCCCAGAGTCTGACACGACTGAACCTGATGGTCAGGGGCCCCTTTACCTTTTTAAGCATGCTTGAACAAACAGTATAAAAATCCTACGTATGTAATGTTGCTGTTCAGTACTGTATTAACATTTAGAAAAGAGGATTAGCTTACTATATATCAGTTTTGTTTTAAACCCATCTTTAAATGGAAGTAACGATCTTCTGTAACAAATTGCAGGTATTTAGAGGGAGGTTCTCATTTGCAGTTCTCTAGTCTGTAAAGGCTTTGGTTTTAGTGCCGGGTAGTTGAGTTGTTTCCTGCAAATCTTACTGTTTATTAAAGCCATGATCTGCTGCAGGAAATGAGGTGTGGGCAAAATCCAGCTAAACTTCTTTTGCAAATGAAATCTTGTGTGGCACCGCTGTTTTTAAACCCTTTCCAGCTATGAGGGAATAAAACCAGAACAATAAGATGAAAATTGAATGACTGGTGTACTTCATTAATTAACAGAAAATAATTTTCCAGCAGCTGGACAGATTTACAAGTCCACATGTGGCTTAATAACAGTGTGTTTCAGAAAGCAGAACCTGGAACAATGTGCTTAATAACGTGTTTATGTTCTTGTTGTTTTAAGTAACTTATTTTTGAGGCATGCTTTGTCAACTTCTTCTCCTTCCTCCTCCTCTTATGTTTCCTTTGCAAGATTTAATTTCTGAAACTGTTCCTTTAATTTTCCTAGGGGAGGAAACCGTGATTGCTGTGCCACATGGGAGCCACAGTGCAAGAATTACTGTGAAAGGACCAGCACACCTTGGTATGAACCCCTTTACACATTACTAACACAGAGGAGCTTGGACAAAAGTATTCCATTTGGGAATTTTCAAGGTTATTAGAGCTATAGATGTACAGTGGAACCTCGGTTTATGAACACCTCGGTTTATGAATTTTCGGTTTATGAACGCTGTGGACCCATCTGGAACGGATTAATTCATTTTCCATTACTTTCAATGGGAAAGTTTGCTTCAGTTTATGAACGCTTCAGTTTATGAACAGACTTCCGGAACCAATTACACCCATGCTTCAGTTTATGAACGCTTCAGTTTAAGTACTCCGTGGACCCGTCTGGAACGGATTAATCCACTTTCCATTACTTTCAATGGGAAAGTTTGCTTCAGTTTATGAACACTTACTCCGCGGACCGTCTGGAACGGATTAATTCACTTTCCATTACTTTCAATGGGAAAGTTCGCTTCAGTTTATGAACGCTTCAGTTTATGAACAGACTTCCGGAACCAATTGTGTTCATAAACCGAGGTACCACTGTACAGTGGTACCTCGCAAGACGAATGCCCTGCAAGATGAATTTTTTGCAAGACAAATGCATTTTGCGATCTAATGGTGATCCGATGATGACTCACAAGACGTATTCGTTTTGCGAAAAATTCATCTTGCGAATCGCAGTTTCCCATAGGAATGCATTGAAATTTAATTAATGCGTTCCTATGGGCAAAAAATAAAATAGAAAATTCAATGCATTCCTATGGGAAACTGATTCACAAGATGAATTGTTCCTATGGGCAAAAAAATAAAATAAAAAATTCAATGCATTCCTATGGGAAGCTGTGATTCACAAGACGAATTTTTCCTATGGGCAAAAAATAAAATAAAAAATTCAATGCATTCCTATGGGAAACTGTGATTCACAAGACGAATTTTTCGCAAAACGAATTGACTCGTGGAACGAATTAAATTCGTCTTGCGAGGCACCACTGTAGTTGAAATATCTTACTTCTCCTGCCTAGGCCTGATCCTGAAGCCCTATGGGTGTGCTCAGCTTCTCATAATAATAATAATAATTTTTTATTTATACCCCACCCTCCCCAGTCAAAACCGGACTCAGGGTGGCTAACACTAATAAAATTACAATAAGACATAAAAGAAAAGGAAACAATTAATTAAAATACAGATTAAAATACAATATTAAAATTTAAAATGCAGCCTCATTTTCAGTAGTCCATAAATCAAAACCACGAAGGAGGAAAACACAGGGGTCAGACTGAATCCAACCCAGCATGTGATTTCCATCATCTGATGGAGAGAGGGAGGCAGTGCTTGGTGGCTGTGTCCCCTCCATTGCATCCACATCGCTTAGGACCACCACTCTGTATACTAGGGGTGAGGAACCTCTGTCCTCCCAGATGTTGCTGAAGTCCTATTACATTAAGCAAGCATAGCTAATGGCCATGGATGGTGGGAGCTGTAGTTCAGCAACTTCTGGTGGGCTGAAGGTGTTCCATACCTGCTCCATACATTGTGTGGGAGTGGGGGTAGGTCTGAGCCTGTTCTACATGTATAGGCTCTCTCCCCAGTTACGAACTGTGAGCTACCATAATAAAAAACTATGGTGCAAGTAGGAACAGGGGAGAAATCTAGTAGGACGTGAATGTGAATCTACTTAATTTGCACTTTCTGAAACAGCGTGAGAGCCAAAACATAGCTGTCCTTAAAAAAAAATCACACTTGTCTGAATTTTGTGGTGGTGTGTTTCACCACTGAAAGAATTTGTACAAAACTGCAGAGATATTAGTGAAAGTTAACATATAAAAAGTGTTGTAGTGGGCAAAATTGCTTGCCAAAATTTGAATTGGGCAAAAAGTGCATACACAAATGTGTATTTTTTTAATTTAAAAAAGTACACTAAATTACTGATAAATTTTCACAAGGCATGGGGGTTCAAAACAACAACTTGCCAACTGACGCAAAAATGTGAAGAACTGAATTTAAGGTTGCAAAAATGAGAGATTGAAAGAGATTGAAATTGAAAGAGGAGGCTAAAACCTGCTGGAGAGACTCTCCACTTCAGATCTCCCCCCTCCAGCAAGCTACTAGGCCAAGTTTAAGATGTTGCTGTTGGCGTGTAATTCCCTGAACAATTTGGGACCAGGTTACCTCTGAGAATTATTTATCTTGTATTCACCTACCCAGACTCTTGGGTTTTTGAGGGAGACACCCTTAGCATAGCTGCCAAGTTATCCCTTTTTTAAAGGGATTTTCCCTTATGCTGAATAGGCTTCCTCGCGAGAAAAGGGAAAACTTGGCAGCTATGACCCTTAGTAGTGTTGTATTCTCCCAGGGTTCATCAAACATCCAGGAGGACTCCAGTGGCTTTCCCTGAACAGTGATCCAGCTATTTTGATGTGTTAATCTGGCCTACTGATTTGTGATATATTTCCTACGTGTCTTACGAATGTAAATTTATTCTTGACTAGCAGCATCATACCTGGCACTGCTCAGGAATTCTAAATATATATATATATCAAAAATCAAAAATGGTTTTATCCAAACGTAAACTAAAACATGCTCTTTGATCTGAGGAACCATCGTGCAAAGTTTGGTTGCAGTATTTTAAGAGGCGTCCAAATGCATAATAAACAGACAACTATGCTTCATGTAAACAAGTGCTTTGTTTATCTGTCCTGAAGCTTCCAACATTCTGCTTTGTTGGGTATTCACAAGTTCTAGTTGTTTTGATTTGCTCAGCTGTTGGGGCGGGTCTTTTGTGTACAAATGCGGAGGTTGGAAGCTGTTTGGGTTGCAGAGAGTGTTGTTGTTTTCATCTTGTTGTCCTTTAAATGCTTGGCTTCCACAAATAATCAGATAAGGCAACTCATTATTGTCACTTTCCCTTCATTTGGCATTTGAAATGGTTTATTTTGGGGGGGAAAGGAGTTGAAGTGAAGGGGGAAGGGTGTTGGAATATATTATAGGCTTTCCAGAAGCTGTTTTGCTAAGAGCTTCAGAATCCAAAATAAGCCAGAGTCCTCTGAAAATAATCCCCCTGCTGTAGAAACAACAAAACCAGAAGCTAATATTTTTACAAGTGGCTAATGCTAGATAACCAAGTTCATGAACTTACAACCGAGTCTAGCTGGAAGGGAAGTGAAAGATGCTAAATTCCTGACTTTTTAAATGACAGAACCTTGCTTTTTAAACATTTAGCCATACATGTGAATTCTGTTTTTATTCTTTACGGATATTAACAGGAAAACATGTGGCTTACAGTTTGAGGGGATTAAAATAGGTGTGCGTTTAACGGAGACTCATGTTCCCTATCTGGGAATTATGCGCACAATGGTGGTGGTGGAAAAAGTTCATGAATTCCAGCAGGTAGGTTTTCTGGCAGGAGAAGCTACTCTCAAATCCACTGACGTCCAAACACGACATGACATTTATGCTTAAATCAGAGACACATATGCTCTACCTATTCTTCTTGTGTCCAAATGGAAATAATCACTTTGCCGGAGTAGCCCCCTTAGATTTTATATATCTGAGCTGCTCACACTCACATTTATTCCTTTTTATAAATAATGTTTATTGGTTTGTCATGAACACATGCACAAACTGACATATAGCCATGCAGTTACAGAGATGCAGTTACGTATAGCCAAGATTTCAAGATGAATCTATATAGCCCAACCACATTGAATTATTGGGGGGGGGGGCTTAAATGACTCTCCCTATTTTTATAATCATAATTATAATTTCCTTAAACCTGTTTTCCTTTAAACTGCAAAAGTTGGCTTTTAAAGAAGCCTAGGCTACTAAGGGTGTGGGGATGCGGGTGGTGCTGTGGACTGAACCACTGAACCACTGAGCCTAGGACTTGCCGAGCAGAAGGTCGGCGGTTCGAATCCCCTCGAGAGGGTGAGCTCCTGTTGCTCGGTCCCAGCTCCAGCCAACCTAGCAGTTCGAAAGCACGTCAAAGTGCAAGTAGATGAATAGGTACCGCTCCAGCGGGAAGGTAAACGGCATTTCCATGCACTGCTCTGGTTTGCCAGAAGCGGCTTAGTCATGCTGGCCACATGACCCGGAAGCTGTACGCCAACTCTCTCGGCCAGTAAAGTGAGATGAGCGCCGCAACCTCAGAGTCATCCGCGACTGGACCCAATGGTCAGGGGTCCCTTTACTAAGGGTGTGAGACAGGATCTTGATAACCCCTCACCCCTTGACCTTAGGTTCACTACATCACAATTTGGAATTTTCCTTTTTTTATTTTTACTCATTGAATTTTTATTGATTTTCCACATTTTTACCAGATTAAACTTTACACAGTTAAACAAAACAATAGACAGCTGTCCCCAGCTCTGACTTCCCCCCCAGTGGGTAAATTGGTCCTGTCTTCTCGCGTTGTTATATTGTCACTTAAAATCATAACCGCCAACGTTTTCATACCTTTGTAATTCATCTTAGCATGTTCTACAAATTTACTCCATTCTTTATGAAATTTCTCATCAGACTGATCCCGTACTCTGTGGGTCAGTTTGGCCATTTCCATCAGATCCAGCAACTTCGTTTGCCACTCCGTAATTAACGGTGTTTCCTGTAACTTCCAGTTTTGAGCAATTAATAATCTAGCGGCCACAGTGGCATACAAGAAAAATCTTTGATCAATTTTCGCGATCTCATTACCCATCAGCCCCAAAAGAAAGGCCTCAGGTTTTTTGGGAAGGTATACTTAAATATTTTCTTTAATCCTATATAATAAAGTCCCTGTGTCTCTGCGTCCTGTCCCTTTGTCCGCATTAATGCGCATGTGCCCCACGGACACAGGGACTGGACGAAGAGGCGGGACGTACACACACACGAGCTCTCTCCCCCCCTCAACCTTCTGCCTCCCGTTCCCCTGCGGCGGCGGACCAAGATGGCGGCATCGGCCTCCTCCTCCTGACAACCCTACCTGGCCCGTGGGAGAAGCGGCGGGGTCGCGGCCTTCCCTCCCTCTCTGCGCTCGGCCGTGGGACACGACGGGAGAGTGCTTTGTTTAATTGCGTTCGTGGCGCGCCCCGCGGCCAAGCGCAGAAAGGGAGGGAAGGCCGCGGCCCCGTCTCACCTCTAGCGCCCGTTTTCTTAACGGGCTGAATGAGACTAGTTCATTATAAACCGCCTCCCACACAATTAACCGCAATTTGGAATTTGGAATTTTCACAGATCATATTTCAATTTGTGGGTTAAATATATTTTAGCTTCCAACCAGGAGCAGGCAATCTTCTTGCTGTATAGGCAAATGCCAAAGAACTTTATTAATTTGAGTGTCAGTGCATCTCCAAATCCTTTACAGAACAGATTGAATACATTGGAGCATAGTCACTGTGTGTAAAGTTTGTGTGGTGTGTGTGAGAGAGAGACCCGCTAGTTGAGCAACTAGTCTCTTACTACGTATAGCATCACAACTGAGGTCTCACAGCTGTGGCTGGCGCTGTGGTCTAAACCACTGAGCCTCTTGGGCTTGCTGATCGGAAGGCCGGCAGTTCGAATCCCCCCGACGGGGTGAGCTCCCGTTGCTCTGTCCCAGCTTCTGCCAACCTAGCAGTTTGAAAGTGCACCAGTAGATAAATAGGTTCCGCTGCGGTGTGAAGGTAAATGGCGTTTCCGTGCACTCTGGCTTCTGTCACAGTGTCCCATTGCACCAGAAGCAATTTAGTCACGCTGGCCACATGATCTGGAAAGCTGTCTTTGGACAAATGCCGGCTCCCTCAGCCTGAAGCCAGATGAGCACTGCAACCCCATAATCGCCTTTGACTGGACTTAACCGTCCAGGGGTCCTTTACCTTTTTACCTTTTAGTGGACTCAGTAAGAACTTTCAAGACTGTAGAAGTGGCAGGGACTGGCAGGACGTTGAAGAGCGTGCTTTGGGGGAAAGGGGGGCTGGAGTCTGACTCAGGAGAGGGGGGCAGTGATTTGTGGGGACCGAGAGCTTCAGAGCTGGAGGGTGGAGCACAGGAGGCAGAGGAGGAAGAGGCTGGTCTGACCAGTGAAGGGCCATGTGTTTCCCCACCCTCTCCTGTGCCACTGTCTCCCAGAAGCAGGAGAGGACTGAAGTGGGAAGAGCAGAAGCAGCTCCCACCCAGGGATAGTCTCTGCCTGCTTGCACGCTGTCGGTGGAGGGGCATGGCCCCCTGTTGCCGCAACTGCTCCATACAGCGTGGCTTTTAAGAGTCATAGAAGCCTTTGTAAGTGTTTGCTTTTGATAATAGTGAGCTAATTATACTACCGTGTTTCCCCTTTTTTAATACGTAGTCAAAAAGTAAGGCATGGCAGGGTTTTTAATCGTTTGAGAAATGTAAGACATACCCCGAAAATAAGCCATACTTCCGCGACGTGCGGAGCAAGACCACCTAGCGCCCCAGCCAGCTAGCAGGACCCAGCACGCTGGCCGCAACAGGAGGAGAAAGCCTGCTGGGTTGGGTCGGTGCCTGGAAGCGGCGGCGGCGGCTGCAGCGCCGATAAAGCATGCAGCAGTGCCGCACGGAACACCGAGGGCACAAGCCAGCAGGACCCAGCTCCTGCAATGCCGGCCGTGGCAGGAGGAGGAAGCCTGCCAGGTCGGGTTGGCGCTCGGAAGCGGCGGCAGCTGCAGTGCTGACAAAGCGCGAAGCAGCGCCGCACTCTCTGCGTGTGCGTGTCCGTCTCTTTCTCTGTGCGCGCGCGCGTCTCTCTCTCCCCGTGAGTCTTTCTCTCTCTCCCCCCCCTGTGCGCGTGTCTGTCTCTCTCTGTATGTTTGTGATCGCGTCTCTCTCTCCCCCCCCCAACAGAGAAAAGGTGCCGCGCAGGTTCCTCTTCGGCTCGTCATTCAGCCACCCCGGCCTCCTCGCCGAGAGCTGATGCCGCTCCTCTCCCCCTCCTTCCCTTTCCCCCCTCCCTTCCCGTCGGTCCGTCAGTTGGGGTTGCGCGCGCCAGAGGCGCAGGCCCAAGCCTCGTCCCCCTCGCGCTTCCCTCACGAGCGTCTCAGAGCGGGACAGGTCCCTGCCTCCCTCCTCATTCCCCGGCCAGCGTGAGAGAGCCCGGGGAGCAGCCTCTATACCTCCGCGCGCACACACACCGCCACCGGAAGGAGAGCCCTTGATTCAGGATGGGGAGGAGGGGAAACAGAGAGAATAGAAGAGGCAGAAAATGCACGCGGGAGAGAGCGCCAAGCATGCTGAGCCAGTGGGACCCAGTTGTACCGGCACTAATAAAAATAAAAAGACACCCCCTGAAAATAAGCCACCGTGCGTTTTTTTGAGGAAAAAAAGTTGTAAGACGGTGTCTTAAAAAGGGGGAAACACGGTATGTGTTGTGTGCATTCCTTGGCTGGGAAGTGCCTGTGACAAGTACCGATCTGCACTCCATCATTTTCCAACGTTACACCATTGAGTTGGATTTGTGGCGCTGCAGAGGGGTTATTTTGTACTTGTTGGTGCAGCACTTTGGGTTTTTTTTGGGATGTTGAGTGTCATCGCCAAAGAAGCAGCAGCACTCCATCAGCTGGCCTGGCAGCCTGCAGATGGTCAGCTGATTTCCCCAGCCAGTGAAGATACACCTGGCCTAATAAAATCTCTCCACCCAAGGCCCAATTTCTAAATCTGACCAGCTCACTGTCCCTGAGTGAACAACAGACTCTCCCTTTCTCTCTGGTCAGGTCCTTAGCTTCCCTGCCTGATCTGTTACCCCAGTTTTTCTGTGATTGACCTCTGACCTTGGTGCTGCCTGATTGATACCCAATCTCCAGCCCAACCATGATAATGTCTCCTGCTTCTTGTTCAGCTGACCACCACCTATGTTTGATAGACTCGGATCCCGCTGCAGTTTGCCAAAAACCAAGCTCAGACCTGACACCAGCTATACAAACACCTACTGTTCTTAAGGGTTCCTGCAAGGAAATTTGCTCAGCTGACAATCAGTTTAGGCTTATATCTGATAAATATACATGGCTGGTGGACCCAAAGCTTCCACTGCATAGGCCAAAAGCACTTGTATTTAATATTGCTCCTTTGGCCACCCCATAGGGACCAAATTATGAGTGCCATAAGGCTGCCGGAGACCTTATTCTCCCATGAAGCTGATAATACTCGCCCTTCAGTTAAAGCTAGTTGGGGTGATACTAAGAAAAATGCTCACCCACAGCATCAAAGCCTTGTTCCACTTAGGTTGTAACTTCATCCATATGCCGACTTTTCTGCTTTTTTCGGATAAACCTGCACTCAGAATTAAATAGACTTTTCAGGCCATCACTTGCTGAATAAGCCTGGAAAGCCACTTGCTGTTATATTTCCAGATGGCTGCCAGTTAAGTTTGCAAAATATTACCTTGCCCTTTGAAGAAATAGCTATAAAAAAATATTACGCATGCAGAGTGTTTTGTGTTCATTCCATAGGGAAGCTGCTATTGACAGGCAACGGCTTAAAGCAGGTGAGAATATACGGGAGCTGAGCTTACAGGTAGCCTGTGGAGCAAATCTTCATCTCTCTGTGTGATGGAATTACTTGGAAAAAATGAGCAGCTGGGTTTAAGCTTCCCTGCTGAAATTCAGGCTGCCTTTGCATAACTGTTAGTAGAGAACTGCTTAAGGCATTGGGTCTAATCCATCACTGCTTGTTGAGTGATGTTGTTCCAGCAAATGGGTTGTGATTCTCTACATACCTGCTTGTCCATTGAACCTTAAGGCCTGTTCAGTGTTTAGATGCTTTGAAAGTCTTCATGTATTCATATACCGGTATATGGGTTTTTTTTGTGGGGGTGTAGGCTGTATGCCTGAGTCCTTCTAATTCCTAGATCCAACAAGGATCCAATGGCTGGAATAGCCAGGCAACTTTCTTGGCAATGGCCTAAGTGTGGGTTTTTAAGGTAAAAGGATGTGGCTCTGTGCCGGAGGGCAAATGGATGGGCCCATGGTTTCTGACCCAGATTTATTAATTAGCTTTGGTTACAGCAACCCACAGTTCACACAGTTCAAAGGGAAAGAGGCCATGGTTTAAGTAATAATGTGAACTGAGCCATAGTGTAGCAGTTAAGAACATGAGTTGGGAGCTCTCTGTTTTAAACTCACCTCAGCAGTGAATGTACCAGGTGGTCTTATATGAACTTTCATCACTCGGCCTCAGCCCCCACCTGCAATGTGGATGCCACCATACCAGCCTACCTTACAGGGTTGTTGTAACGATTACTATGACATATAAATGTGGCTATTGCTAGTGTTATTTATAGAACATCAAGTGTTTTTATCTCCTAAGGATTATAAGTGCTCCAGAGCCTACTTAAATGAGTCAAGTTGTTTTTAAGGAAATCTGACAGATTATTTCCTCTCTTTTTTAACAAATGGGTTTGGGTACACTTCTGTCTAGACACAGTGGACCAATTATATGCCTCTTCCAACCCTATTGCTTTCATTGGAATTAGACCAAGGATAAATTTGGACCAAAATCCCTTTATCCAGAGAAAGATATTGTTGTTTCTCACTTAGCTGTTGCATTATATCCTTGCTTTTAAAAGAGTTGGGAATGTTTCTCCTCAAGATTGTTCATGCCTTAGGCCATTCGTGAATATTTTAGGGGGCGTATCAATGGACCTGCATGATTTAACAAATTATAAAGGACACTCGCTGGCCACAATGAAATGCTGTGGATCAGTTAAGAAACAGGAAGCTTCTTCTTTTTCTTCTTTCGTTAGCACACTCGTAGCCAAGTAAGATTGTCTTCCACAAACACGGTTTTAACGAGTCCGTAAGTGACTGTGGAGGCCAATTCTGGATCCACACGTCCTTCCACAGTGGGGACATTGGTTTCCGGGTGGGAGTTGATCACGGTGAGGGTTTGCCAAGTGTGCCTTCCTCTTACCACTTTTCTCCCTTGTGTCCTGAATCAGGAATCAGGTGATCCCACAAACAAAAAACAAAAAACTGTGCCTCCCGCACAGATCACGTTTGCAACCCAAGCGTCCACTGTAATACCTCAAAACCACTTAGCTCTGAGATCTAAAGCCTTTCCCCTGTCTAAGCACTTTTTTGCTCAAGCTCAGTGGCAATAATATATTTGACCAGGAAAAGGGAGTGAGGTCTGCAAACGAAGCTCATTATTCTGTGAGTGTGGATTACAGGCTTGACTCGACTTAATGTCTTTTTTAGTTGTAAGGCCGTTCAAGGCAATCAATTTTCTCCTTATCTGCTGGCCGTGAACCAGTGCTAAACCTGTTTTATTTCTAATGTATGAAAATACCTTTTAGCTCTTGCAGAATATATGTAGTGTGGCAATTTGTTCCCTTTCCAGAGAATTAGATTAAACACCAATCCTGGTTAATCCCCTGTCACCTGACAGCTGTAGTTATCGCCAAAATATATTGCACCCGGCTACCCGCCTTTTTACAACTGTATCCCATGTCGCTACTTCTTCCAACCTACTTTTTGTTAGAACGTCAATGTTTTGGTGTTTAGTTTTGCCTTCCAGGTATTCTCCACAACCCACTGAATTGCGGCATGTCCTTTTCCTGTTTCAGTGATTGAATCAAAGACGCTGCAGGGAGACAGTGGAGAACACAGCTTTGGTGCCCCGGGAACGTTCGTTATTGAAAACACGACAGTGGAATTTCAGAAGGGCGCAGAAAGAGAAATGATAAAAATCCCAGGGCCCCTCGGAGCTGATTTCATTATCAAGGTAAGATGTTGCCTCCCTCGGCTGTTCAGTCTGAAGATCGGGCTGCCAACACAGTTGAAACAGCTCTGTATAAAAAGGACAACAGCAGCCAAAGGGAGGGAGGGAGGGAGAGAAAAAGAAGAAGCTTAACAACTGAATTAGGATTTATAAGGTGTCAGATGCTCAGGCCCAAGGTAGGCAAATGGGCTGCTGTCACATAAGCAGGCAGCCTAAAGCCATGCCACATCAGCACTGTTACGCTAATTTAATAGTCAAGGCACCCCCTCAAAGAATCCTGGGAACTGTAGTTTGTTAAGGGTGCTGAGAGTTTGAAGATTCCTGTTTCCTCCACAGAGCTACAATTTCCAGAGTTCCCTGGAATTGCAACTCATTAGCAAGCTTAAAACCATGGAGCCACCTGGAATGAACAAAGACATAGGATTCTTATCTCATTATACATGTTCAAGCTTTCCTTAGCACCTCAGCCCTTGCTCCCCCCCCGCAAGACCAATTGCAGTCATTAACAGTTGTTAACAGTCATCAACAGGTTTACCACTCCTATCAGCCCATCACCCATTCCCATCTCCCCCACCCCCCACCCTCTGAATATACATAAGGGTCTGGTGGATTCTGTTTCAGTGTATCTGACGAAGTGTGCATGCACACAAAAGCTTATACCAAAATAAAAAACCTTAGTTGGTCTTTAAGGTGCTACTGAAGGAATTTTTTTATTTTGTTTCGACTCAGACCAACACGGCTACCTGCCTGTAACCAGAGTTCCCTGGGGAGAAGGATTGCCGCTCTGGGGGGGGGGAATAGAGGGTCTCCTAACAACTTGCAGGACTCATAACAAAGTATACTTCCCAGAATGCTGTGGGGGTAGCCATGGCTGTTTAAAGTGGTACCCTAGAGCCTGAATGTAAAGGTGGCCTGATTCTCTGAAAGACTGTTGAGTTACTCCAGTTCTTACGTGTATTTTGTGGCCAGGTGGGTTGGTGCCCTTTGATCCTGATGTTCTAATCCCAGGAAGTGGATTTAGTAGCTAATAGAAATGCCTGCTGCTTGCCAGCCGTTGAATATTCTCATATTTATAGGCCACCTGTTATCCCAAAGATGCTAAGTCACATTGCAAATGTACATACGGCAGCATAGCTGTCAAGTTCTCCCTTTTTTAAAGGGAAATTCCCTTGTGCTGAACAGGCTTCCTCGCGAGAAAAGGGAAAACTTGACAGCTATGTACAGCAGTCCCTTCACTTCTCAAACGGAAATGTGGAAGCTATTGTTTAGCCCATTTTACTATCCAAGTCCAGACATTTAAGGGGAAGAATATGGTAGCCTTTTTAAATTGCAGAAGGAGTTTGGTCTGGCAAGATGGGGGTATTTTGTATGAGCCCAGCCCAATTCTAAAGCAAGTTATTCAGGATTTAATACCTAGTTAATTTAAGCAGCACTTGATTAAAAGTGAGTGCAGGTTAGAGACCACAGCTTCAATCCCATTTGTTAAAGTTGCTTTAGAAATAAGACCCATGGACTTTGAGTGACATTAAACCCCACCTGTTGACTCCCACAGTGGTTTACATAAACTAAGGTAGGCCCTCCAGATGTTTTGGCCTACAACTCCCATGATCCCTAGCTAACAGGACCAGTGGTCAGGGGTGATGGGAATTGTAGTCCAAAACATCTGGAGGGCCGAAATTTGGGGATGCCTGAACTAAGGGCTCAAGCAAACTTCATTTTTCCACATTTCCAAGCACAGTTTCTCACTTTAAAGTGTTGTGTCCAAATGCATTATTATTTTTTGTCTCAGCAATTTTCCTGTGAAAAACCTGCTCTTTACTGGCAATCCTTTTCAGCAATCCACAGAAATCCACATTGCCATTTGTTCCAATTCAGCAGTAAAGAGCAGGCTTTTGCAGGGAAAGCTCTGGGGCAAAAGGGGGGGAAACCGTGCTTGGACACAACTAGTCTTTTTTCCACCTGCTTTAAATCCATTAAGCAGGTAGCATGGCAAGCTCCCTTGGGCAAGAAGAAGGTTGCTTTAATAATTGTACTCCCACCCTGCCTTAAAGGAACTCAGAGGAGGGAGCATACAAGGTTCAGCTGTTCCCATTTTGTCGTCCAGGGCCGTCTTAAGCATACCTGGCACCCTGGCACCGTAGGGCCGGCCCTGGGCCAGGGGGCACTGCCCGCCCCCTGTTGCGACGCCCCTGTGTGCGGCGGAGGCGGCCCCAGGCCCGTGCGCCTCCGGACAGTGGCCTAAAGCCGCTGAACAGCTGAGAGGCACGCCTGGGGCGGCCTCCACTGCGCCTCTCAGCGGGTGCAGGGGACGCAGCGGCGCCCCTGGTGGCCTGGCGCCCCGCGCCACCGGACCTGGGCCTAGAGACGGCCCTGTTGTCATCACAACAGTCTTAAAAAGTAGGGCTGATAAAGAGAGAAGAACCGCGCCAAGGTCACACAGTGAGCTTCAGTCCTAGGTGGGCATTCGATGCAAGGTGTTTGCAACCTTAGTCCAACATTCTAATACTGGAACCATTAGCTGAGAGGATGTGGTTGGTTTTAAGCTGCTTTTGGTTTGAAAATGTTTTTAATTGTGTTGTTTTAATTGTGTTGTTTTAATTGTGTTGCTTGCCGCTTTGCATTCCTTTGGGAGGAAGGATGGGATATAAATTGAAAATAACAATAAATAATAAATAGAAATAATCACAACACCCCACTGGATCCAATGTGTTCTAAGCCTTTAATGGTAGGCAATGCTTCTCTTCACATGTCGCCCACTTCTTCAACATGCAAGTGCTCCAACATATGAAATGGGTGATCCACAACAGCTCCTGATCATGGGGATTTCCACTTCATATGAACTCCTTCTCCATGCGTGCAAAACCATGGGTGCCTGTGCAGTTTGGTGCCAGCAAAGGAGCATTTGCTTCATCTGCAGGCCATCTGGGCCACAGAACGGAGGCAGACATGGCAAAGAAAAATGGCGCCACTGATAACCTGTGAGCTGGGGCAGTGATGCTGACATAAACAGCAGAAGCTAACAGTGCCTAATAAACAAAACCCTTTCTGCTTTAAATTATAGTAAAGTGGTACCCCTACTTACGAATTTAATGCGTTCCGAACGCACATTTGTAAGTCGAAAAAAATTGTAAGTTGAATCCCATAGGAATGCATTGGGAGAAAAAATTCGTAAGTAGAAGCAACCCTATCTAAACCGCATCCAAGATGGCGGATGGAGCTCTATCAGTAAGTAGAAACATTCATAAGCAGAGTTATTCGTAAACAAAACCCTTTCTGCTTTAAATTATAGTAAAGTGGTACCCCTACTTACGAATTTAATGCGTTCCGAACGCACATTTGTAAGTCGAAAAAAATTGTAAGTTGAATCCCATAGGAATGCATTGGGAGAAAAAATTCGTAAGTAGAAGCAACCCTATCTAAACCGCATCCAAGATGGCGGATGGAGCTCCATCCGTAAGTAGAAACATTCGTAAGCAGAGTTATTCGTAAGTAGAGGTACCACTGTACTCCAGATTTCCTGCTTGCAATGTTTCTGAATTCCCCCCTTGCCTATTTTTTTCTTCACACCGCTTTCTGCGCTACACTTTGCACATGAATTATTCTGTGACAGGCCATAGAGCGCTGGCCCTCGGTATACAAATGTGTTGTAATGGGACTCTCTCTAGACCAGGTATGCTGCCCCCAAAGACAGCGTGGTTCAATTCTTTTTCTACCAACCCATAAGTCATCAGTGGAGACAGACAGAGTTCTTCCCCTGCACTGTGACATGTGGAGGAGGTAAGTAACGGATGTGGCTTGGGAGTGTGTACAGCTGTGGATTTTAAGTGGTGGATTTACAGCTTTCTAGCTGCATTCTTTTTTTTCTTTTCTTTTTTTAATGCTATAAATTCATGCTGGGTTGTAACACTGAGCTCCTCCCTGTTTGCAGTGCAGAAGGCCAACATTTGCAGCTAGTTTAGTACATGGTGATGTTTTTGGTGTAGCTACCAGGGCTTTTTTTTCATCCGGAACTCAGTTCCAGCCCTTCTCAGGTGGGCGCCTATGGCATTATAAAAGAACAAGGTGAGTTCCGGCACCTCTTTTTCTAGAAAAATAGGCACTGGTAGCTACTATTAAAAAAAGCTTTAAAAGACTGGCAGGTATTTGTATTTCTTTATCCTAGATGGGGGTAGGGTGAAGCAGAGGTAGCCATGGTTTATCTAAGGCAGAACTCCCACAAGGGACAGCGGTACCTTGGTTCTCAAACTTAATCCGTTCCAGGAGTCCGTTCAACTCCCAAAACCATTCAAAAACCAAGGCTCGGCTTCCTGCACTCAATCGGAAGCCGCGTCGGATTTTCAGCTTCTGAAAAATGTTCGCAAACTGGAACACTTACTTTCGGGTTTGTGGCGCTCGGGAGCCAATTTGTTTGACAGCTAAGCCATTCAGGAACCAAGGTACCACTGTAATGTTTGATTTATTTAATGGGAAACTGTGTATTGCTTAACTGTACATAAAACCTCTAAGCGGTTTGCGAAGAATATAAAAATGCACATCAGCATTGTCAATAAAAATCAGCATTCAAGACAAATTCATTTAGAAAGCAAGTTGAATTAAAACAATAGTTTGAAATGTAAGGTAAAATTGCAAATTAAAATACACAACAGCTTTACATGCCTGGCTAGGATTAGAGTTGTGGTGCACAGAGGGCTATAGAGGGAAATGGAAGGCGGGGCATTTCCATTCCACAAAATTCATTACAGTTATAGAAGGAAATTTAGGATGCTAGCCAAGACCTTTTTTTAAAAAAAAAAGCAGTGGTGACTGATCAAGGCACTGTTGCAGGCAAGGGAACGGGATAATTGTGCAAAATGTCCTCTCCCTGGTCCTTCTAAGTTACTGCTGCTGCAACTGCATCTTTAATGGATCTACAGAGACTGTGAAGTCTTGTCCCTCACAAGTGTGCCACAGAGTTTGCAAGTCTGCTCACCTGTCCAAAGGTTTGCAACCTTTTCAGCGACGAGTGTTTGGCCTGCGTGCCGTAGTTGGCGCAAGTGGGGTCGATAACAGGCAGCGGTTTGTTTGGTTTTTGAAACTCGCATCGCTGTTGGCGCTGAGAATGCTGGCCTCAGCCGATTGAAATGAGTCCTCTTGAGTCATTGGGCTCAGCTGCCGAGGAGTTATGAAATGTTTATGAACCTTCCCAGCCCTCGGAAGGCTTGAAAGTTGTCATCGCACAAGGCCTTTCAGGCACACGGGGATGTGTGCTGTTGGAGGGAAGAAGTGCGGCAAGAAAGGACGGCATTACCAAAGTGTTAGCTGACAGTTGGAGCGTATGCAAGAATGTTTGCATGTGCATGGAAGAGGGATGTGAATACACTTTGCAAATAGTGTTTATGTTCATAGGGGGCATTACGAGTGAAGGTGAGAAGTCTGGAGTTGGGGGCACATGTGAGAGTGGAGGAGGAAGGGAGGCAGAACACACAAATCTATCCATATATCCCATAGCTGCCAATGCTCCTGAACGATCAAAAACCAGAAGTGAGTGTTCGGGTTTTTGAACGATTTTCGGAAGCCGAATGCTGGGAGTCGAACGGACTCCCGGAACGCATTCTGTTCGAAAACCATGTATGTTGGTTTCCACTTAAATGCAATGCATATTCCTCTCCCCAATGTAGGCTACCAGCTGAACTCTGCAGAGTGCGTGGATATCCGTTCAAAGCGTGTGGTGCCAGATCAGTACTGCCATTACTATCCTGAAAATAAGAAGCCAAAGCCTAAGCTGAAGGAGTGCAATATGGATCCTTGCCCTTCAAGGTTTGCATTGCAAATTTATAAATGGATGGGTGGATCCCAGTCGGCGCACTGGGGAGCCGGGTGTTTGCGTCAGTGGTGGAGGGAAGGTTTTGCTTTTCAGTAAAGAAAGAAATAATGACCACCAGTATTATTTTTGCACCCCACCCCGTGAATCGGTTCATTTGATTCAGTGGGTGCTGTGATTCTGTCTGCATAACTTGGAAATTGAACTTACTGTTCTTGGGCAGATGTAGCCCTCCAGTTCCCATTGGAATTTAATTAATGCGTTCCTTTGGGGGGGGAGAAATTGCAATGCATTCCTATGGGAAACCACAATTTGCAAGGTGAATTTTTCGCAAAACGAATCGACTCGCAGAACGAAATAAATTCGTCTTGCGAAGCACTACTGTACGTTATATAGTTCTGTAATCTTAATTATATTTTTTGTAATAATTGTTTAGGGTTGCCATATTTCGAAGAGCAAAAAAGAGGATGCCATGATGGCCATTCAAAACAAATGAATGCAATTTGTCCCAATTTTTACCCCTGACAAAGAGGACATGTCCCAGAAAAAGAGGACACATGGCAACCCTATTTATTGTTGTTTTCTTCTGCCTTTTTAAAATGTTTTATGTATTTTTTTCCCCAACTCGTAATATTCTTAATTTTTAAAAAAGATGGAAATTAGACTCCGAAATTAACAAGGCTAAATAGTTTATCTGATTTGGATAGTTAAAGCTTACTCCCATATACTGAATAGTCATGCAAGAGTGGAGGAGGAAGGGGGTATCCATATTTTTCACAAACAGAGCAATTGTTCTGCATTGTATGTCTGTTTCTCTGACACTGGCTGCCTGAGTGGAAGTGTTTCAGCTTTTATGGTACCACAGTCTGGAAGTAGCCTTCCTTAGACTGGGGCAAATTTGCTTGATTTTGAGGCGAATTAGTAACCTTTGCTGCCTTTGAATGCTGGAGAAATGGCGACATACTTTGAATTTTGTTTTAATTATTGGGATTAAAGTGGGTGATTACATCAGGATTTGGGGGAAGAAGAAAACAGACTGACTCATGGTTTGATGATAGATATTTCTGGAATGCTACATGTGAAGTAAAGGGAGCATTGGCTAACATGCAAGAAGCCAGAGCAACTCACTATTGGGAAGTTTTCATTGAATTAAGCAAAGGGTGTAAAGAATTGCAGCAACACTTTCACTAGCCCCGGATGCTTTCAAGCGAACGCAGAGCCAGCTGAAGAAAATGTTAGCTAAACAATTAAGAAAGTGGTCAGTTAATTCTCCCTTCGCTTAAACATTTCTCAGCTGTGAAGCACAGCTTTCAGGTAATACGGATCTCAAAGGTCTACTGATTCCATTCAGAACACCTTGTATTCCTTGTAACAAACAGAACACCACCTTTCTTGTTACGAGCTAAAGCTAGTCTGTCAAAGTTGTCATCTTCACTGAATACCAGGATGGTAACATTATTAAAGGATAAAATTATTCTATGGAAATAGCCAGAAGCTTTCAAAGTTAGCACTTATTTATATCCCAGACAGTGACTGAGTTAAACCAGTCACTAAGAAGTGAACCGCTGTGATAGGATCCTCATGTGAATTTTTATTTTATTTTATTTGTTAATGCAGGCAGAATAGAAAGCTTTGGAAGTGGTTAGGCAGCATATTTTGGATTTAGATGTTCATGGCTTGTTGGCAGAGATTAATCCTCAAAGAACATTGCCCTCCTCCCCAGGCCACTATATATAGCAAAACTTACATACTTGACCTAGCTAGTTTTCTAGTTGTGGTTTTTTGTCTATTAAAAATGAATGAGTCAAATCCCATATGGCTGACTGGCAACACAACTTAGAATAAATTGTGAATGGAAAATGTCAGATTACAGAGGGCTGTGAATTTTGCTGTTAAAGAGTTGAGTTAAATTATAAATGGATGGGAGCCTGTCTTTTCTGTATTGAGTGCTATAGTTTTTTATATAGTATTATTGTTGTAAAAGGCATTGGATATTGTACTGGATTATGTTTGCTTACATCATAATTTGTATGATGTACTATTATATGACTGATAGCCTTTGGCTAAGCCAAGAGTAACCAACTTGGTTTCTTCCAGACATTTGGGACAACTCCCATCAGCCCCAGACAACATGCCCTAGGGCCAAGGATGTGAGAGAGTTTAGTCTGTTGTTGTTGTTGTTGTTGTTGTTGTTGTTGTTGTTGTTGTTGTTGTTGTTGTTGTTGTTGTTGTCATTTATATGCCACCAATCTGACAGGGTTTTCCCAGCCACAAAATATTAAAAACACAATAAAACCCCAACCATTAAAAGCTTACCTGAACAGGGCTGCCTTCAGATGTCTTCTAAAACTCAGATAGTTTATTTCCTTGACATCTGATGGGAGGGCGTTCCACAGGGTGGGTGCCACTACCGAGAAGACCCTCTGCTTGGTTCCCTGTAGCACAATTTCTGGAGGTCACCATATTGACTTGTCCCCAGACTAAACAATGAAGATCTGTAGGGCTGGGCTCTGGGCAGCTGCCTGAGATAAGCCATGAGTTGGGAGTCAGAAGCTGCGTGTCGATCCAAGTCAGGACCAAAAAACAAGCCAGATTTCAGGATCACAGGGGCACTCGGAGCCCAGGAAGACCTTGGCGCTCACGCAAGGCTCAACTGAAAAAAGGAAGCCCTCCTCCTTTCCCAAAATGACCCAATGACCAGCCTGGGTGGGCAGAGTCAGTCTGCAGGCATAGGCAAACTCGGCCCGCCAGATGTTTTGGGACTACAACTCCCATGATCCCTAGCTAACAGGACCAGGGGTCAGGGATGATGGGAATTGTGGTCCCAAAACATCTGGAGGGCTGAGTTTGCCTATGCTTGGTCTACGGCCTGAAGGTGCTTTACTGTTGTACTCCAGCAGTTTACTACACGGGGCGGCTGCACACAGATGTAGTAGCTCTTGACAATGGCGATGCTTCTGGAATTTCTCTGAGCAAGTGACATGACGTAGAAACTGCATCTGGAAATGCTAGCGCATCCTTTACTCCCACCATCTGCTTAGGATAATATGAATGTCCAACTCCACGAGGCATAGAGTGATGATTGCATCCAATATTGTTGCTTTGGATTCCTTAATTTTTTTAAGGCACACATCAACCCCTCTGAAGCCACACCAGTGTGCCCCAGTTTGGGAATCATTGATCTACCTGAAGCCAGCATCTCACATGCATTCCTTTCCTTTTAGACACTCATCAGTCAACACTTTCATTTTTCTTTTCTTAAGGGTTACAGGCTCCAATGAAACAAAATGAATGCGATGCAAAGGAAAGATGCTTGTGGTGCAAAGACCACACGGTGCCGTTGCCAAGTTCCTAAAGGCTGCTGCTGCACTGTACATAGACCATATTGAGTTGCACAATGACATTTAAGGCACGCTGGCTGTTGGACCGTCTGGTGCTGTTTCCTGGCTCTGCTAAAGTATCTTAAAATAACACTACAGTATCTAGCCCAGAACCTCACATTAAAATGCCAGCTGGCAGAGCTGGAGATATATCCAAAGGAGAAAAAGGAAACGCTCTCGGTGGATTTCATTTCCTATAACTAAACTGTCCTGTTTCCTCTAATCCCAGTCGAACGTAATCATCGATAGCGACCCCCTCGGAAGCATAGATGCTCAAAACTCACCAGGCCTGTTTCTGCAGACCCACTCTGGCAAAACTTGAATACAGATCATAAAAGGTTACAGGACCTTCTGGAAGTAGGATGGGAGCTTTATAAGTAGGGGGGAAACATGTAATATGAGTACTTTCCATTAATATCAGCGCTATAAAAGCAAAGGCGCTAAGATGCTATGGGGTGAATGTTCTGCTTTGTTTCTCGTTGCTCCTCCTTGTGGGTGTCAGGGCCCAGCCAGGGTTGTGGGCAGGTTGGCCCAAATCCATAGCTGTAGTCTATGCTCTCCCGTTGAGCCCCCAGAGGTCAGTTGCTGGAGGTGGAGATGAGGTCTTGAGCTGGAGCTTGTGGAGTAGCTGGCAGACGCTACTTCTTTCTTGACCAGTAGGGTAGGCATGTGCCCTACTTTATATAGGACAGTCTTCTATTTGAAGAGCTGGCAGAGGGCACTTGGAAGGAGTCCTCAGTTTGAAGAGCTGCCCTGGTCCAATCTTGATTTAGGGATCAAGAAACCCTAAGAAGCGAGAGCAAGAGGAGCACTGAAGTAGTTGTCTATTAACAGTTGTGAGTCGAGGCCCCGCTCCCCGCTTTGTGATGAAATAAGACACATGGACACACAAGTATTTTTGGTTAATGGGCTAAAGACGGCCACAGCTTTATTGGTTACAGAATGTGAGTGGTATTGGCTTAGGCCAGGGGTTAGCAAAAATTTTCAGCAGGGGGCCGGTCCACTGTCCCTCAGACCTTGTAGGGGGCCGGACTATATTTTGAAAAAATAAATAAATGAACGAATTCCTATGCCCCACAAATAACCCAGAGATGCATTTAAAATAAAAGGACACATTCTACTCATGTAAAAACATGCTGATTCCTGGACCGTCCGTGGACCGGATTTAGAAGGCGATTGGGCCTTAGTTTGCCTACCCATGGCTTAGGCATTTGATCCGAATAGACTATACTTGACTCCTGCCCATTCTGCAGGGAGTCACACAAGGGTTAACAACCTTTAGCAGGAGCTTGTTGATGCAAATCAACTGGAAGCTTTCCCCTAGAGTCACCGGAGGGTTGTGCCATGGCCCTAGCCACCACCCGGGCATCAGACAGGAACCACGGCCGTCGGATTCCTTTAACGGAATACCCTTCAAGGGGAGGGGTAGGTGATGGCCACAACCTGCCCTCCAACACACAACACATTTTCCAATGCCTAACCACCAAACCTTACAAAGCTGTGATGATTTGCCACGGGGTAGGTGAAAAACCAAAGTGGCTGGTGCCAATCTGCCAAGTGGGAAAAAAATTCCTACCAGGCCCCCTGAACAGGCAACCAACCGAGGTCCATAGCAAGGTCAGATGCTAGAGGGAGGGAGGAAGGGTGATCCAAGGAAGCGGGAACAAAACAAGGAAGAGCTCGTGGGCCTGCAGCCTTTTAAATGCGGCTAAAGCGGATTGGCTGGGGGGGGGCATGAAAGCGGGCCCAGGAAGTGATTCTTGCTCACGACCCCTCCCCTCTGGAAAGAGGAGAGGCGTTAACAGAAATGGACAGCAGACTGAGCAGAACACTCGATCACAGTCTTCTGCCCTGAGGGTTGAGATGAATTGCATTTCTGTTTAAGTTGTGCTACTCATTTCCACATTTGCATATAATAAGTTTATGCAATTTGTATGCAGATGTGTATTCACTTTTGTCCTCTTTTGGTACTGCATTTTCTCTTTTCTGGCATAGAGTAGATTGCCACCATTTTGACCTGAAAATGGCAGGAGGCTGGTTTCCTAAATCTTATCCCAGGCCTGTGTGGTCTTGAGGTTGTCTTCTGTTGTCTTATGTCCTCAAAGAAGGCTTTGAGGCTTGATCCGTTTGCAGTCCCAGATAGCCTAGGATTAATACATGGTAGATTACAGATACTGGGGGTGGATCTACACCCAGGAAACAAAACGCTAAATTGAAGTCATAAATTAAATCGTTATAACAAAAGGGGGGGAAACCTATGTAAAATCGCATAGAAAAGTTTTGTGCTCTACAGCGCCATCTGGTGTTTCATGTTTATAATGCACTTAAAACGCTGTTCTTTTTACTAATGTAGCTTAGTCCTAGGAGAACAGCTCCCTGCCCCAAAGGGCGTACAGTCTGAAAATAGTAGCAAGGGAGACAACAGAGTAAGAGAAGAATTGTGTGATTATTTCAGATAGCACATGCTTAGGCTTAGTTACAGTAGGGTGCTGAGGGTGGCAAGTTATCTTGTTTGTGGGTTTGCCATGCAAATGGCACACACAGGTCTATCCTTCATTATCTTGTTGCTGCTCCCAGCTTTTACTGCCTGAGGTAGCTACTTCGCTCTGCCTAATGGTAGGGCTGGTCTTGCCTTGGACTGCTAGAAACTTTGCAGCAGGGCTTTGCTTTTAGGACCTTTCACAGGAATTGCATAGAAGCTTGAGAACAAACCGGTTCAGTTGCTAAGATCTGAATGGGTTCAATAGGCAGCGCGAAGGATACCCACCTCACAAACTAGTTGTTTCCAGAAATTCTAATGGGTGTTCAAATGAATATATTCATGACAAAGAAAAGCCCAGCCTGGTGTTCCGCAAATAACTTTGCAAATGCTTGTCTTGTTCACAGTGACGGATTCAAGGAAATCATGCCTTACGACCACTTCCAGCCACTTCCTCGGTATGTATGGCCTCTATAAGATGCAGGTTGCTGTTGAGATTAGCCTTCCATTAATAGTATAATAGAGTGTACCGTACTTTTCCGTGTATAAGACGAGGGGTTTTTACTCCAAAAAAAATGTTTAAAAACTGGGGTTTTCTTATACACGGATAGTGGGGGGACGGACGGACGGGTGATTGGTTGCAGGCATGAGTAGGAGCTTGTCAGCGGTGGTTTTGTGGGTGATTGGTGGCTGCGTCAAGCACTGCTTTGGATTGGTTGCTGCTTTGGAAATTGTGTGGGTGATTGGTTGTTGTGGCAAGGGCTGCTCTGGATTGGCTGCCGCTTCGACGATTGGGCGTATGATTGCCGTCTGCATGTTATCATTGGTGACGTGAGCGATTGTCAGCGTTTCTCAGTTGGGTTAGTGATTTTTGGCATCCCCCCCCCCGAAAAAAGCTCAACAACTCTGGGCAATCCCTCCCAAAGAAATCTCAACAACTCTGGGCAACCCTCACCCCAAAAAGCTCAACAACTCTGGGCTATCTCCTCCTCCTCCCCCATTTTCTTAAATTTGAGTCTTATACACATGGATGTGTTATACACGGGAAAATACGGTACAGTAATTAGTTTGTATCATTTGTTCAGATGCCTGCCTACCCAAGATGAAGACTAGCAGTAACTGTTTGCCATAGATGGCATGACTGAGCTTGACAGCCCATGACGTTGAGTTCTTGAGATAAGTTCGCACCAAAGCACATGGCACTTAAAGAGCGCGACCTGCCACTAATGCACTTGCCCGCTTCAAGTGCATGGGCTCCATTAGTAAGTTATGTGCAAGATAGCAATTGTTGAGTATAGTGTATCAATCAGCTAAATAAAGCCAAGTCCTAGCAAAGGGATTTTAAAAAACCAACACTCCAGACTCAACACTGCAGATGTGTTCAGTGGGGCAAAGTCTGGAGAGGGTTGATTGACAAGAGGGCGTTCCAAACCACCATCACTCTCAGAGAATTTAAGGTAGTATGATTTCTCATTGCCAAGTAGTCTGTGGACTTGCCTCACTATTCTCTCTGCTTATGGGTTTTGTGGGGTTTTCCAACGCTTGTGGTAACAGCCAGGCCAGACTAAATGAGCAAACAAATACCTGGTCCCCAAATGTTCCAGAGCTGGAAATAGGCAATATTTGGTTTGGTTAGATGTGGGGGATTTTTGGCTTTCCAGATGTTGCTGAACTTCAACTCCCATCAGCCCTAGCAAGCATTGCCAATGGCTAGGAATGATGGGAGTCATAGTTAGCAACATCTGGAGGCTCCCAACACTTGACCTAAGATGTGCCCATTTGATTATTTGGGCGCCACCTATATTTTGGGTTAAAGTGGGTTTTGCAGGAGGGGAGCGGTTGAGCATCGCAAAAACCTGCATAACCTCCGAACAAGCAGTAGTTGGAGGAGTGTGCATGCCTCTGTTGGCAAATGCATACTCATATAAAGCACTCATTTGAACTGTGTGTCTGAAACGAGCTCAAGAATATTTTAATGACCCAGCCATGTAGGCAGAGACCGGCTTGTATGGCTTTTTCCACCTACCAGCAAATA
Organism: Zootoca vivipara; assembly: GCF_965207765.1. Classification (NCBI taxonomy): domain Eukaryota; kingdom Metazoa; phylum Chordata; class Lepidosauria; order Squamata; family Lacertidae; genus Zootoca; species Zootoca vivipara. The sequence continues at coordinate 15,553,391 of NC_142596.1, forward strand.
AGCAGCTCTCATGTGACTGAGAGAATGTCAGAATTGCCTTTTTTCCACTTTCCAGCCTAAGGCACACTTAATTTTTCTCTTCATTGGGGGTGGAGATGTGGCCCTCCAGATGTTGCTGGACTTCCAACTCCCATCAGCAACATGGCAACATGGCCAGTAGTTGAGGATAATGGGGGTTGTTATTGGTAACCTTGCGGTTGGACTACTACAGTATGCTCTGTGTGGGGCTGCCTTTGGGGTTGGTCTGGAGGCTGCAGGTAGTGCAGAATGTGGCAGCTGGATTGCTTGTAGGGGCAAACTATCAACAGCATATAACATCTTGCTTGTGGGATTTGCACTGGCTGCCAGCCTGCTACTGGGCCAAGTTCACGATGTTGGCATGAATATACAAGTCCTCATACTGCTCAGGAGCAGGTTAAGTGAGCAACCACCTTCAGCCTTCTATACCCAGTAGATCCCTGCAGTCTGAAGGAAAATTTATCCTACAGGTTCCAAAGATCTCAGAAGTCCCCCCCCCCCGACACATGGGTTTCCTTGTATGAGCTCTGTGACACCTGCTGTCTTCACACACAGCAGAAGTTAAGACAAAGCGCTTAACCCGAGCTTGGCGGGGAAGTAGTAGAGCACATGTGCTGCGTGCAGACAGTCTCAGGTTATTCCCCAACATCTTGGCCGGGAGGCGCGTGCACCCCCCCCCCAAAAAAAAACTCTGGAGAGCCTCTGCCAATCAGTGTAGACCTCTGTGAGCTAAATGGACCACTGCCCTGACTTGGTAAAAGGTAGCTTCCTGTGACTTTGCTTGCTGTTTCTTGAGCACCAGTCATCTATAAATAGTAGGGCCATATGCAAGCTTCCTTTACGACCGTATAGTGCACTGTGTTGCCTTCATTAGCCAAATGAGAAGCCTGGGGCAGAGAGCGGTGGGAGTCCAATGAGCTGAGCTGTGGCTCAAGTTGTAAATGCACTCCCGGACTGTTTTAACAGATGGAGCAATCTTTTGAAAGAAGGAGGTGGGAAATCACCAGGATAAATGTTCCCCCACCTCTGTACACACACACGCGCACCTCTACCTTTGAAGGCTTTTGGAATGGCTCCCGCATAGTTCAGGCTTGCAGGAGTGTTGAGGGATGCCTTGACAGACGCAGACTCTGGAAAGTATCTATCAAACTGCATGGCCTACTAGGCCCCTTGTCCCACCTGGAACTTGACTCCTAGGACTATGGGACGAGGGAGTGTGTTTTAAATTGCTGAGATAAAGAAAAACAGCTGTAAAAATGTACACCATAAACACTTCCTGAGCTAGCATCACATAAGGCGCTTTTGCATTGCGGCATATACAAATCCGCGGACCGCTAATCTCCCTCGGCAGTTAAATGTATTTTACATCCCGGTGATTATTATTTTAAAAACAAATAACTTTTTAGCACTTAATGCAGTGCTATAAAGTGTTCGGCATGCTCCTTGTGCACCACCCCAGACAGCAGAAATGTGTGCAAACAGCTGTCAAAAAGCATTTTCCACCAGTTCTCCAAATGAGCAAGCAAGAAAGTGAAACTCTGCAAAATAGGTCTGTATTATTGTTCCCACATGGCAGATGGAGCAGGAAGGGGAGGCGCTGGAGCTGAAAGAAAGGGGTCTGCCTAAGGGGGACTTTTTCAAGTCTGAGAATCCCATTCCCTTGTGGGCAACCCTTTTTTAGGGGGGGCAGGGTCTCATGCCAGTGTTTAGAGGGACCACAGCAAGAGAGAGTGGGGCAACTGCATGGAAGCCACAGATTTCTCAACACATTAGGACAGGGATGGGCAAGCTGTGGCCTGCCAGACATCATTGGATGCCAGCTCCCATCAGCCCCTGCCAGCATGGCCAGTGGCCAGGAATGATGGGAGCTGGATCCAAACAACATCTGGAGGGAGTCGTGTTCCCCACCCCTGCAAGGTGATTGCTCATGTTGTCACAACATAGTGGTGGGTGGTTGTTTAGATTTATGCAGTAATATGTTTTCAGTAGGGACCCAGGTGGCGCTGTGGTTAAACCACTGAGCCTAGGACTTGCTGATCAGAAGGTCAGCAGTTCGAATCCCTGTGACGGGGTGAGCTCCCGTTGCTTGGTCCCAGCTCCTGCCAACCTAGCAGTTCGAAAGCATGTCAAAATGCAAGTAGATAAATAGGAACCGCTACAGCGGGAAGGTAAACGGCGTTTCCATGTGCTGCTCTGGTTTGCCAGAAGCGGCTTTGTCATGCTGGCCACATGACCTGGAAGCTGTACGCCGGCTCCCTCGGCCAATAATGCGAGATGAGCGCGCAACCCCAGAGTCGGTCACGACTGGACCTAATGGTCAGGGGTCCCTTTACCTTTACCTATGTTTTCAGTGTATGCTTTGAAATGTAATTATTAGCAACATGACGGGACATACTCAGGGCTGCTGTCAGCACTCCGTACCCTTGGGGCAGCTCCTGGGGCCAGACTGCCTAGCAGGGCCCACGGATGCTGGTGTTTGCCTTAGCTTCACTGTGCCACCTGCTTAGGCCTTGCCACTTGTGAACTTGTGTGGTGACTGGGCCTGGGAATCCACCCACCATTTTGTCTCAGTGTCAGGCCTATGCCCTTATAAAGCCCTGCCCATTGCTCTCAGACACACCTGGGGTTACTTGTATTCTTGGCCTGGGCTTCTAATGGCAGTCCTTGTCCAAGGTCCTGAGCTCTCCTTGCTTTGCCTCCGACCCTGTTCTAGAGCCTCGGCCTGCTGACCTCCCTCTGGTTTGGTGACCACCTTCTCCTGGTGGTCGACATCGCTGTGGATCAGGACTGAGCCAGTCCTTTACATGCTTATATTTGTGAAAATGTGTAGCACACAGGAACGTTCTGTTGGGAACCAGGAATTGCTGCGGTGCAGAATTGTGCATTGCGGATTGAATCCAGCTAACATAGTAGACCTGTTGAAATTAATGGACCCAAACTAGTCATATCCATTCATTTCAATGGGTAGACTCTGCTTTGGACTAACTTTGGCCGCAACCTGATGTATTTATTTTATTTTACTTATTGAAATCGTTTAGAAGGGCAAGGGTACAAAACATTTAAACAACCATCGCCGCAAACAACGGTAAACCATTAAACAGCTTATCAAACTAAAATGGCAGCTTAAAAATCAACAGAGCAGGTTAGCCAGTCAGTCAGATAAAACCCTTGCCAAATATGGCTTAACCTGGCACCAAATGGATGATGCCCATGCCAGTGACTTAGAAATGTGTGTTCGAAGAAAGATGGGGTTGCTGGCCCAAATGGCAGCCCTGTGTTAACATCTCCACTTCTCCCTCCATAGTGTGTAAGGTAGCTTGCCCTATTACCTGGTGTCGTTGCTCTGTGCCTTTGCTTGCTTGCTTTAAAAATCTCAAGGCCACCTTTCTGCTAAAGCTCTCTCTGCAGTCAGTGGGAGAGTCCAACAGAACAATTTATAGTTAACAAACCAGCATCGCGTACCAGTTAAAGGTGTACAGCAGCAATAAGAAACCAGAGCAAAGCAAGGAAAAATGCAGAATAAAATCCCAGGAAAATAAAGACATCCCAGGGTGACAGGCAATGTTAGTCCTACTCTGAGCAGACTCAGTGAAATTAATGGGTATGACTAACTTATGCCCATTAACTTCAGTGGGTCTACTTTGCGTATTGGATACAACCCCCAGTGTCCTTGTGGACCACACTGCACAGCTCGGACACTGTTGCTGTCCAGAGGTAGACTTCCCTACTTCTTCCCCATTTTGCTGGCTTCCTGCTACTGATGGAGCCAGGGCAAGTCACAGCATAATGGTGTTAGGTCCAAGGTAATTTGTAGGTCACATTGCAGTGGGGGGGGGGTACTCACAATGGAGCTGGGTTTTTTTCCAGCAGCAACCCCCTGAGATTTTTCAAATCATGCACTTCTGTTCCACAGCTCCCTAGTGTTGAATGCCCCCTGCAGAATTTTGCTCCTGTGCAATACGTTAAATGGCCTTTTTGCTACTACGCTGTGCTAGCTCTTGCAGTAGATTAGCTCTGGAGCTAGACATCCTTTAGTGTGTTATATATTACATCAATCGTTCCTTTGGGTTAAGCGGCATGAAAGGAGAGCAGCAGATGAGCGCATTTATCAGGGGCGATGGTGAAATCATTAGCTATCTGCTTCATGCTGCCTGGTTTTGATCATGTAAGTTTGGTTTAAATGTCAACGCTCGCCGTACAGCAAGTTTCACGTTTGGTTTGTGTATAAGGTGATTAATTTGCTCTGAGCGGGGGAGTTGCGTGAATTATTTCAGGCAGGGAGCATTCTTGAGTCACCTCCTGCATCTTGGGGAGCAGTTATATAAATTTACCTTTTGGATTTATAGGTTTCTGCTCCATCTGCTCTGTGTTTGACTTCTTTACAGTGCCTCCGCTGCTTCCAACAAACGGCTTTGAGTGGAATACTCTGGCTGCTTCCAACCCATGCAGCGGGTGCAACAGGCTTGCATTTATTTTCCTGAGCCATTACTGACCGTAATATCCAAATACAGTATGGTGTGGTTTTTTTGGGGGGGGGGTATATACATATAAAACAGCGATTTCAGTTCCTTCCCTCCATGGGTTCCATCTTTAAGATTAAATTTACTGCATCTTTTACCCTTATCTAGCTATTATATAACCATAATTACCATTAAAACAAATCCACATTCCGAGTGCCTTTACATCCCTGCCAAAGATTTTCATTGTTTACAGTGGTCTTTTAAGTACATTACAAATTTACTCCAGTCTTTAGAAAATACTTGATCTTCCTGGTTTCGGATTTTTCCCATCAGTTTTGCCGTTTCCGCATATTCCATCAATTTCATCTGTCATTCTTCTGCTGTTGGTATTTTTCCTTCCTTCCACTCTGGGCATTCTTCCTGCCTATCCAAACGTGTTTTAGAACAGAATGTTAAGCATGGACTTCTTGCTTTGATTTGCTAGCAGGAAAAAATAATGGCAATCCAAAAGGGACTGTTCTATACATTGCCTGCCCCACACACACCGGTGAATCTCCACAGTGGGGGGGGGGGAAGCATATATTTTGTGATGTTAGCAGAGTGGTGCAGATCTCGAAGCCACCCCTAAAGTTCTTCATTGGAAGCAAAGATAGGCGCAGTTTTGCAAGACACCCAGACCTGGATTGGTTTAGACTCCTGGCCAAAATGTTCTGGACTCCTAGTCCTAGATTCCAAGTCTTAGTGGACCTTCTCCAGAATCTTCCCCAGTATGTTCATCGATCACGATACACCAGGCAGATCTTGTCTGAGATCTTTAAGCACAGTTACCGCAGTTGATCACCATCTGGAGATGGTGTTGTGTGAGGAAAGGTTTTATCTTCCATGCAAAAAGTAGTCTAGGAAGCATCCATTAAGATTTGACACTCTTTTGAAAATTTGAGAATTGGTACATAAGCTTTAGATAAAACAACATTACAGAATTGGGATTCAGCAGTGGGTCTGATTACTGACAGTATTAAGTGTCGGTTTTCAAAGAAGAAAGATGGATCTACTGCTTTCATAAGAGTTTGCATCTAGAAACCTTATAGAAGGCCGACTCATGCAAATTGTTGTGTTCCCTTCCCCACACCAACCCCAGCTGGGAGCACAACCCCTGGACGGCATGTTCAGTTTCCTGTGGAGGTGGAATCCAGAGGAGGAGTTTCGTGTGTGTGGAGGAGACCATCCATGGAGAGATATTACAAGTAGAGGAGTGGAAGTGCATGTATGCTCCCAAGCCCAGGGTCATGCAAGCTTGCAACCTGTACGATTGCCCTAAATGGATCGCTTTGGAATGGTCACAGGTAAGCTCACAAAGAATTTAAGCCTTCATTAAAAAAACAAAAAAATGATTCCCCCCGCCCCCCAGATATACGGAAAAACACTATAGGGGGAAATAACTGGTGTCCTGGTGCTAATGGAACATGTTGCTTAGAACTACGTTGCACACAATCCGCAGTTTCTTGGGGTGGCAACATTACTTCCCCCCTAGGGCTCTTGCTGTTGCTGCCAACTGCGTCTTTGCCCTGGAAGAATTGCATCATCCACAGCACCCCAGACCAAGTGTCATTCATCATTGGGTGGGGGGGGGTAGGTGTGGAATCCCAGCTGCCATAAAATCTGGTTGGGAATATTCAGCAAAATGGCTTTTTCCCTGCCAGAAGGGACAAGAAGAAGAAATATATAAGGGGAGAGGAGCATCTTCTCAATCTAGATTGGCCTCTATGAGGCAAGGAGGAGCACAGACCAGTCCCAGATGGTAAAGCAGAGCAGATGGGAGCTGGTGATGATGATGGTTCATTTGGGCTATGAGCTAAGGGAACACTTGTTTATTTTTTGAGGCTGTTTTGGACCTGGTCCATGGCCATATTAGGGAATGAAAAGGAAAATATTGAAGATGGACCAACAATGGTAGCTTTTTTCTTTATTAAACTGTAACTTATCTCACACTTACGTATGTATCCCGAAATGGCATTAGCAAAGCCAAGTTATATGATTTATTGGATCCTCCTCGTTGCTGCTGTTTCAGAGAATAATAAGGACTGATTTGGGTTAATTTGTTTCATATGCCTGTTTTCGTCCATACTCTGCCTTTGTTATATGCTGCAGTGATTTGCAAGCCGCTCGGAGAATGGAGTTTTAGACTTCCAAGGCAGAATATAGATTTTAAAGTAAATAATACTAAAATATAAACTATGTCTGCACGTGTACTTCCATTTAATGTATTAATCAGCTAAAGGCAGATGATGATAATAATTTGGGGGTGTTATTTTTGTTTGTTACTGTGTTGTGCATTGTGGTTTTATATTGTGGAAGGCTGAGAAAATTTAATATATAATACAATAATAATTTGACTGAACATCCTTGAATCGGTTGACAGCTCTGGGGTTTCACTTTTGTGTCGCTCTGTAGTGCACCGTGACGTGTGGGCGAGGGTTACGATACCGAGTGGTGCTGTGCATTGATCACCGTGGGCAGCACACGGGCGGCTGCAATCCTCAGCTCAAGCTGCACATAAAAGAAGAATGTATCGTGCCGGTCCCCTGTTACAAGCCCAAAGGTAACTCTGATGGACCTACCTAAAGACACAGAGGGTTGTATCCAATGTAGCGATAAAATCACTTCGTGGTATGCTTGCTTCTGTGGCGAAATGTTGTGCCCCAGCAGAACACCGTTGCACAAGAGAATGCACAAGCAGGTTGGTGGTGATTTTCTTGCACAACGGATTGTGCAACCTGTTATGTGATGTGTTTCGGCTAGCACAACTGTCACATTCGATTCCTCCTTTTTTGCCACACTGAAACTCACTCAACATGAGCCCTTTCGCTAGCAGACAGGTAACGTTGGATACAGCCGATAGGGTTAGATCCAAAGGACCCAATGGGAGGAGAGCACTTCTGGTAGAATAACTTCTTTTGCTGGTGCAAGGGCACCTTCCATCAGAGGAAATGAACCTTTGGATCCAACCCATGGACGAGTAAGAGCCACATAAGTACTTGGATATGCAATTTGGGGGATAGTATAGTTCCTGCTTCTTATTTCCTTCCTTCCTTCCTTCCTTCCTTCCTTCCTTCCTTCCTTCCTTCCTTCCTTCCTTCCTTCCTTCCTTCCTCTCTCTCTCTCTCTCTCTCTCTCTCTCTCTCTCTCTCTCTCTCTCTCTCTCTGTTTCATTTTAATGTGTTTTTATTGTGTTATTTACACATCCATTTAAATTGCCTTGCAACTTCCCTGTGTGTGGAGCGATTCAGAAATGGAGTAAATCTCACCTGATCAAACACACTCCTCATTTCCTGCTCATCTGCACACACTCTTTGCATGTCACTCTTATCATGCACTGCATTCAGAAACTCAGAAGCCTAATCTAGCTGTCACTAGGCTGCGCTTCCTTGCTGCATCTCCCAGCAATGCCTATCGAAAAGAAGACACGTAGCTGCAACATGCACATCCTCAGCTTCCCTACTGCTGGAGGTGGGGATCTGCAAACCACGGGAACTGCATGCCACACATCTTCATTCCCTAGATGTTACACAAGAAAGCTGCAGGGAGGAGATGCAGGTCACTTCCCACTAACAGCGGAGAGTTCTATATCTCCCTAGCCCTGGTATGCTTCTTTTTATTTCTGGCGTTGGGATGTTAATTAAAACCTCAGCATCTGAGCCAAGGATAAAGGGGCTCTCTCATTTCAATACACCTAAACCATAGCTCTCATTGAAAATAGCGTTCCATATTTCAAAAACTGCACCCTGCATTTTGCTCAGTTTTTGTTTGTTTCTGGTGCAGATTTTGTCTGATTTGGAGGTAACCTTGTGAAAGCACATTTTTCTTCTGTAAATCAACTTGCTTTGCGCTTTTACTTGATACCATGCAGCCTAGGTTGTCTCTCTGTGACCAGATTATATTAATTTGGTTTTGACTGTGCAAGAGTGTGTGTGTGTGTGTGTGTGTGTGTGTGTGTGTGTGTGTGTGTGTGTAGATGGGGAGAGAATTATTAGCTGAAGCAAAATGTTCCTAGCAACCTCTTCCAGAAGCTGGAGGACAAACTCAAGAGTTGGCAAAGTTATGAGGCTGTAGTAATCAGCACTAAGCAGGGTGTGTGCCTGTTATTTTTTCTTCTTCTTCACTTATGATGTAATTTAAAACAGTGGGGTGAACAAATCTATAGTGTAACAAAACAGGGAGAAATAATTTCAGTGTTTTGCTTAGCAGTTAATGGATTTTTCAACAGTGGTCCATTTCACACATAAGACTAAGCCAAACTATTGCTTAGCCCAAATGTGAAAACATGTGGGTTCCCAAAGCAAAAATTACAACCCCTGCACTCCTCCCCTGGAATAAACATTGGTTATAGCTGCAGTGAAACAAACCATGAGCCTGGGTCTGGATGTAAGGGTAAGCGAAACCATGGCTTAGCCCTGGGCAGTGTGGCAGCAGCAGGAGTAGAGAAGGAATTTGGTGGCTGTGCTCTGGGAACTCATACAGTTGCTTGATTGTGCTAACCCATGTTTTGGCATAGTGTTGGGTTCAAACCGAATCGATATTTAAATAAGATCAAATAAGTCAAGGCGCTTCTCCTCAGTGTGTATTTAGAAACCACTTTAGAAATTCCTGTAGGTATAAACCACAGCTTATTGGGCTTGCTGATCGGAAGGTCAGTGGTTTGAATCCCTGCGACAGGGTGAGCTCCCATTGCTCTGTCCCAGCTCCTGCCAACCTAGCAGTTCGAAAGCAGATAAATAGGTACCACTGTGGCGGGAAGATAAACGGCATTTCCGTGCGCTCTGGCTTCTGTCACGGTGTTCCGTTGTGCCAGAAGCAGTTTAGTCATGCTGGCCACATGACCAAGAAAGCTGTCTGCGGACAAACACCGGCTCCTTTGGCCTGAAAGCGAGATGAGCGCCACAACCCCATAGTCGCCTTTGACTGGACTTAACTGTCCAGGTGTCCTTTCCCTTTTGCCTTTTTACACCTTAAAAAACCACTCACTGATTCACACACATGATATTGCAGATTGCATATTTCCAAATCCACAATATGGTCATACCAGAAAACAGATTTGGGCATGGAGGGGGTGGGGACAAGGGCATGGTTAAACTATGGAACTCACTCCCACAGGAGTCAGTGATGACCACCAACTTGGGTGGCTTTAAAAGAGGATCAGACAAATGCATGGACAGCTACTAGCCCCCATGGCTTTGCATAACTCTCCCAGTCAGAGACAGGATGCCTTTGAATACTAGGTGCCAGGAATTACAGATGGGCAGAGTGCTGTTGCTTGTGGGATTCCCATAGGCAGTTGGTTGGCCACCAGGAGAACACAGTGATGGACTAGATGTGTCATTGGCCCAATCCAGTAGGCTTTTCTTATGTTCTAATCCCCAGATTCCCAGCTTTTCTTTAAAAAGAAATCATAAGTTTCTACAATTTATAGAACCTGAGACATGAGACAAAATGTGCAAGCGCTATTCTTTCAGTGTTTTACTTCCTACCTTGGGGAATTCCTGCTTGTGTCCATAGGTCTTGGGGTGTGAGTTTTCCATCCCAGGGAGTCTGCTATCTATCTCTGATACAAGACTTGTCGTTTTGAGCTGGAATCTGAAATGCAGAAGGTACTGGTAGGTTGACTCAGCAGAGGCCAGACTCTAAAGTATTCATGCTCTTCGTCAAAATTTATTCCAGAGCACTTTACAATGAGAGGAGGACAGTATTATGGAATTCTGCATATAAGTACAGTCGTACCTTGGATCCCGAATGCCTTGGTACTTGGATGTTTTGGCTCCTGAACATCGCAATCCCGGAAGTGAGTGTTCCAGTTTGCGAACGTTCTTTGGAACCCGAACATCCGATTCCTGCAGCCAATCAGAAGCCGCGCTTTGGTTTCCGAACGTTTTGGAAGTCGAACGGACTTCTGGAACGGATTCCGTTCGACTTCCAAGGTACGACTGTGTATATGCTAGGCCTGGGCAGTCCAGAGAGTTCATTCTGCCTTCAGATCAGAGGGGCTACAATTGTGCCCATGCTGTTACTCCTTTTTGTTTCTTAATATTTTACGGATTTGTTCAGAAGTGCAAACATAACAAAAAGAAAGAAAATGAAGAATCAACGATGTAAACCATAGAATGATGTTTTCCCTCTGGTGTTTTTCTCCCCCTTGAGCTGAACCCTACCTACTCTCTCTTGCATCACAACTAATGGTGTTTTTCTTTTTTGTCCTGAAGAGGGCTCTGATTCCTGAGTGCACAGTCCCAGGTTGTTCAAAACAACGAGGTTCCTGGTTCAAACCCAGGAGTTGCTGAAATGAGATAAATAAATAGCCCATGCTTGTGTGCATTTTTCTCTTCCAGAGAAACACCCCGTTGAAGCAAGGCTCCCCTGGTTCAAGCAAGCACACGAAATGGAGGAGACCAGAGCAGTCTCCGAAGAACCGACGTAAGTTTGCCATTCCTCTCTCTTTTCTTTCTGTCTCACTCGCTCTCTTTCTCTTTAAGGCAGAGAAGGGACCACTGATGCATTTTCCTGACTGTTTGTAAAGACTGGCCTCCCTTGCCAAGTCATCTGGCATTTGGATTTTCCTGGGCTGGGTCTGTCTTTGCAAGTCAGTTCTCAGATTCTTCCAAACAGTTCTCCTTGAGTGACGCAAAAGCAGCTGGAGCCAAGAAAGTATTTAAATTATATGTTTCGGAAGTGCTATCAAGGTTTCCCAGCTATACAAATTCCTGTCCTCCAGAAGGCACTTGCTTGGGAGAGTTGAGTTCCAAAACGGCTCTCCTAATGGCAACCAGAAATTTTTTGCAAACAGTGAGGATGCAGCCAAGAAGAAGGGCATTTGTATCCAACATCTGTGTTCATAGGGCAATCCCCGGTGGTCCAAGTTTTCTCTCTTTGGTTCTTCCCTGTATAGATTGAGGGCATCTCAGTTAGAATTGTAGGGGCAAGAAACAATGTTCAGGTCTTGAGTGAGTTTGCCCAGAGCAGAGGTGTTTTGACCTCCTGGGGAGGTTGAATGTAACCATGGCCTTAGGGCTTTTCCAGACTGTTGCTATTTTTGAGTGGGATTCAATCACTTACTCGCAAATTCAGGTCGTCTGATTGGGAGGTCTTGCGCAACAAACTCACTTCCCAAAACATTGGGCTTCCTGCAAGTAGTGAAAGTGATGGGGAAATGTCTGAGAAAGCATGGGCCAACAATTGCTTAGATGCAACGTCATCTACCCTTGCCTGCAAACAAATCGGAATGAATGTTTGCTGAACAGGTCATCTGGAAGCACCCTTGGTTACTTCTAGACTGGTTTACTCCAGTATGCTCGACCTAGAGCTGCCTTTTCGAGAGTCTTTGGAAGTCCCATTGGTCCAGAATGCTTTCTCATTTATTTGGATGGAGGATAGTGATTGTATGTAGTAGCCTACCGTACAAAGGTCCTTCCAAGGACCACATTTATGTTTTCTCAAACTCTTTCTCTTTTTCTCATTGACGTGAGCCACTTGGGGAGACAGTAATTGCTTGGAAAGAAGGGAAATACATTAAATAAATAAACAAACAACTCCTGAGCAAAGAGGCACCCCCACTGCCTTCAATTCAGGGGACTGCACTGGGCGCATCTCCCATTCGCACCACCAGATTGGGACCCTTTTACATCTATGGGATTGTACTTCACCACGTGAATGGAGAAGAAGCCCTTGCAAACATGCACACCGGAGATTTCTGCCTGCAAGAAATCACTGGCTTGGGGAAATTGACCGTGAGAGATTTTTAGGCACGCCCTTGTAGCATGCTGCATTTCTACCAAATTATATTCTGCATGAATAATAAAATATGGAACTGCCGGAATATTCAAATGAGATGAATATTCTTCCTCTGCGCATTTAAGTGAAGTCAGCGTTCTTTCTGCACATTTCAGAGCACTGTAACCAAGTGTTATTATTAAGGATTTTATTGGTTTACAAAGGTAGTACAATGTCTCATATTTTTCCCATGTACTGTTTTTACACATTAATCTTGATTGTTGAGACATTAGGAAGAGGGGTGGGGGTGGGGTGTCGATGTTTCTCTTTTTTCTTGGTATGTGTAGGGGTTCAGTGTCAGCGTCGAATGTGCAGGTTCTCTGTTGTTCGCTTGTGCTCCTTTGTTGGTGAGAGAGGTCGGGGGTTGGCTTAGGATGCGCTAGTTCATGTGTGTTTGGCTGTGGTGGTCTTCAATTTCTTGTGTGAGTGGGGTGGGTGGGTGTTTTGGTAAGGTTAGCCATATTGATTTGTATGCTGATGGTAGGTTTTTGTCATTGTCTTGTTGGGCTGTGTAGGTGATGAAGGGGAACCATATTGGGGTGAAGGTGTCTTCTTCCATTTGTCCCCGTGTCAGTTTCAGCTTACTGTTAGTTTTTCTAGTAGGGCTGTTTCCCATACTACTTGGTACCATTGGTCCATGTTTACTCCACTGTAACCAAGTGTTGTAGGGTAGATGAGGCTAGATGGCCCCCCTAATTTTTTCTTCGCTTGTCCTGTTTGATCTTGGCAAGTGTGTGTAAATTGGTGGGCACCAACCTGTGACTCGAACCCGAAACTGACTGCCTCCTGAGCTGGTGTTATAGATCCTGCACATTTATACTGCCACGCTGCTTCCTGTTAAGAAACGGACCAGTATGAAGTTGCTGAGTTGGAATTCCCTTGCAGATCTCAATAGAAACTGGGAGTGACCTGCTTGCTACAGAAAGGAATTGTCCCTCTTTAGGGCTGAGACAAAATCAGACACACACCAGTTTGCCACCCCATTTGTAGGTAGTGTTGGAGGATTTCAGTTATTTTTTGGGGAAGCGAAATGCTTTGAAAGGGGCTTGTCATTGGCAGCAGTGGCAGTTTCTCTGTTTTGACAGAGTTCTCAGCAACTGGTGACTTCCTCACTCCCCAAAGCCCCTGGAATTATTAAGGACGTTGGAGAATTCCAGTGACAATGGAAAATGAGGTGGAAATTTCTGCAGTTTGTGTAATCAGGCGCAGAAATCAGTCAAGCAAATAGGATCAGCGAATATGTTCTGTCTCTTTTTTTAAAAAAAGTCCACAAATGATATGTAATTCATGATTTTTTTAAAAAACAGTGTTTTGACATTTCCTTTACATTGAAAAGAAAATGAGTTATGTGGGCCGTTACATTGCTTATGTTAAATAGCGTACAGCAAGACAAATGATGTAGCATGTTGGTAGAAATCGATCTGCAGCAGCATGGAAACACTGCTAATGGTGACATATGCAGGTCAGAATGGATAGAAAGAGCATACTACCTTCTTATGTCCCTGGTAATTTTGCCTTGTCTTGAGCCCTTATAATAACTGAGATTAAATGCTCCTTCCCCTTTAGAGTGCATTAATCTTTGCTTTTTGCAATTTAGATGCAGCTCAAAGTCCACTTGCAGATCCAGACACGGTGAGGCCATGTTGGGGTGCATGGCAGGCAAACAAAAACAGGAGATATGTGTTGGGTTCAAATTAGGCCACAATTTTATTGATGAAAGACAAAACAAGTTTGGCGTGGGCATTGGGCATGTGTTGGCTGGTGGTGTTTGCCAAGTTTAGGTGTTCCCTGCGGCATGGACAGCATCCGGAGAACCCCCGGTTGATCACCGCCAGGGGGCACTGTGGTCCCTGAACCATCTGGACAGGAAAGTACTGCCCTCTGAGATCCCTTAAGGGGATCCACCTATGGAATGGGGTGGGAGAGGCCCCTTCCGCTACCCTTTCCCACTGACGGTCCAGCCCAATGCCTCTTCCATCACAAAGTTCTGACGACTGCTATGATGTAGGCAAAGAAAACAAAACCACAGACCCAGCCAATCCGTTTGCAAGGAAAATTTCTTGCTGGACCTGAGAACAGCGACCAATAAATATCCATAGACAAGGCTGTCACCGTCGCTCTGGACAGCCCTCCAACCATAGCAACATAGGGAGAGTGGGAGGGAATGCCAGCATGAACTTGTAGCCACAAGACCAGGTTTGCAGTTTCCCCTGGTAAATTTCAACCCCTTCTTTAACAATGGCTATATCCTTCAACAAAAGCCACAACGTGAAAATCTTAGTCCCTGGTTCATTGCTTTTTATTTTATTTTAACTGCCCGTTGTGCCTTCACACCTTAGCTTGAGTTCGGAACAAGTAAGGGAAATGTGAACACAGCTGTTTGTCAAAATCCCGCAAATAGAGATGTACCAAGACAACATCTGGAAGAGAAATACTTCTGCCCCTGTGGTCAAGTGTGTGTGTTGTGTGTAGAAAAGAGTGTTGAATTATGCATAATGGTGGTTCTAAAGTTTTTGGTTTTTTTAATGTCTATTACAAAAATGGTTGTGTGTGTGTGTGTGTGTGTGTGTGTGTGTGTGTGTGTGTTTAAAAAAAGACTGGAACACTAAGCCAAGAAAAATGGAGGTATAACCTTTCTCGTTCTTTCTGGTGGAATGTCATGATAATTGATACCCATCATTATTGTAAATGTGTTTCCCTAGAGTCTTCTTTATTTACAGGGGGGTTTTCAATAAGCTTTCCAAAAAAAAGATTCCACATCCTTTTTCTTTTAATAATCTTAAAAGAAATAAGAGAGCTTTACAACTTTTTTTCCCCTTCTTAATCATAACTTTGAGAAACAGGCCAAGCTTAGAAGCTGATAGCTTTGGGAGGAGGTAGGGCAGAGTTGGAGTTATTACATCGGGGCTATTCGGACGCATTCTATGTACACATACAGCCCATACAGATTAACTGAAATCGTTCTGGGGATATCTTGGTGGTCTCCTTCAGCCTCCAACAGGAGAATTTCACTACACATCGGTTGCCCGTATGTGGTAAAATGGGAATCTGTAGGGGCTCTCTCTCACATACACACAAAGAGAAACAGAGTGAGATCAGGAATGGGTCCGAGACTGTCTTCTACCTCACCCACTTCCCTCATTGTGGGGAAAAACATAAGATATGAGTCAGGGAATCCTGTTTGCTTGAATGTGAGATCTCCCAGCTCACTTAATAGCTTACAGCGATGGAACCTGGGGGGGGGGGGAGCTCATCATCTTAAGGCCTTCTCTTAGTCTCTCTCTCTCTTAATTTAAATTCTTTATTGTTTTAATATTTAAAATGCAAACTTGATAGCGAAAAAAGAAAAACACACATACAAAATACAAAAATACACACAAACACACTAAGATTGCCAAACAAGGAAAGAAAAAATAACAAATAAACAGAAAACTGTAGTCCAAAAAAGAACAATGTTCCATAAAATAAAATCAGTGCTTCCAATTATTCTCTCTGTAATTTATAGTATTCTTATTTTGTTGCACATTTATGAATACTATATCTACATATCATTTCGTTTCTTACATTGTATACCAGGTTCAGCTTAAGCCTGCTGTTAGGGATTCAGATATTCCATTTTTCAATCTCTCTTAGTCTCTCTTGACGACCAAGCAACATCTGAACGGGCCACAGAAAAGTCGCCCTGTGTTCTATTCAGTATGCCCGCAGTGTGTGACATTTGATGAGAAATACCACTATCACGTCCTTGCTCCTACTGTTCTTCACAAGCACACCGCAGACCACGTGGACCACTGGTGGTCCATGGATGAGTTTGGGAACCCTTATGTTAGAACAGGCTTCCTCAACCTCGGCCCTCCAGATGTTTTGAGACTACAGTTCCCGTCATCCCTGACCACTGGTCCTGCTGGCTAGGGATCATGGGAGTTGTAGGCCAAAAACATCTGGAGGGCCGAGGTTGGGGGAGCCTGTGTTAGAACACCTGGAGCTAAGTTGAAATTTCTTGGAATAGGTTTTTCCTGAGAAAATATTTGAGAATTTGTTTATTTCCAGTGTACTGTATGTAGACTGCATTTCACCATAGATGACCACAGAGAGCGGTTTACATAACAATCAGTAAAATAATCTGTGAATCGAAATATGCTTCTTCACTCCCTCCCTCCTCGAAAAAGAGGCCATTTTGCAGAATGTTCTCCAAATATTCTCTACCATTTTTGCCTGATTGTGCCCTTGGGTGATGCTAGGTCTGGGGCATTGTGGGGGGGACAAAATGGCCGCCAAACTGTCAATTCTGCCACTGCTATTGCAGTAGCAAAAGGACCAACAAGCAAAAACCTTAGGAAAAAAGAAAGAAGCTGTGCCATTGCCACAGCTCACGGGAAACCCTGCCCCCAAGAAACTGTTCTAGAATTTACTCTCACACCAGGGAATAGTTGGCAGAACTTTATTCCCAGCTTTTCTGCGTAGGAAAAAAAAATGAAGTAGGGGTTTGAGGGGGCCATTTTCACCCAACTTCACATTTCATCCTACAAAATGCAGATACCAACTTCGAAAAATCACATGATTTGATTTAGCCAATGGCAACCCTAGGTTGCTTGTTCCACAGGTTTGCTTGTTGTTGTGTTAAAATAAATAAATAGAACTTGCAGTTGGGGCTCTATGAAATCCCAGACACTAAATATGCAACAGGAAAACCTCAATTACAATATAGACCTGCTGTGTCGAGGAAAAAATGCTTAGAATTCTCTGACTGTAAATGAATTTGTTCTGTGGTTCAGACTTTCAAACAAAAATGCAAAGCTTCAAAGGAATTCATCATACATTATTTTTGGACCCTCTTATGCGTTCCGCCAGCCTTGTATACGGAGTGAATTCTGAACTGCTGGTGTACTGCTGTCAACACATTTTTTTCTCTCCTCAAGCTTTGTCAAATATTTGCGTTGGTTAAGGCATTGCGGTACACTGGTTAATGACAAAAAGCTAAGAGAATATTATTCTTGGTTTAGATAAGCAATGGTTCAGAAATTCTCTTTGTCGTGTACATTTGTCTCCTTTCTCTTCTCTTGGTCTTACCTCCTTTCTGCATCCCAAGTGGTTGATATTGGGCCCTGGTTGCCAGGATTCCCAAGCTCTTTCTTTAACCTAGATCCTTTCTGTGTGGACATAGGGAAAGGATGCAGGGCTCTGAACAAGCATGAGCATACTTGCGTTGCCTGGAAATCTCTCAGTACCACACCCCTGAATCAGTATAATACCTAGCAAGGGTGGTTGTGTACAACAGCACCTACGTATGTGTAAACATATGCTGCAGTTTGGTAAGAATCCTTGCATCTAGCACAGGGTTTGGGAACCTTGTCTAGCTGGTATGATCCTTATCTCCCCAGCCCTGGAGAGCTAAATTTGACAGTTGACTGCCCATTTGCCAGTCATCTGGTGTCATAGTGATGTCAGGTTACACTGCACTTCGAAGCCCAATTTCTGGGACTTCAAAGTGCAGCTCAGGGCTGTTTGAAAGGCCTTTTGCAAACAGCCCTCTCCGCTCTTAGATCCTCTGAAAACCTGAAGCTTAAAGAGCAATGCACAGCTGTTTGCAAAAGGGCTTTCAAATAGCCCCTACACCGGCCTTTGGCTGCAAGTGCCTATTTCTAGCATGGGAACAGGAGCACATAGCCAAACTGAGGATTGATCCCTCCCTGCACCAGCTGGTGAACAGAGGGTTCAGTTATGTTGACTGCTTGGGGTCTGCTTCACCAGCACATTCCCCACAGGGAACGCTTGGCTAAGCAGCCGCCAGGAGGATTGACCTTTGTTCTTCCGGCCATCAGCTGACGTCACCTAGTGATGTCAGCTGATGGACATTGGTTACGCTTTGGAGGAAATGGCCTTGTAGGCCCACTTTAAACCCCTGAAGGCAAACATACTTGGTACACTCTGACCATTAAAACATTGCTGATGAACATAGCTGCCAAGTATCCCGTTTTCACCGGGAACCCCCCTTTTTTCCTACCATTTCCCGGCGGTCTCCCGTATAGGTTTTTATCCCGTTATTCTCTCTTAAATCCGCTTCTGCTTGCAGCCATTTTTCTGGTGCCAATTTGCCCTTCTATGGGCACCAGAAAATCGCGACGGCAGCAGCAGAAGTCGCTTTTACGCGTTTCCGGTCATGCGTAGAAGCGACTTCCGGTGCTGGCGCCGCCATTTCTGGTGCCCATAGAAGGGCAAAGCGCCACCAGAAGTTGCGACTACACAACTTCCGGTGTTGCGGGCTGCCGATCCCGTATTTTTCCGTCCAGGACTTGGCAGGTATGCTGATGAAGAATTGGCGAAACAGGGCCTTGTCGTAGGATTTTTTCACTGGAATTTATTTTTATTTGCCTCACTATCATACTGGAATTGATTCCTATTTGAATTGATCTTATCATTACATAAATAAAACCTTTTGAAGACTTACTTGAAATTCATCTTCCTCCTGGCCCGAGTTCCTGCAATTTACTGTTTATTTCCACATTGAACCCCTGGCAAAGATCAGCTCGTAGGCCCAAAGTTCCTCACCCCTGTTCTAGCACCTGCAGCTGTTTGTGGGACTAGCCTTGCAGTCTGTGGAAACAGGTGGTCAGTACTGTTTTGCCAGGCATAGTCTTCTATTTGTGAGCCTAGGAACTGAATATAGGACCCTTTGTCTTCTCCTCTCCCCACCCCACCCCATGACTTACTTATTACATATCTATACCTCCTTTCTGCCATGAAGCTCAAGGATGAAGACAAGATGGTGTCCCATCCAGGCTGTGGACAGAATCTGGGCTGCTTAGCTTCAGCAAGGTCACAGCATCATGTACCATGGCCTACAAACCTTGTGAAAACTTAAGGCAAGGGCTGGCTGTTTGGTGGGTGCCTTTTCTGAGAACCTCACCAGCAATGTGCCTCCACCTCTCTATGGCAGAAAGTGCCTGTGGGTGGAATCCATCAAACCCTGTCACTGCACAATTTCCATCCATTCACAGAAGACTCATGCAATGTGAATGTCATTGAAAAGAATGATGGATGGAGTCCTCTTGTAAATAACTCTCCTATTTATCTAAACCTGTGGCAATCTACATATTTGGGATGTCTCCCCGGCCATTGCGAGATAACTGCAGTGTGTGTTTGTGTTCATTGACTGCCTTTAGCTGGGATGAGTCTCTCCTCTTTCGATATATAATCATAATCTTTTGAAAGACATTTGAGAACTGCACATTGATGGAAGAAACAGTAGGTACTCAATTACTTTTAAAATTTCAACAAGCAAGGTACATAGGTTTCCTTCTCAACTTTGCAAATATGCCTGCAGCAATTATGTTTGATCTTACATATACCATTAGGTCCAGTCGTGACCGACTCTGGGGTTGCAGCGCTCATCTCGCGTTATTGGCTTCCAGGTCATGTGGCCAGCATGACAAAGTCGCTTCTGGCAAAACCAGAGCAGCGCACAGAAACGCCGTTTACCTTCCCGCTGTAGTGGTACCTATTTATCTACTTGCACTTTGATGTGCTTTCAGACTGCTATGTTGGCAGGAGCTGGGACTGAGCAACAGAAGCTCACCCCGTTGCGGGGATTCGAACCGCTGACCTCCTGATCGCAAGCCCTAGGCTCAGTGGTTTAACCCACAGCGCCACCCGCGTTCCACATATATGTACATATAAATGTAGATATATGTGTACATGCAAGGAATTCAAGCTTTCAGATCAGGAATCTTAATGGCAAAGCTAGACATTAAGGGAGGCACAAAATGCCCAATTCCATGTTTGCCTTGTAACACTAATGTGTGACCTTTTATAAAACCTTAGAATTTTAATATTCATTCATGTTTATTTGTTAACAGCATTTATACCCTGTCCTTTAGCCAAAAAAGGATATCCAAGTGGTTTACTAAAAAACAAAACAAAAAACAACAACCAGTTCTGAAGTTGCCTCTGTCCTCAGGCTCACAATCTAAAAAGACATGACACATAAGGGAAAATGGATGGGAGGGAGGAGGGAAAAGCAAGCTCCAACCCAAGTTCTTTAATGCCCCATTCACACTATGCAATTAAAGCAGTATCATGCCGCTTTAAATAGTTGTGGCTTCCCCTAGGGAAACCTGTGAACTGTAGGAGGCCAAGGTTGGTTTGGAAAGTCTGTGGCAGTTTTTCATGTCCACTGGCAGAAGAAAACCGAATCTCTTTTGTCATTGATTCAGATAAATAAAGGGAAATGTTTCATAGTTCCATTATTATTGTCCCGATTTCTTACGCTGTGGTTTAATTGCAGGTTTATCCCTGAGCCATGGTCCCCTTGCAGCGCTTCCTGCGGCCACGGTGTTCAGACACGTGATGTGAAGTGCCGTATATATCTCGCATTTACTCAGACGGAGGTGGAGCTGCCGGACGAAGAGTGCGAAGACACCAAACCGGTGACTGAGCGCAGTTGCCACTTGGAGTCATGTGATGGTGACCCTCTCCTGTTTGTCCCGGAACCTCCACCTTCGGAAGATGCTGAAGATGTTGTCTATGGCTGGGAATACATTGGCTTCACTCCATGCTCTGCTACATGTACTGGAGGTACAGTATTTTGTCTGTCTATGAATGTCGAAAAGATCTTTTTCAAACGTTACAAACAATTGTGCAGGTTGCAAGAAGGGCAAAGCGTGACGAACCAGTTCCCCGTGAATGTAACACTTTCTTCTGAACAACCCCCTGCCCCCCCCCGTCCCTCGATGCATGGAAATCTGGAGCATTGCTCAGTGGTAGAGCACATGCTTTTGCATGAAGGAGGTTCCAGGCTCAATCCCAGCATCTTGCACAGGCTTCCCCAAACTGCGGCCCTCCAGATGTTTTGGCCTACAACTCCCATGATCCCTAGCTAACTGGACCAGTGGTCAGGGATGATGGGAACTGTAGTCCAAAACATCTGGAGGGCCGAAGTTTGGGGATGCCTGATCTTGCAGGTAGGACTGGGGGGAAGACTGGGGGGAAGCTAGGGATCATGGGAGTTGTAGGCCAAAAACATCTGGAGGGCCGAAGTTGAGGAAGCCTGATCTATGGCCATACACAAAGGGAAGCTCTCTAAACAGATGCCACTGAAGAAAACTCTCTGGAATCAAAAATAGTTTGGCAGGCCGCTTGGAGTGCAGCTTTTGCAATCGGTGTGTTTCAAAAATAGCATTTTTGTTTATGTGAGATAATACGCTAGGTTTCTAGGTGAATGTTGTAAAGCCATACACGATTACCCAGCTGTTATGACATATCCTATTGGCTATCAACCATAGATCGTATTTTGATACAGTTTTAAATCGTTGCATGCATACGTTAAAAAATACATATTAAGCTCACCTAGACCTTGATTTCATTTATCCGCATTTAGAGTTTGGTCAGGCATTACGTTCTGCAAAATTGGTTTGCTGTGTATGTATCTGTGTGCCACTTGAAGAAAACTAAAAACAAGCAGAAAAGCAACCCTCGATCATCTGAGAAAATGTGTAATGGAGCGAAATGCGCAGGCCAAAAAGGAGTGTGGCCAGCAGCTTATCTAATCCAGCACTGACCTTCTAGAGGTTCTCTAGGGACTCTCGCATTCTTAACTCAGCCTCACTACCTGAAGTTCCATTAACTGGCGATACCTGGGGATTGACCCTTATACATGCAAAACATGCACGGTGCCCCTGAGCTACAGCTCTTTGACATATATAATCGGCTTGCTCCGATGACCATGGTAAGTGCGTTTTGCTGTTTTCAAGAAACGTTGCTGCAGCATTGATGGCACGACATCAAGTGTGGTTGATTTGTTAATGAAGGACGAGGCACCCCTGCCAAAATCTCTTTCCCAAATTGCGGCTTGGGTTGTTCCCTTCGTATGCCATGGGTAATGTCCAGTTCTGACATAATACAATTTTGAATGATTGGGGACAGATGGAAGTGGTTGAGATCCCATTATAAAAATCACTTGTCACTCATACCTAGGAACAAAAACCCTCGCCCATGCTCTAACCAATTACTGAAAGTCATAAAACACACACTACTAACCTGGCCAGGGTGGGGGGGATATATTCCAGCCCTGAGTTTTTCCACGGAGTCAGCTAAAAATAAAAACAGGCCTTTTTAGTAACCAACAGAGTGTTGAGAAAAGCCTTCATGATGAATTAGGAGAAGAGGTATTTATGGCAGTAATTGTCTAGAATAAAACTCTGGGTTTTAATGTATCCTACCTGCACAAATAACAAGGCTCTGGATTTTTATTAGGAAATGCAGTGAAAGTACATAGGTGCTTGAAACCTTGCAAATCTTTTAACAAAAGAGAAATATTGAGCTGTCTTGAAATCAGATTTGTAGCCCCTCTGAAGCCTCTAGGGGAACATGCATTGAGAAGGAAGGAAACAGGTTCCCTGAACTATGACCATTTTCGGTCTTGCGTATCACATTAGAAACCCCCCACTCCCCACCATTCCTCATAGTACCAGTGAAACCTCAGTACCAAAATGAACTTCAGCGCATTTCATTCAGTATGACATTCTTGTTTTATTGGGCTGTACATAGATGAGATTTCCAAGGCAGCTTTGCAGCCTGTGGAACGAACTGTGCCCTTGGTTTTCTGGCAGGGCTTTGTATATAATAAGATGAGGTACACAACTCCAGATACTGTTCTAAACGTTCAGGCCAAGAGACTCGCCACTCAAGGCCATATCAGATATTCTGGTGGCAGGGCTGTGCTCTAATCGCAGAGAAAGCCAAAAAAAATTAGGGACTCTGTTTTAGGACGTGGCCCTATTGATTGGTCTGGCTTGGCATTGCCTAAGTGCTCCAGAGTTTCAGATTAAAGGTGGGCAGTTGTGGTTTAATTATAATATAATATTTACTGGATGTCCTCGGTGGAAGGAAGGGAGAATTCTGGAGTTAATTGTATATTGGCAGAGGTACCAGCATGTTGAGAGATGGAGCGAGATTGCAGAGGGGAATTCCGGGTGTCTGCCCGGGGCTAATGGCGTCTCTTTGTTTGGGATGTGGCAAATTATGGCTCCTGTGAGCAGAAACTGAAAATGGAATTGCTGGCCAGTGGAAAACATCAGGGAAAAACATTTCATACAGAACTAAGAAGGCGAAAGTTGAACAGACCAGTGGTTGTGAAAGTAAATGAAAATTATATGAAGGATTAACATCGGAATGGCTTATTAATTAATTAAGAAATGCAATGTGATATTAGATTATCAGCACTTCGCGAAACTCAGAGCATGGGAAGTCACCCAAAGATATAAAATTCGGCATTTATATTTGGCTTTGTTAAATTGTAATTTGGAATGTTTTAATGTGGTTTGTATTGGATTATTAAATTGGAAAAGTTAATAAATATTATATTAAAAAAGTGGGCCGTTGTTTCTATCCATATCTGGAGTTGCTAGGGATGTAAGGGGGCCTGGGCCCCCACAGTAGTGTGGACATTGGACTCTAGATCCCGTTTGTGGAGTATGCAGAAGACAACTCTGCTTTGTTTGACCCTTTAATGAGTTCTCTTTTTTTACCTCCTATAAAAACTACGCAAGGCACTCTCTGTTAAAGAACAAATAACTTTCTACTTAGTAAAATAAAAAAATTCCTTCAGTAGCACCTTAAAGACCAACTAAGTTTTTATTTTGGTATGAGCTTTCGTGTGCATACGAAGTGTGCATGCACACGAAAGCTCATACCAAAATAAAAACTTAGTTGGTCTTTAAGGTGCTACTGAAGGAATTTTTTTTATTTTGCTTCGACTCAGACCAACACAGCTACTCACCTGTAACTATTTCTACTTAGTGTCCTTGAAGTTGCAGATTATATATACAATGTAGATAGATGTTTCTGAAGTTGTTAAAACATATTACATAGATTAAACTGCTACAGACTAACTAACTTGTAACTAGCCTTTATTGGTACAGTATACCGTAAGTTAAAACAGTAAAATCATAAAATGATACAAAGTCATCTAAATACATTGATAATCCAAACACATGCAATATATAAAAGACGATATAACAACCATTGAATAAATCACACAACTTTAGATTTAGCTTGGCTAAATCCTTGAACTGGAGATTAGCCACCTCTGATTTAGATTGTGGCTTGAGAGAATGCGCTTTATATCTGTAACTTTTTCTTAACTGTTCAAGATACGTTGCTCATGTGTAATTTATCTCATTCATATATATATATAACAATCTAGGGACTCAGGAAGCCATTGCAGTGTGCCTACATGAGCAGACAAAGCAAACTGTCAATGACAGCCTGTGCGACAGCTCAACAAGACCCCCAGCAATGAGCCGTGTTTGCAATACGAGGCTTTGCCCCCCAAGGTAGGACCCTGCATTGTGGAAACCTGTATTTTTTATTATTGATATTTTATTAGAAGAATTTCATTTATTCAAAAGTTGTGTAAAGAAAGAAAAGGAAAAACATGAAATAAAAGAAAAATGCTGTTACATTTTCATACATATACAAATGTTTATAGTCTTATTATCCTAATACTGTCATACTTTGGTTGTCGAACGGAATCCATTCCGGAAGTCCGTTCGACTTCCGAAAACATATGACAACCAAGGCACGGCTTTCAATTGGCTGCAGGACCTTCCTGCAGCCAATCGGAAGCTGCCTCGGAAGTTTGGTTTCCAAAGAACGTTCACAAACCAGAATGCTCACTTCCAGGTTTGTGGCGCCCAGGAGCCAAAACCTTCGAGTTGCAAGGCGTTAGGGAGCCAAGGTATGACTGTACAAATTTCTTTATCAATAGCCTCATATATTCTGTATAAAGTTGCTCCAAATATCATTATGTTTACCTGAAGAAAGTCTGCATCCCTAAGCGATCCGTTCATATATTGGCAATATTGTAATGGACACCTGTCTAATAATGCCTGCTTCCAGATAGATCTGTCTGGGGTGGCAAAATGAGCCCCCATTGTGATGGGACCATGGGCTTGCTTTCTGAAGAAAATGCCAACAGGCTCTTTCCCTCTACAGTGAAAATGGCAAAGACCACCTCTTGAGACAGAGATCAGGCAGGCCCCTCCCCTTATATGCCCTGGGAACAGACTCGACCCAAGTGGAGTCCTCAGCCTGGTCCACTCCCTGGTTCTGGCCCCCAGGAGCCCAAGCGCTGCTGCTGCTTGGCTCCTGGGGATTGAAGTGCCCTCATCTCCTGGCTGCAGTTTGCCCAACACACCATGGCTGTGCAGGATGATACCTGCTCCCCATCCCTGCTGCTCTTGCTGCCTGCAAAAGGTAGCTCAGGAGACACCCCCACCCCCCTCCATGACAGGGCTGAATGCTTCAAGGAGAGGTGCGGTTAAAGCACACCACGTAGTTCAACCATTTGGATGGAACACCCCCAGTGGAGCCTCTCTGCACCCACTGGCCACAGAAAGGATCATGCTGAAATGTTATTAGTTAAGACCAACTCAGCTGTCTTTGGCCCTCTCTCACCTAGTCCCAAACTGCGGCAGAGAGAAGGGAAGCAAGGCTATGCCAGTGCTTCTGCTAAGAGACCAGCACACATACAGTCACCTAGTGCCCGTCATGCTATCAGGGCTATCTTACAACTGTTTCCAACCCAGGCGGCTGTTAAAAGGACAGTAGCTTGAAGAAGTGGTGTCTGAGCTTGCTTGCTTTCCTCCTCCCTCCCCATCCCTTTTTCCTTGTGTGTCGTGTCTTCTACGTGGCGAGCCTGCGGGTGTGGGCTGTCTTGCAGCGATCTTTCTCAGCCGAAGCCTTTTCTGATTAGGAAGTGGGATAAAAGATAACGTAAAGTGTTAAGTAATTGAATAAAAGTATTGTGTGTAGTGGAGGGTCAGAGAGAGAGAGAGAGAGCGCAACCATTTATGAAACTTCAGTGGAATCCAGTATCAAAGCAACCGCTTCTGCCTCATCCTTCCTAGCATTGCTTACTGAGTGTGCTCTTTGGATAATCTCTCGGAACAGGTGGCAGGTGCGTCCCTGGAGGCAGTGTTCTGCCACTTGCGGTGTTGGCATCCAGACAAGAGAGGTGCGTTGCCAGCAACCTGGAGGATCAGTTCTTGGGCCCGAAAACTGCAAAGACAAAAAGCCCCACTCTTTGCAAGCCTGCAACCAGATTGACTGCCCCCCAGTTTGGCACGTTGAAGAATGGCAACAGGTATGATGGGCGTGCTAAATAAACAGAGGCTTGAGGCCGGGATGGAGAGCTCAGGGTCCTCCAGATGTTGCTGAGCTCCAGCTCTCATTGGCCTCAGCCAGTATGGCCAACGGCCA
Source organism: Zootoca vivipara (assembly GCF_965207765.1). Classification (NCBI taxonomy): domain Eukaryota; kingdom Metazoa; phylum Chordata; class Lepidosauria; order Squamata; family Lacertidae; genus Zootoca; species Zootoca vivipara. The sequence goes on from NC_142596.1 coordinate 15,579,946, forward strand.
GGGATGGTGGGAGTTGTCCAAATACATCCGGAGGGAGACATGTTCCCCTTTCCCTGACTTAGAGTAACCTCTCAGCGGAGCTAATGCTCAATTTTTAATTCACGGGCTGCTGACAGAGCACTGTTTCTGGAACAGAAGTGTATTCATTCCTCGCTTTTTCAGCAAATGATCTTTCTAGATGAAATGAATTATGTGGATTTCAGAGGCCTTCCTGGGTGAAAGCCACAGTCATTAGGCCAGTTTCGCATAAACAACAGATGAAACGGTCAACCTGTTGCTGGGCTGTACTGATTCAGGCCAAGATACAGGATCACATAACTTGAATGCTTACACACAAAAAATGCCTTCATATTTGTACTCTGAAAGAACAGGCCTGTAGCTTGCAGGCCTTGGATCCAACTTCTTCAAAGGTCCAAGTGTCCACAGCAGTCAACAGTTTAGATCACTGTAAAGCGCTGTTTGCGCGGTCAGGCGGAGTCCCCCAAAACCCCAAGCAGCCCCCGAGCAGAAGAATGACACCAGACAAAGTTCTATGGGATTAAAATTGGCCACAACTTTATTAAGATTCAGATGTAGGAAGACTTTGGCTCAGGCATTGGGCATTTCTCCTTCTCAGCCCCCAGCCAGGGGTCTGGGTAATTTCCGGGTTATCCAGCATATGTGGGGGTTGGGCTAGCTCTGGAGAACATATGTTCAAGCAGATAGCCCGCTCCCCTTTTTGTTGCCGCTGGAGGGGGAGGGCAATGACGACCTCTGGGCATATGGTCAATGCCTCCCCCCTAGACCCCATTTTCGGGAACCCTGGAATCGCCACCGCAATGGGGGCAGGGAGGTCACCTCCCCCACGCCACCCCCCTTCTGGTAAATGACTAAAGGATTCCGCCCAAGGCCTGCACCCACCGAAGTTGTGACGAATTGCTACGGGAAAGGCGAAACCTGCCAATGCAGGGAAAGTCCTTTCCGGCCCTTCAACAGCAGCCTTGTCGTAGCAGCGCCTGCGTGCGTGCTCGCCTGCGGAAGATAAAAGGGTTTAACCTGTAATGTAAGCAATAATTTTGGGAGTGGAGGGTGGGAAAGCTCTGGAGTTGTCGGCTGCTACCCAGGCATGTCTCGCCTTCTGCTGTGTGCACTGGATGGTTACCTTCTCCTACCTGGCCAACCCCCCTGGCAACACCTCCCTCAGCTGGATTGGATGGCTGGCTGTGTGGGCGGAGACCACAGGTATCCAGCCCAGGAAGGTGGTGCCAGCCTCCGAACTGCTAAGGGCCGTCTAGGGGTTCCCAGGGGCTGCATGCGACCGTGCAAAATGTGCACCCCTTTTTATATGGGGAATGGTCATTGTGGGGCTACCCTTGAAGGCAGTCCGGGCACTGAAGCTCAGGCAGTATGTAATTGCTGAAGCGCTGAATGGCACATCGAAACAGAGTTATAAAACATCCATCCATCCATTCATTCATTGCATTTCTATCCCACTTTTCACCAAAAGCAGTTTTCACATTGCCAGAAACTGTTCTGGGTGTCTATACACTATCAATGCTGACTTGTAGAGTTTCTTTCGAACTCCTGAAAGACACTTTGGTTGACAAATTATATTTTGTAATGTATTATTGGAGTGATCCATATCCCAATCTCCTTTGCTGCCGTTGTATTTGTTGTCGCCGTTACCTGTAAGGAAAAGACAATCTGTAAGAAGTTCTTAAAATGAAAAGGAAGGTTCTGTGCATAGGCCTAATTTCTATTAGTCTTCTTCTGCTTAGTGTTCCCACACGTGTGGAGGAGGAACCCAGAATCGCAAAGTGACTTGCCAGCAGTTGCTGATGGATGGGAGCTTTCTGAAACTCGCTGACGAGAGGTGCCACGAATCCAGATTGTCCACTCAGAAACCCTGTGCAAAAATGGACTGCCCTCCACAGCTGATTGTGGGAGAATGGTCTAGGGTGAGGATCTTTAAATAAGAATTGGCCTATATCTGCCTTCCTTCCCCAGCCCTCTCCATTCAAGGTGGGATCTCTGCTAGATGCCTTCTGATGCACCCCTTTCTCAGTTAACATGAACAGCCCTCCTACAGGCTGCAAGTGCGCACAAATTACCTGTTTGTAGCACAGAAGTACCATGTGGTTTTTTCTCAATAAGGAATCATTAATGCTCGTTCTCAACATGCTACTTTCAATCCGGATTGATTGCTCGTATTTGGGCAATCCTTGGTTACTTGAGAATGTGTTTGAAACCCTCTCCTTGCTTAGATTACGTGTTTGAAAACCCTCCTCTTGCAGTCTCGGAATATATGCCCACTCACAATCTAATGGTGCAGACACATGGCTGGGACCGCCTGCCACCTGTTTTTGAATGAACACACTGTGGAGTAAGGCAGAATGGATCTGCAGTATGCTTTCCTTTTCTGAATGTCAGCCGTTTCTTGTGCTTTCCTGGAGCAAGAAATATGCAGTAGGTCTGGATTGTGTGTGTGGACTAGGCCGAAGAAAAGAACTCGGTCTCCATTGATTCTAGAATAAAATGTGGAGTGTGCACAGCCTTATGTCAAGTTGGCACATGTGGGACAGGACCATTTGCTTTGTTTCTTTTGCAGTGCTCTGTGAGCTGTGGTGTCGGGACGCAAAGGAGGAAGGCTACCTGCCAGAAACTCACAGCCAAAGGCCAGCATGTTGCATTAAACAGATCTATGTGTGGCGACCTCCCGGTGCCCCCACTGTCAAAGCCATGTCACATGAGTGCCTGCAACAGTAAGTGGCACATTTTCCCAGGTTGCTTGGGAGAAAAGAGCCCTGGTTTATTATTATTACCATTCTGTGTGTAGGCTATGCTTTACAAACAGAAACACATCTATATATTTTATTTTTAAAGGTGTTTTTGCATACAAGACTAATTGCATTCATCCATAACAATTTCACTATCTTTATAGGGGTTCTTCCAACTCCCAGATTTCCCCCCCACCTTCCCACCCTTTCCCCGATTTCCAATATTTATTTCTTCTCTTTTCTGCGACTAAATACTTTTATCCAGTCTATAAAACCTCATTTTTCAGTACCTTTTTATCAAATTATATTGCAAGTGCTAATCCAATCCTGCTAATGTTTTTAAATGTTTGCAATGCTCCTTCATATATTCTATAAAATTAATCCATTCATTTCTTCTTCTTCTTTTGTCTTCTTGATGTCTAATCTTCCCAGTCAACTTTGCCATTTCCATAGTCCATCAGCTTCAATATCTATTCTTCTTTCCATGGGGCTCTTCCTTCCTTCCAACCCTGGACATACGGCATATAACATTCTTGCAGCTGTTGTCGCATACATAAATAGGACCTTTTTTCCTTTCAGGTTCTCTTCCCCTAAAAAGCCTCTAATTTTTTAACGAAACTTATTTTAAACATTTTTTTGATCTCATTATAAATAATTTCCCAAAAGGCTTTTGCTGACTTACAGGTCCACAAACAGCAACACATCTATACCTAGGTGGAGTCCAAATTGTCTGCACACATGAGTATCCTTTCCATATTTGATCTTCCGTATGCAGACTAAATGACTAAACAACAGCAACAACATGCAGTTGCACAGAGTCAGCATTTGACAATATCTGGCTGCAGTCATGCAGCAGCAGCAGCAGACTTCGGTCAATTTAATATCAGTGTTAATTTTTTTTTTACTTTGCCCTCTGAAAGACAGCCTAAATTTGCATTTACAGTCATACCTCAAGTTGCTTTTGCTTCACGTCGCGTTTTTTTCAGGTTACGAATGTGGCAAACCTGGAAGTATTTACTTCCGGGTCCGCCGCTTCGTGCATGCGCAGGAGCGCTCTATCGCGGCACGCACAGAAGCGACGCTCGACTTACAGACTTTCCGGGGTGCAAACGGCACCCCGGAACGGATTGTGTCCGTAAGTAGAGGTACCACAGTATGCACATACTGTAAATTAGCACATGCAGATTTTGTACAAATTTGTGTCCTGTCTTTCAAGGGCTTAGTAACGCTCCTGTTTCGGATGGCAGGCAGGGGGGACTCGGAAAGGTTTTTTGAGGTGGGCAGGCTAGTAATTGTTCTCCAGTTCAGATCTGTGCTTGAGCAGAATTTGGAGACTTTTACAAGCCCCTGAAGTTAATTTCCAATCCTGGCTCAGCAGAACTTGGCTGCTGTTCTACTGTGTATAGCCCAATCTTATATATATTTGCCCAGCCTTGAGTCCTGTATCCCCAATTAAGTGTGCATAAGATTGCAGCCTTAGCATTGTTATTAGAGTGTTCCAGTGTGCATAGGAGACAGAAGAAGCCTGCCTCTCTCTCTCTCTCCCTTGTTGCCAGAAGTCTTGAAAAGGGTGTCTGCACTTTGCTTTGTACGGTTGCTTTTGAAAGCGCCTGCGAGGGTGGTAAGTGTACATGTAAAATAATAACAAATTAGGCATCTGACTGGTCTTTTGTGCAAACACATCCCGACTACAGTCTTGAATGTGCTTGCTCTGGCAGCCGCAGAGCCCCGCTGAGGTCAGTGGGGCTCTGCCAGCATAAGCACATTTAGAATTGCAGCCACTGTGTCTGCTTGTGAAAAAAAAATCCTGAAGTGTCATTACCTTGCATATGTATAATTCCCCAAACTAAATCCGTGTATTCCTTTCATGCTTTAAAAGAAGGTGAGAGGGCTTTAATATCAATGACTTAATATTAGAGAGAACTTGGCAAAAACTGTATTGTACACAAGCTCCAGGATCCAAGCCAAATCAGGAGGTGTTTTTATTTTTATTTTTACTCCCCCGTCTCCTCCATGCCATATCATCATCTCCTTTTGAGAGCTCCTGTAGTTTCAAAAGTACTTTGGCACCAAGTATGAACTCAGCAGGGAGCTGTAGCCAATCAAGGTGAAAGGAAGTGCTTTTTCCAGACAATGCCATCGTTCAATGAGGAACTCAGTGCTGCAGGATGTGGTGGTGGCCACCTGCTTGGAGAGCTGTAAAGAAAGCGTAGATAGCAGCTGCTAGCTATGATGGCTCAATAGAACCTCCTTATTCAGAATAACTTCAGTTCCTGGGAATAAAACAGCCATGAGGGAGGGCTCTCACCTACACTTGTAGGCTTCTCAGCAGCATCCTCACTGACCACTGTTGGAAATAGATTGTCACCCCAGGTGTGGTGCAATAGGACTCTTGTATTATTATGAAGGAGGGACCCAGGTGGTGCTGTGGGTTAAACCACTGAGCCTAGGGCTTGCTGATCAGAAGGTCGCCGGTTCGAATCCCTGTGACAGGGTGAGCTCCCGTTGCTTGGTTCCAGCTCCTGCCAACCTAGCAGTTCGAAAGCACGTCAAAATGCAAGTAGATAAATAGGAACTGTTACAGCAGGAATGTAAACGGCGTTTCCGTGTGCTGCTCTGGTTTGCCAGAAGCGGCTTTGTCATGCTGGCCACATGACCTGGAAGCTATACGCCGGCTCCCTCGGCCAATAATGCGAGATGAGCGCGCAACCCCAGAGTCGGTCACGACTGGACCTAATGGTCAGGGGTCCCTTTACCTTTACCTTATTGTTATGAAGAGTGTACATGAACAATGCATGCACACTTTACATTTTAGATGTGTTCTTTAAAAAAAAGTATGGATATACACACAAAGACACGAAGCATTTTACAGCAATCTGTTCTCTCCTTGTGGCGTAGTTTGCTTTGGCGTGGGCTGGCCTGTTTGATTGGTGAAAATTGCATGGCGTGGGGGCAGGAATAAAGTTACAGGGCTCTGTCCAACATTCTCTGTCTGCAAATGCAAGGGCTATTGCACCAGCGGACAGGTGAATTTTAACGTTGTGCAACAGAGGAATCTAATGCACTAGCTGTGCCAGCAGAAACTCATTGCACAACGGATCGCACGGTAATATTGTGCAACGAAGTCGCCAGCAACCTGCTTATGCGTTCTCTTGTGCAACAATAGTCCTCCGGCGCAAAACATCTTGCCAGCAAAACAAGCAGGCTGCTAAGTGACTTTAACTTAGCGCTACGTTGGCTTCAACCCACAGAATTTAAGCAGAGGGTTTAACTATATGGCCTCTCAGTGCCCCTTACAGTATATGGGGAGGGGGGAGGGTTTTCTCTGAACCAGTCACAGTTCAGAGGCCTTGTGCAGCTGCTTTGGTACTCATTGCCTGGAGACCTGAATTAAGAGACAGGTTGAAGACAGTTTCCTTGGAGCAGGTGTGGGGGCCCCAATGCAGGCATCTCCTTGAGTTTAATCGCCTTCTGTGGCTGCTTGGCTACATGCCTTAACTCTGCGTTAAAAACAAGGCACCAAACAAAATAGGAGCTAGCGTAATTATTGGTTCGTACATAATATGAAACTTCTTTTCTTGGACTTCATTGCCAGTTAACATGCCAAGATCCTGAGGCACAAAACACCACTTTAAATAAAGCTCCACGGACTTGAAGGAATGTCCTTGGCACGGCATTTAATAAAATATTTTCGAGCTACATATCTCTCTGAATTTAATTAATTGTGGATATTTGTGTGGCAGTGTGTCCAGCCTGCACATTGCTTGCTCCTGCTATTGAAAGAAGGGAAGTAATATGGAGAAACCGAAATGAGGGTGGTTCGAAACATGTCTTGTTAAAAAAAAAATAGGAAGCTTATCTTAATTCAGTTTCTTGACCTGCTTATGGCAAGGGTTTATACTCATCTCTATCTCAGAACCATGCTACACAACCAGCAGAATCGTGTGGACAAGCACTTGTTAGACAGTGATCTCACCAATAAGAGGTAGAGTGCATGACTCTGCTAGTTGCGTTGTTCAGCTCTGGAATTAGGCTGTGAATGGAGAGACAGTGTGGTGTAGTGGTTAGAGTGTCAGACTAGGGCTTGGGAAGCCAGAGTTCAAATCCCCACTTGGCCATGAAACTCACTGGCTGGCCTTTCGGCAGTCCCTGCCTCTCAGTTTAACCTACCTCACAGGGTTGTTGTGGGGATAATAATAATAATAATAATAATAATAATAATAATAATAATAATTTATTATTTATACCCCAGCCACTCTGGGCGGCTTCCAACAGAAAAATAAAACACAGTAATCTATTAAACATTAAAAGCCTCCCTGAACCTTCAGATGTCTTCTAAAAGTCTGGTAGTTGTTTTCCTCTTTGACATCTGTTGGGAGGGCGTTCCACAGGGCAGGCGCCACCACCGAGAAGGCCCTCTGCCTAGTTCCCTGCAACTTGGCTTCTTGCAACGAGGGAACCGCCAGAAGGCCCTCGGTGCTGGACCTCAGTGTCCGGGCAGAATGATGGAGGTGGAGACGCTCCTTCAGGTATACTGGACCAAGGATTGAGTGTGGAGGGAAAGAACCATGTATAACACCTTGAGATCCTTAGATAAAAGGTGGAATATAAATGCAATATCTGTCTGTCTGGCTGGCTGTCATCCATCCATTCATTCATGATGCTTGTATCCAAAGTTTCCTCCTACTGGAGCTCAAAGTGTCTAACAAACATGATAAAACAGTCAATTAAAGCAATTTAATTTTTTTAACAAAACGAAAAATAATGCAGCGGACATTGAATGAGGTTGTATCCAATGGAGCGCTAAGTTAAAACTACTTAACTGTATGCTTGCATCCCTGAAAAGATGTTTCACCAATGAAACATTGTGCAAAACAATGCATAAGCACGTTGCTGGTGACTTTGTTGCACAATAGATTGCTCAATCTGCACTACGATATCCTGCTAGATCTTCCTGTGCTGTGTTGGATTCCCCGTGGCGGAATATTAAAGTTAACTTGTCCTTGTGCAAGTGGGCAGTGAACAACAGATGCCGCCTGGTGCTACAATTTCCAGAGTTCCCTGGGAAGAGGGATTGGTTGTTAAACCACTCTGAGCTGGGGAATAGGGGGTCTCCTAACAGTTTTCAGCACCCTTAACAAACTACAGTCCTCAGAATTCTTTGGGGTGCAGACACAGCTGTTTCAAGTGGTACAATACTGCTTTCAATGTCGTAGTGCAGATGGACCTTAGAGACCAACTACGGTAAGTTTGTCATAGGTATGAGCTTTCATAGAATCATAGAGTTGGAAGAGACCACAAGGGCCATCCAGTCCAACCCCCTGCCAAGCAGGAAACACCATCAAAGCATTCTTGACATATGCCTGTCAAGCCTCTGCTTAAAGACCTCCAAGGAAGGAGACTCCACCACACTCCTTGGTAGCAAATTCCACTGTCGAACAGCTCTTACTGTCAGGAAGTTCTTCCTAATGTTTAGGTGGAATCATCTTTCTTGTAGTTTGAATCCATTGCTCCGTGTTCGCTTCTCTGGAGCAGCAGAAAACAACCTTTCTCCCTCCTCTATATGGCACCCTTTAATATATTTGAACATGGCTATCATATCACCCCTTAACCTTCTCTTCTCCAGGCTAAACATACCCAGCTCCCTAAGCCGTTCCTCATAAGGCATCGTTTCCAGGCCTTTGACCATTTTGGTTGCCCTCTTCTGGACACGTTCCAGCTTGTCTGTATCCTTCTTGAAGTGTGGTGCCCAGAACTGGACACAGTACTCCAGGTGAGGTCTGACCAGAGCAGAATACAGTGATACTATTACTTCCCTTGATCTAGATGCTATACTCCTATTGATGCAGCCCAGAATTGCATTGGCTTTTTTAGCTGCTGCATCACACTGTTGACTCATGTCAAGTTTGTGGTCTACCAAGACTCCTAGATCCTTTTCACATGTACTGCTCTCAAGCCAGGTGTCACCCATCCTGTATTTGTGCCTTTCATATATATTTTTTTGCCCAAGTGTTAAATTTCTCCTTGTTAAAATTCATCTTGTTTGCTTTGGCCCAGTTGTCTAATCTGTTAAGGTCATTCTGAAGTGTGATCCTGTCCTCTGGGGTATTAGCCACCACCACCACCCCCAATTTGGTGTCATCTGCAAACTTGCTCAGGATGCCCTCAAGCCCATCATCCAAGTCATTGATAAAGATGTTGAATAAGCCTGGACCCAAGACAGAACCCTGTGGCACCCCACTAGTGTGCATGCACACTTCTTCAGATACACCAATAGTGCAGATGGGACAGAGAAAATCTTTTTTACGATGCTTGCTCAGCCAGAAAACATATTGGATGACTTTGGACAAGTTGCTGTTCCTTAGCCTAACCTACCTCACAGGGCTGTTTGCAAGGATAAAGGACAAATCGCACCTTGAGCTCTTTGGCCAAGGGCTGGGATATTTAAATAAAAATAACAATGTCTTTTAAAAACCAGTCTTAAAAACCACCTGAGTTGCTTACCTAGTCAGATCAGTCCTGAGTTATAGCTCTGTAAAATTCAGCAGAGTTACTGATTTGGTGTGCCAAGGATCTGTCCCATGACATCATTGCTACATGCCATTGTACTGTATTAATTCATTCCTCTGCAAAACCCCAGTGATTTGCGTATTTATTTACGTATATTTATATATTCTTCCTGACCGTCAGCTTTCAGAGCGGCTCACAAAGTTAAAAACAGGTAAAAGGACAATACTGAAACAATAAAATAGAATAAGAACGAGCAAAACCAGATGGAAATTGCTCAGTCATGTGTGTGTGTTTTTAAAAAACAAACAAACAAAAAACCCTGAAGAGCGGACAACCAACCAATTAAGCCCAAAGGCCTGGTGGAGTAAAACATTCTTAACAGCCTGTCAAAATGCCTGTCACTTAGTGGACACAAGGACCTCTAGGGGAAAGGAAGGGCCATAGCTCAGTGGAAGAGCATCTGCTTGGCATCCAGGAAGTTCGATCCCCGGCATCTCCAGGTAGGGCTTGGAGAGAACCTTGTCTGAAACCCTGGAGAGATGCTGCAAGTAGATAATGATGAGCCAGAGGGAACAATAAGTCTGACGTCACAGTTATATTAGGAGCATTAAAAAAAATAAAAAATGAAAAGCTCCCAAGTGCCTGGCCTTGATCCAGAGTTAGGGGAAAGGGGGAGAAATGGATTCAGTTCACAATTAAAGGCCAGCATACCCAATTCGCAAACCATACACAAAAACTGAAACACAGCTATTCCTCAGAATTTGCACTTCTCCTAATCTTGGCAATGCGCTTATCCAGCTAAGTAATATATACAGTACAATGAGGCATATACTAGGGTAGAGGAGATATTATGCATTAACAAAAGTACAATACAAAGGTATCTTTACAAATATATGTGTATTAGGGGAAATCACTAAAATGTTGGTGAATTTTCACAAGGACATATTTTTTTATTTAAAAAAAAAATGCAAGCTGATGTGCGAATGTGGAGAACTAAATTTAAGATTAGAAAATGGGGAACCAGAATCGATCTGTTTGCCCATCCCTATACAGAGCTCAGCTGCTGCGCTTCCTCCAGTTTAAAGGGGGAAAATGCACTTTGTGGAATTGACAAAGTTAACAGCTAAAATAAGAGAACTTAATGGTGATTGTTTTGTGGAAGAATGGAAGCCTTTTTCGGACTATTTACAGAAATATTATAGTATGATGAGTTCGTGAGCAGAATTTAAACTACGAGCCACAGAAGAAATTAGAGATATTGTGTATTGTGATTTTAAGACACAGAAGATAGGGTGTAGGAAGGGGGAACAATTAAAAAACACCCAGGAAAACAGAGTGGGAAGTTGACAAAACAAAACAAAAAATATTGTGTATTGGAATGTATGGGTGAAAATTTTAAAAAAATTAATGAAATATCACTGAAAAAAGGAGAGAGAAAATACACTGATGGAGAAAAGGCCTTTTTTGCCCGAGCCCATGGAAGTTCTGCAGGGTGAGCTGGACAAAGCTACTTATCTGGTGTCAAGCTACCTTGTTCCACAACTTTGAAGTTACAACTGAGATTTTCTGTGTTCCACATCACTGCCAACCACACCTCTGATGGCAGCGAGGAGCAAAGCACAGCCTCTTCCAAAGATGTTGAGAAGTGGTTGTTTTATGGGGCGTTACAACACACCTGCCAACCCACAATGTACACCTAACACCTAATTCTGCTTCCCGAAGGGAGTGTGTTTTTCTTTCTCTCAAACAAGCCACCTGTGCAAATGCAGTAGACCAGGCATGTCCAACAGGTAGATCGTGATCTACAGGTAGATCGTGATCTACCGGTAGATCACTGGACGTCTGTGGTAGATCACTGGCTCCCCCCAAAGCAGCTCAACAACTTTAGCTCCCCTAAAAAAGCTCAACATTTTTGCCCTGCACCCCCCAAAATGTGGCTTTCCTTCTCTCTAAACCGCCCCAAAAAACAGGGCTTTCCTCCTCTCTAAAAAGCTCAACAACTTCAACCTGAACCCCTCCCCCCAAAACAGGGCTTTCCTTCATAGAAAAAGTTCAACAACCTTGACCTGAACCCCCCAATAGGGGGTAGATCACTGCCAGTTTTTAACTCTGTGAGTAGATCGCAGTCTCTTGGGAGTTGGCCACCCCTGCAGTAGACCAACAGACTGACATGGCCCTGCTTTGCCAAAGAGAAGGAATCCAGCCCAGTCTTTCTTTAAAATAAAGGGATGAAGGGTGGGAGGCTTTGCCATAGATGCTTTCGTGCATATTCATAGACATGTATCGCATTGGAATAGTTTGGAGTAAGCCCAGGACAGCTAAAACATGTTTTAATTTTTACGTCACACCTGCTTTCCATGCATTCTGGACTTTTGGAAATGGAAATGGAGACAACTTAAATGCTGGAGCATTTCCATTGAGACAAATATTTTGAACTGCATCGTTATTATGATAAAGCACACTTCTTTCAATAAACTCAGAACCTGGGGCAATTTGTTTCTCGCGCAGAAATGAAACAGCTGGCTGCAGCTTGATAAATACACAGGTCTTAAATCAGCTGTTGTCCTCATTGGCCATAACTGACCAGCCAAAACATTAATTTACTAGAGAGATTCCCAGTCAATAGTGGGAATGCATGTGGAAATGTGGCAATAAAAGTCATATATAGCAGATCAGTGGATGAGGGAAAGTGAGTCTCAGTTTCCTTTCCCAGATTGCTTTGCCTACCGTTGCATGCTTTGGCCCCTTGCTTCCCTCTCTGCCTCTCTGTTAGAGTGCTAATTTTTATCTCTAGCTTCCCACATTCTGAATTGTCCCCCACTTTCATTTCTGGCAGGTAACTGTGCTGGTTATTACTCATCACTGCCTGCCCATGTTCATATATTTGGCCCTTTATTTCCAAGTCTGTTAAGCATGGAAAACTTGGTCTGAGTTGTGTTGGTTGCTGAGCATGCAAATAGGTCTGAGATGAAATAGAGGGGAAAGTGGAAATTCTCAATTCAGAAGGCATGTGGGGGCACAGTGTTTCCTAATGTGCTTCCATGCTGCTGCTGCTGTTTTAAAACTCCCTGTATGAAGAAAACTAGCTTTCTACATATGTTACTGTTTTTTACCCAAATCACAGATGAATATACTAAGATCTTCAGATAGTCCAGATGTGAACTGATATTTGAGCCTTATGGTGCAATTCTCACTTAGTCCCATGGAAATTACTGGGGCTTGATTCTAAGTGCCGTATTTTTCCATCTATAAGACACCCCCATGTATAAGGTGACCCCTATTTTTTGAGCCCAAAATTAAGAAACAAATATTTTAAACATCAAACAGTGAGGCAAGCTGTGTGACGGCGGCTGCTCCTGTCAGCCCGCCCTGGGTGCCATCACTGAGCTCCTTGCAGGGGAGGGGCAGGGCGTACTAGGGAGCCTCCATAGTCTGTCTGCCCCTCCCACTCAGCCGCCCTACAGCTAAAAGAACTATCTTCCCACCCCTCACGTTTTTCCAGGGACGGGTGGCAACCCTAGGCACAATGCACTCTACTGAAACATAGGGTTCGCTGCCTCCCCCATCTGTCAAAACAAAGGGAGAAGGGGGGAGGAGATCGGGGGAGGCTCGGGAGTCGTGGGTGGGCAGCGCCGTTGCCCAGGAGGGGCACAAGGCGTGCAAGGCATGGAGGGGTTGAGATGACTTCGATTCCCTAGGCCAACTGGAGCGGCAGCGGAGCTGGCACAGAGCCAGGCAGCTGAGAGAGTGGGAGAGTGTGAACGAGAGCGTGTCCCTGACGGCCGGGAACTGCAGAAGTCAAATTGATTTTTTTTTCTGCTCCACTCTCTTTTTTTAATTTTTTAAATATATTTTTATTATTTTCTTCCTTAAACAATATTTTCAACAATACAATAACAAACATAAAACCTTCTGCTGTGCCGAGCATGCGACTTCCCTCAATTCAATTCAATTCAAGGGACCCCTGACCATTAGGTCCAGTCGTGACCGACTCTGGGGTTGCGCGCTCATCTCACATTATTGGCCGAGGGAGCCGGCGTACAGCTTCCAGGTCATGTGGCCAGCATGACAAAGCCGCTTCTGGCAAACCAGAGCAACACATGGAAACGCCGTTTACCTTCCCGCTGTAGCGGTTCCTATTTATCTACTTGCATTTTGACGTGCTTTCAAACTGCTAGGTTGGCAGGAGCTGGGACCAAGCAACGGGAGCTCACCCCGTCACAGGGAATCGAACCGCCGACCTTCTGATCAGCAAGCCCTAGGCTCAGTGGTTTAACCACAGCGCCACCTGGGTCCCTATTTTACCTTTTTACTCTCTTTTTTTAATTTTTTTAATATATTTTTATTATTTTCTTCCTTAAACAATATTTTCAACAATACAATAACAAACATAAAACCTTCTGCTGTGCCGAGCATGCGACTTCCCTCCTTCCCTTCAACAGTCTTCCGCTTTCAAGTCCCATCTCGCATTTTTGTTCTTTCATCTGTTATCCACATTGTAGGATTTATTTCAATCCTGCTAGTGTCTTCAAATTTTTGCAATTATGGTTCTTCCTATAACTTCTACTTTTGGGCCATTAAAGTTCTCGCTGCTGCTGTGGCATACATAAATAGTCTTTGATCTATCTTCACAATTTCCTCTCCCATCAAACCTAGCAAAAATGCTTCCATTTTTTGGGAATAGTACCGGTATATCTAAACATCTTTTTTAGTTCATTATAGATCAATTCCCAAAATATCTTTACTTTATCACACGTCCACCACATATTATAAAAGTCTCCGTCTGATTCTTTGCATTTCCAGCATGTTTTATCTCTCATTCTATACATCTTCGCTAACTTTACTGGTGTCAAAAACCATCTATACATCATCTTCATTACATTTTCCTTTAATGCCATACATGCCGTAAATTTCAAATTTTCGTTCCACAATTTTGTCCAAGAATCAAACTCAATATTATGCCCAAAGTCTAATGCCGTTTTTATCATCATCCACTCTCAAACATCCAGGGGAGTGAACTGCACTCTGCCCCTTGGGTGCGCTCAGGCTCTGCGCAACCTGTCCCCCAGCTGTAGGGCGGCTGAGAGGGAGGGGGCAGGCAGACTCTGGAGGCCGCTCAGTGTGCCTCTCCCCTCCCCTGCGAGGAGCTGCAACTGCCAGAGCATGTACGGTGGCATGTATGATATTTATTTATATATTTAATTTCAACATTCCATGTAGAAGACTACCCCCAATTTTAAACTTTAAGAATTTGGGGGAAAAACCTCGTCTTATACACGGAAAAATACAGTAAGTATGCTGGGAATTAGGATACAGTGGTGCCTCGCTTAACGAACGCCCTGTAAGACGAAATTTTCGCTTAAAGAAAGGATTTTTCTAGCGGAGGTTGCCTCGTTAGACGAATTCGTTTTACAAAAAAAATTGTCTAGCAAATCGCAGTTTCCCATAGGAATGCATTGAAATTCAATTAATGTGTTCCTATGGGCAAAAAAAAAAATAAAAAAATTCAATGCATTCCTATGGGATTCGCTAGACGAATTTTTCGTTATAAGAATAGACCCGTGGAACGAATTAAATTCGTCTAGCGAGGCACCACTGTATCGATCTTCCAAGTTCAATATCCTGTTGAGACAAACAATGTCTGGAAGCACTTCTGGGTAAATGAGATTTGCATAAATGGATCAAATATAGATGGAAAAGAAAGTGGTCAAATGTGTCTCACACACACCCCCACCCCCACTATGACTTTATCATTTCCCCACTATGACTTTATCATTTCAGAGATGAAACCTAAACTTTTTGGGAAATACGCTTCCCTTGGACCACAGATCCTCAGCATCCACAGAGTCTACATTCAAACGAGGCAAGAGAAGCGCATAAATTTCACTATCGGAAGCCGAGCTTACCTGCTTCCAAAAACATCTGTTGTCATTAAGTGCCCCGTCCGGAGGTTCCAAAAGTCGCTTATCCAATGGGAGAAAGACGGGCAGCACCTCCAGCTCTCTAAGCGACTTGGCGTCACTAAATCAGGATCGCTCAAGGTCAACAGTCTTGAGGCTTCGGATATCGGGGTGTACAAGTGCATTGCAGGCTCAGCGCAGGAGACGTTTGTTCTCAAGCTCATCGGCACAGACAACAAGCTGATCGAGCCGCCCGCTTTTGGTAAGCACGCAGGTGAGAGCAGCAGCACAGAGCGCAATGAGGCCAACAGCTTGGGAGCAAAGTGGCACAAAATGAGTCAGATGTGGCAACTGTGGAGCCAGAAGAGCGAGCAGTATCTGGGCGATGGGCAGGTGAACGACCAGCCTTTTCTGCGACACCTGGAGACTCACACAAGAAATTCGGCAGAGGAACGTGGCTCTCATGAATTCAAAAATAAGCGGCTGGAGGCAGTGGCTCTCCCCGGTGCCTACAGTATGGATACCGTACATTTCGAGGAGCTGATAAAGAATTTGAGTCACCTTGTCGAGGCTGGGGAGGTCAATGATGAGTTGGCTTCCCAGCTCGTCTACCAGTTGATTGCCGAGTTGTCCAAACCACCGCATTCTGCTTCTGATATGCAGAAGGAGCCTCAAGGCAAAAAGCCGCCTTCCAGGAAACCTGGCAAATCTGCAGACGTGCCTGATAATCTCAGCACAAAACCCCAAGGCAATGCATCGACGATGAGCCAAAAAATCCCAGTTATTGTGAGGCACAAAGAAGGGCCCAAGATTCTTTGGAACAGAACAGAAACAGTCCATATTGGGAGTACGGTCTTTTTAACCAAGGACACCCGCCTTATACATTTGCTTTGTGAAACTCTTGGTGTTAGCAACCCTAAGTATACATGGACAAAAGATGGAATGGAGTTAAAGTCCTTTGAGAAGTAAGTAAAAGGGAATCCATGCTTTATGTGGTTTTCTCAATGAGTCATGTGGTATCACTGTCAAATAATTACAGTATAAAAAAAAGGAATCAGCTGTGAAAATCCCTCCTGCTTACTCATTTTACTGCATTAGCATTCATTTTGGGCATCAGAGTCTGTTAAGAAGGTAGCCATTGACATTATCAAAATTAGGGTCCTCTTTGAACCCTGCTGTGTTAACGGCACACAGCCAAAGAGAGCGGGACTGGGAGATTAATTTGACCTATTGTTTACTCAACAGAGTATGATATTCATGAACCTCAGAATTGTGAAGAAATGCAAACCTAGTTGGTGTTTTTTGGCCGATGTAGAGTTAGAAAAGAGAAGCCCAGGAAGATTGACTGTAGGGGAACAGGATATACATAGAAGACAAAGCATGTGTTCTCCTTAAGCTTGCTGCTATAGAAGTGGCTTGATACTTCATACTTTCTGGATCAGGCCAAAGGCCTATCTAGCGCAACATTTTGTTTCCCACAGTAGGCAACTAGATGCCTATGGGAAGCCCACAATGCACACTTGCCCCACTGTTGTTCTCCAATGACTTAAGAGTGTAAAGAGGCATCGTTTTCCATTTTGTCGTGCCTATATCTCATGCAGCGCTGTTTCTATTCTGCTGCAGTTCATCTTCCACCCAAAACTATGTCACTCATCTCACTGTCTGCTGCAGCAAAATTACATAACTTACACGTAACTAACAACATAAGTTACGTTGTCATTACATTATCCCACCCCCTGATCAATTTCATATTGGTTGTGGACAGAAAACAACCACAACTGAATTGATTTCCATTTTGATGCTTGGAGAAATAAGTGAACCTAAGCAAGTGTTTGTTGGAATTCTCTGATGCCCCTACTAATGACCTGGACAAACCATGAGCTAGGTGTAGACTATAGGATACACCTTGAGTGCAGCAGCAAAATGACCTGGGAGTTTGGCTTAGTGTGAAATGCAAAGCAGGCCAGTGTTGAACTAAATGAATTTTGCTCGTCTCTAGTTAAATCTTGTCTATTCCTTAAACCTTCTGCAGAGTTGTTTTGGAAGACAGTGGGAAAATCCAAATTTTGAACCCCACCAGGAAGGAAATGGGCGTGTATCGCTGCATTGTGGAGAATGACTTTGGTTCTGACACAGAATCTTCTACTCTGTTTTATTCAGGTAGCATTTAATTTGATTGCTTTCCCACTTTCTTTACCATGAACAATTGTCCAATTTCTTTTTCTGTTTCCCCTCCCAAACAGCGTGTATTTATTTGTTTTTATTTCATGCAAAAGGTCGGGTGAAGATGTTTTTATTCTCTTGGACATTTGAACAGAGCTAATGATCTGACGTTTTTGGTCATTTATTTTTGGTGATTTATACGGGCATTTTTTTATGTTGTTGGTGATTTCGGTGGATGTATGCCATATATATCCTGCCCTTCCTTCCAACAGAGCCCCGGGCAACAAATATCAGAAAGTTAAAAACAATTCAATTTGAAACAAAACAAAACGTGCTTAAAGTGTTTCAAAACATTTTAAAATCCAACCCAAAACATTTCAAAGCATTTAGAATATATAAAAACATTTTTAAACTTTCCATATATTTCTTTTATTTAAATGTGTTTTCATGGTATATTTTGCATGTTATTGTCCCTGTTAATTGTTTTGGAACTCCTCTGGCCGTGTGAAATGATACATAAATTGAATGATTAAAAAAAACTAGCTCACAGGGGCCAGAACCCGGTAGTAATGGTAGTAATGAGGAAGAGCAAAGTACAACATGAGCAACTCCCACCAGTGTAGAGCTCCCATCTGCATAGACCCTCCCTTATTACATTGTTTCTTGGTCACACCTGTTAGAAAGAAGAACCTTACGCCAAAGGATAAATGGACATAAATCTGACATCAGAAATCACAAGACAGAGAAACCAGTAGGAGAACACTTCAATCTCCCAGGACATTCTATACAAGATCTCAAAGCAGCTGTTTTATTACAGAAAAATTTCAGAAACAGACTGGAAAGAGAAGTTGCTGAATTGCAACTCATTAGCAAGCTTAAAACCATGGAGCCACCTGAAATGAACAGAGACATAAGATTCTTATCTCATTATACATGATCAAGCTTTCCTTAGCACCTCAGCCCTTGCTTCCCCCCCAAAAAAGACCATTTGCAGTCATTAACAGTCGTTAACAGTCATCAACAGGTTTACCACTCCTATCAGCCCATCACCCATTCCCATCACCCCCACCCCCCACCCTCTGAAGGGTCTGGTGACTTCTGTTTCAGTGTATCTGATGAAGTGTGCATGCACACGAAAGCTCATACCAAAATAAAAACTTAGTTGGTCTTTAAGGTGCTACTGAAGGATTTTTTTTATTTTGTTCAGACTAATTAATGATGGTTTCTTCTCTTTCCTCTCACCCTATTCTGTCTTTTGCAGAGGCTCCCACCATACTGTTTTCTGTAACAAACGTCACAAATTTTGAGCTTCGGAACTTTTCTGCAACTGTTGGAGGTGCAATTCTGGCAAGAACAGGAGCGAGCGTTACATTGCAGTGTCCAGTAAAAGGTAAGGAGAAAAATAAGCACCAAAACAACTACCACCTTTTTTCCCTCCCCATAATGCTGTGCTGAAAAGTTCATCTGAAGTCTTGGACGGTATTTTAAAGAAAATGAGAAATATGTTACTAGTAAAAACCAACAGAACATTAATCGTGGAGCACGTATTTTTATTAGGCATGTCGCCCTTATGCACTCTGTTACTTTCCAATCCCATCCACTAAAATCTCCCTCTGTCTCTCTCTCAGACTCACACAAACACACACAAACTTGTTTCCATAAGACAATCTGTGGCTAACCACGTTGTTTAACAGCCCGTAGAGCTGCAGAAGATCTTAAAAGTGTTGGCTTCACAGCTAGCTGTTTTCTTTCTCAGGAACTCAGCTGCCCAGCTATCCTCCTCTGTCTGCTCAGTGTCCCCCCACCCCCCACCCCACCCCATTCATGCTTTTTGAGGCTCTGGTTTGTCC
This sequence comes from Zootoca vivipara, assembly GCF_965207765.1. NCBI lineage: Eukaryota > Metazoa > Chordata > Lepidosauria > Squamata > Lacertidae > Zootoca > Zootoca vivipara. Next base: position 15,599,125 of record NC_142596.1, read on the forward strand.
AGATTGCAACGACCTGCAATAATGGATGCTGCCCATTCTTATACCCATCTTGAGAGTTCTGCAAGGACTCCCGGTTGCAGAATATGCCTGCCGTTTGCAGCCAACCAGATGCAGCTCCAGTAAGGAGACAAAAAGTTTTAGGCTTATTACCGTATTGGTCCGAATGTAAGCCGCACCCACAAATAAGATGCACCTTGAAAATTCAAGGCTTATTTGGGGGGCAGCCCGCCTCCTAGCACTACTGCCCTGAACGGGGGGCAGCCGACGCTCAGCACCCTGCTCCCCAAGCCAGTGTTGGTGCTCGGTTGCGAGCGTGCCCACCTCCTGACACTACCGCCTCCCGGCACTACCTCCCCAAGCCGGCAGTAACACTCTCCCCTCCTGTCATCATTCAGAAACTTGCTGCCTTTGACAGTGGAGGTAGAATCAGGTTTGCATCAGGTTTAGCAGCCATTGATACATGGGGCCTAAGTGAGCTGGCCGTTAATCTGGCAGGACTTCCTTGATTCCTCCCCCGCCCCCACTCCCTTCCAAACAGGAGGTTGCCAGAGGCTGCCTCTGTTACCGGGGCAACCAGGAAGTGATGGAGGCATGGTAGGGGTAGGCCTTGGAACCTAGAGAGTGCCCTGGGGACCTGAGCAAAGGACTTGGCCTGTCTCCCCTCGTCCTCAAACATCGCACAAGCCCACAGAGCATGTCTAGTTGCCAACTGTTGGGGATAGGCCAGCGCTGTGCGTCGTGCTTAATCAAAGTCAGCGAGTGTGCGTACAAACCCATGTCTTACTCATATACTTGGAAAGGATCAGGGCTCCGAACTATTGAAAACAAATTGTTAAAACGAGTCGGCAGTGCCATTTCCATTTTCATTACCTACTTTGGCGGGACACACACACACACACATTTTTCCTTGCACTGCTACCAGAAAAAAAGGGGGAATGGGGAGGGAGAGAAAGTCTACATCTAGAAGACCAAAAATAACGATAGAAATATATGGATGCAAATAGTTCTACAAATAGCTTTTAAAAATAGTGGCGCCAGACCGACGGATATTGGGACATGCAGCTCGGTTGTTCCCCGTCCGTACCAAGGGCATTGCTGTGGTGAAGTCATGTTTTCCAGCTCTACTTTGGCAACCGTTTGTGCAGGAACAACCTGCACCTCAGATTCAACTGCCTTAAGTCACACAGTCAGTGTTAAAATATTGTTAGTGTTCTCGGTCTTAGCCTTCTTGGTATCATTTTGCCTTTGGCACCAAGGGCCTTCTGCTTGAGAATGTTTTTAATAGCTGAGTATGCTATTTGAGGGCTTCATTATATTAAAACTGACTGGCGCTGCCCCTCATTCTGCTCCCCTTTCTTTTTTTATTTACAAAGTTTTAGTTTAATTTCAGTTCTGACATCCAAGGAAGTAAAATCCAGATTATTCTATTAAGAGAAAAGCAGCCTTTTCTTTTGACCAGAAATGACTGGAATTTCATCCATCAGCCAGATTATTCCCATAGACCCAGGTTATTCCAATATGGGATGTTTTTGGAAGCACTGGGGCAGGGGGAAATGGTAGCAGGAAAGGCCATGCCACATGGCTTTTGTCCTATTACTGTGGGCCATGTTGCTAAAAGGTTGTTGGGAGTTGTAGTCCAGCAGCACAGTTTGCACACCCAAATTTAACAACGCTCCCAGTTCACAAGCTTCCTAAATGTTTCGTGCTTTTTAAATAATTGTTAAGTCAGCTCTAATCACACCTCTTTGGGCCACTTTGAAGGGAGATTCCTCAGTGTATGAAATAAATTATGGCAACTGAAGAATTACTGCTGAAAGCAAACAAGGGGGGGAATTGCTGGAAAGACTGTTTTCCCAGCAGATTTGGGCGCTGTTCATTTTTAATACACAAGCTGTGATACATTTCCTAAATTCTTGCACTGGCAGAGGTTTCCCCACTCCCATCAGCAATTAAACATTTGCTTGGCATGTGCGCAATGTTTACTGTAGAGACCACTTGTGTCATTTATTTATTACAATTGTGCTCTGCCCTTTCTCCAAGGAGTTCAGAGTGGGTTATATAGGATTATCGTTACAACAACCTAGCAATCTAGCTAAGGCTTGCTTGGAGAGAGTGACTGGCCCCAAGGTCACCCAGGGAGTTTCTCCACTGGTAACATCCAAGAGCTGTGGACAACACGGAGTGTGTTCTGATCAATGAACAAGATAAAAAATAATTAATGAGCAAGGTAGAATCAAACCTTATGCCAACTCATTCAACAGCTTGCTTTCCCAGCATTCAGCGACTAATTCCAGAAATCTTCAGTTAACCATAGTTGCCATTAAGTCCCAACTGGGCAAGTGCAGTTCCTAGGTTTGGAACAAGCCAGAAGTTGGTCTAACTTCAAACCATGCATTTAAGATCCTGGTTTATTCCAAACCTGGTAACCATAGCTTCCAATAATAGGGAGCTATGGTTAACTGAAGACTTCCTTTTGCTACTTGCAGCAGGCCAAGAAGAGGGGAGAAAAGGGGCAGAGTGAGGAGTGTTGGCAAAAGACATGCATACAACACCAAAACATTCTCATTCTCACCAGCCCTAAAGTGTAGGCAAACCCTGGATTCCACCAAAACACAGTAACATCTACATAGGACTGTGTTCACCAATATTGTGGAAACACCTTATATTCAGCAACCAAGCTTTTTGCTCCTTGTCAAGCACGGCAGTACCTGATTCCACCATCTTCCACCCTTTCCAATACCCTATTCTTAATTTATAACGACTGGAGTTACTATGCTATAATTGACAGGAAATGGCTAGTAGCACAGCACCGAGGTGGACAAACACACTCCTCCAAGTGAGGTTTCTCATCTTTGTACTCTGTAGGCATGTTCAGATGCTCACACTCAACCTGCCCTCCCCCCAGTATCCCTCTGGTGCTTGCCATGCCTCCTTCAGTTCCTGGGGGGGGGGAAAGCACTTGCATGCCTTCCTTTGCCCCCAGCCCACTCTCTGAGCATCCATATAGTCAGGCGAACCTTTGATCACAGCTCATATCATTCTGCCAAGTGGTGATGAGGAGAACTTGCCACACATCAGCTACAGATGTTTGGTTTAATTATCTCTTCCCACATCGTTTCTTGAGCTGCACATGGGAGGATTGGCGGACTTTCACAACGGCACCCCCTACTGTTCATTTGCTAAGATTATTAATTTCAAATGAATGCTTTGTTTTGAAGAAGTAGTTGCACTGTCTCGGATCAGTCATCAGCTGCAACCTTCCATCTCATAAACTTGCACATGGTCAACTAAATAATTTCTTACAATGCCATAATTGCCCCAAAATGTTCCACTTAATGTGGGGCTTTTCCTCAGGATTTTTTAAAAAATAATATTTCTATTAATGCATTGAAATGAAAAATTTCCATTATAGTTTACAATAAAGGCTTTGCTACTAGTTATAGTAAGCAGTCTTAAAGTGACCTGTGGCCATAACAGATAAGATAACCAGTAAACACATAGCTGCCAAGTTTTCCCTTTTCTCGCGAGTAAACCTATTCAGCATAAGGGAATTTCCCTTAAAAAAAGGGAGAACTTGGCAGCTATGTAAACATGCTTCGATGACACTCAAAATAAATGTTAGGAGATCTCTTGTTCTACCATTGAATCCAAATGTTTTTTAGTCTCTCTCTCTCTCTCTCTCTCTCTCTCTCTCTCTCTCTCTCTCTCTCTGTGTGTGTGTGTGTGTGTGTGTGTAATTAAAAAAATCCATGAGTGTTCTTTTCTTTTGTTTTTTTACAATTGATGTTAGAATTGGAGGTGTGGGAAAAGCTAAACTCTGAAATAGAGGGTAAAACTAGAAAACTAGTGAGAAGCTTTAAATTGAATAAAATTGAAATAATTGTTTTGGTTTCTTCACCTCAAAAAGGATATTGTAGAACTGGAAAAGGTTCAGAAAAGGGGCGTCAAAATGGTAAAGGGGGTGGAATGACTACCCTATGAAGAAAGGTTACAGCATTTGGAACTTTTTAATTTAGAGAAAATGCAAGTAGGAGGTAACATGGTAGATTGTTGTTGTTGGTTATTGGTTGAGCTTTTATTAGTTTTGCACTGTTGAGCTTTCTTTCTTTCTTTCTTTCTTTCTTGAAATCTTGGTGCAAAAAAAAAAGTATTCTTGAGCTTTTTTAAAATTCTGGACATACATTGGCCTGATCCAACAGCCATTTCTTACGTTCTTAATGTGGAAAATTGGAATTATATTATATTACAATGCATTATAATATATTATATTATAATGTATGGTGTGCCACCTACTGGTCAAAAAAGGAGGAAATGCATTAATATTCAGTTGTGCACATACGTAACTCCTCTAAACACCTTTAGAGTTCTCAAACACTGACATTTCATGAAGGTTTCCCAGATTTCATTTCTGCTTCTCCTGATTTTAGACCATAATCCACAAAGATTCCTTCCCACAGAAACCAACTAGTTTACTTTCAGGACCTTCTGTATACTACCTTCTACTATTTAGTATGATCAAGATATTTCCATGAGAAGAATATCAGGTCAGGCTTCCAAAAAATAAGTGCAATTAAGGACCAAATATAGGCTTTTACAAAATAATATTCTCTCTGTTGATGCCACTGGTTTTGACTTGGCTTGGAGTTGCTCCTGGATGGAAAGTATAAAACATTTTATAAAATCCTACAAACATCAACAGGGTTTTGTTTTTTTTCAGGGGGTTGTGAAGTCAAAGCTTTAAGAATAATTAGTAAGCCTAAAAATGTTCAGTGTGTAATATTTTACTGTGCTTTTACGATTGGAGGAAATTTGTTTTCAAACACCATTCCTTTTATGGGCTCCCTGCAATGCACGTTTCTGGAAGAAATAAAATAAAGGCAGGTTTCTGTCTACATGCAGCCTCTGTGCTTTTTTTTTGGCATTTTTAAGGTAGAAAATCTTTTTTCTAGGTAGAGCTGTGAGACTCCAGTTCTGCATGCACTTACGAGTTAGTTAGTCCTGATGAAACCAATGGGATTTACGTCTGTGTAGACCTGTGCAGGATTGCAGCCTATCAGTCGACATGTAATGAAAACAAAGGAAACTTCAAGTAGGAATGTTTAGAACTGAGAAATGTTGTTACACACTTTGATATTTATTAGCAAATGATATCTGCATTAACACTACAAAATAAATTTGTTCCAAAGTAGGGCACTTAGCTAGTTGCCCCCACTCTTCTCTTTCCAGGGTCAGGGTTTTATCTATTATGAACCCTGCTGTCAAGATTGTGGGGATAAGGAAAACCATTAAATCTCAGTACTGAGTGTGCCTGTTGTCTTTGTCCATGGAGTTTCGATCACTGCAGATGGTGACAACAGTCACGAAATTAAAAGACGCCTGCTTCTTGGGAGAAAAGCAATGACAAACCTAGACAGCATCTTAAAAAGCAGAGACATCACTTTGCCTACAAAGGTCCGTATAGTTAAAGCTATGGTTTTCCCAGTAGTGATGTATGGAAGTGAGAGCTGGACCATAAAGAAGGCTGATTGCCAAAGAATTAATGCTTTTGAATTATGGTGCTGGAGGAGACTCTTGGGAGTCCCATGGACTGCAAGAAGATCAAACCTATCCATTCTTAAGGAAATCAGCCCTGAGTGCTCACTGGAAGGACAGATCCTGAAGCTGAGGCTCCAATACTTTGGCCACCTCATGAGAAGAGAAGAATCCTTGGAAAAGACCCTGATGTTGGGAAAGATTGAGGGCACTAGGAAAAGGGGATGACAGAGGACGAGATGGTTGGACAGTGTTCTCGAAGCTACGAACATGAGTTTGACCAAACTGCGGGAGGCAGTGCAAGACAGGAGTGCCTGGCGTGCTATGGTCCATGGGGTCACGAAGAGTCGGACACGACTAAACGACTAAACAACAACTGAGTGTGCAGTTGCATGTGGAGACCTTTTAACCACCCCCAGAAATAAATTCAGACGAGACTCAAATTTTTGGTTTGGTTTTTGGCAGAATTTAGGCCACGACTTTATTGATTACAATCAAGTGAGTGGTTGCATAGGCTCTGGTTCGACTAGCTACCTGCACCATTGCAGGCAGCGCTGACCCTGGGCACCAACCTTAAGTCAGCCTTGGGTGAACACCTGGGACAGAGGCAGGCAGGGGGGTCTGCCACGCCTCCACCCAGATGAGCCCTGAACTCAGGCTCAGGGCACAACCCTGTACAGGGAAGACCAGCCATGAGTCCATGGATTCCTTCTTAAAGGAATACCCAATGCATAGGGATGGCTAGGCATCATGCCACCCCTATCCACCTGAACCAGAACCTATCCACAACCTTACAAGTTGTAATGATTTGCTACGCGGCAGGCGTGAGTGAGGGGGGGGGGCAGGACTCATGCTTGATTCAAAGAGCCTTCAAAGAAGAACCAGCATGGAATAATTCCCTCCCAGCGAGAGAGGGAGGACAGGATCCATACTGGGGCCAGAACTTAAGGGGAACCAAAATTGAGTCAGGGCTGAAAAGTGGAAATGTAGTTGGGTGGTATTGCGCAACAGCTAGGAAATTGGGGAGGCAGCAGGGGGCGAAGAAGGGAGAGTGGTGGATAGGTGGTGAAAGAGGAGGAGTGGGGTGAGGAGTAATAATGGATGTTATTTTCTGACTGATCAAGATGGCCCAAAACTGGAATGACCTATGGAACTGGCTGATTCATCTGGGAGACCCTGAGTCCAGGGAAAGGGGGGGGGCTGAATTAGATTTAAGTGTTTAAATGTTACTATGATGAAAGAAATAATATTTGAATGTATGGAAAATTTTGGGGTATAAATTTGAGGCATAAGGGGAGAAATAGAGGATAGATAGATGGGAAAATACATTTGGATTTGGATTAAGATGAAATAGTTGTGAGATAATGAAAAAATGTGTTAGCATAATTTAAGATAATAAATGAAAATTGCTTAATTTGGAGTTAAAAATGGACCCAGTGCGAGGGGAATCAAGGAAGTCTACAATGTTAATTAAAATGTTAGAAATGATATGTTTTTCTTTTTTATGTTTTTATTCTTGATTTTTTTTTTTGGTCTTTTTGTTTTGGTGAATTTTTGTAACTTGTTATGTTTGAAAATGAATAATTATTATTGGGGGGGGGAGATAAATATAGGGAGAGGTGCCCTCTTGTGAGGGAAGACCCGATTTGCCAACCACACAAGGGGAAACTATCCTGGCTGTTTTCGTTTTTTTACTCTGAATGTCTTCTTCAGAAGTCTCTCCTCTGGCATGCAGATTGGCCCAAAAGGAAAGAGGTCAAGAGAACAAGCAGCCACAACAATGAAATGGGAAGGGGCTCTTATTCAACTCTGCACAGCTATTTCTATCCCAGTTTTCCTCAAAAGAGTTCAAGGAGACGTGCAGCGTTCTCTCCCCTCCCCCCTTTCTAATTCTATCCTCACAGTTATGTGAGGTAAGTTAGACTAAGAGACAGTGACTGGCTCAAGATTCACCAGATTCAAGCTTCATGACTAGGAGTGAGTGAATCTGCCAGTTTTTTATTCTCCCGATTTCTTAGTTTATCCAGTCTTAAATTTGGTTCTCCAAATTTCCACATCGGTTTTTTTTTGGGGGGGGGGTGGATTTCCACTTCACTGAATTTTGCAATGCAAGCCCAGTAATGTATGTAAAAACACATATACTGGGGTAAAGCGTGCATAGAAATGTATTTGCTGGTGTAATTAACATACAAAAATGCATAAGATTGATGGGGAATTGTTTTGCAAAAGGATGTATCTATTAGACAAAATTGCATATAAACGTGTAAGGAGAAATTTGGACTAAAATTCTGATGAATTTTAATGAGCTATTATTATTATTATTATCATCATCATCATCATTGTCTTAATCATCATTGCAAACTGGTGTGAAAATTTAGAGAACTGAAAGATTAAGATCAGAGAGAAACCAAAACTGACAGGGTTTCCCACCCCTACTTGTACTTCCAGCATCTTGTACACTTCTGGCTTGCTCTCACCCCAGTTATTATTTCATGGAAAAAAGAGCCTTTCTTGGTTTCTCCCCCACTTGGCAACTCTCTGCTATGCAGCAGATTCATTTGCTTTCATCATTACTGTAGGAAACCTCACAGGAGAAATGAACAAAACCCAGTCGGCTGATGGTCTAGTTCAGTAGGCAGCAGTAAATGCAAACAATATCTCACATAGTTAGCAGTAAACGGGCCTTGTGGTTTCAAAGCTAAATTGCACTTCTGTGGAACAGGCACTCTGAAAAGCAAATCATCAGATGGGAGAGAGGAGGGGTTAGGGTAGAGACATGTCTAGCAAATTTGATCTGGGGCAGTGTGGAAGAAAAGACGGCTGAATACTGGCTGCAATTACAATGGGAAATTTTGATTCGAAATTTAATTTCAAGTTTTTCAGAGGTAATCCTAGAATCAAGGTAGAAACAGACACTTCTTGGCACACAGAGAATACATAGCCACAAATGCTTCTAAAGCAGCTCTGTTGATTAGATCCCTGTATTCCAAGAAACAGGCACAAACAGTGGAAGTTGCCCTGCGACTCTTTAAAATGAAAGTTCTCCCACTACTTCTGGTGGGCATTGCCTTGGGTTCGCGTAGGGACTTTGTAAGATTGGAATCTATCCAATCACAATTCCTCCAGGCCATTCTCAGGATCCCCCCTTCTGTTGCGGGTGCGATCATGAGATTGGAGAGCGGTTGCCAAGCCTTTATGTATGTGGCCCTGAAAGCAAAATTATGGCTATGGCTCAAACTATGTTTCAGTCCGGTGGGTTTGGCCCCCCTGATTCTGAGGGATAATGTTAAATCTCCATGGGAAGGGGAAGTGGTAGAGGAAGTGCAGAAGTGCGGTCTGTCCTCCCTTTATATTGAGTCCATGACGTATAGCTGCGCTAAAGCGGTGATCGCTCAGAGATTGGGGGATATCGCCAGACAGGAGGACATAGCCCGCGTGAAATCTGGGATGTTTTTAGGGGAGCAGGTGTATCGGGCTGCACCAGCCCGTTACCTGGCGGATATCCACTACGTGGAATACCGCAGACTACTTACTGCGGCCAGACTGAATGTTCTTGATTCGGCGGTTTTGAGGGGAAGATTTGGAGGAGTCCCATACGGTCAGAGAATGTGCCATTGTGCCTTGGGTGAGGTAGAATCCACAGAACACATTTTACTGAGTTGTCCCTTTTATAATGATTTAAGGCAATATCTTATAGCCCCATATTTATCTCAGTTTAGCTCCCGACTAAGAGAACGGCAGGCAGCATATTTGCTAAACAAGCCCACTGGGAAAATAACCTTCTCCGTGGCTAAATTCCTCTTTCTGGCGCTCAAGTGTCGGAAACATATAATCGAATGCCTTGATGTGGGTTACCTGTAGGAGGTTCAGTAGCGCGGTCATACTTCATTTATGTATCCCTCTGATGCCTTCAGTTTTATATTTTTATATTTTATATTTGTACTGAGAATTTTTTTCTTTCTTTCTGACTATTGGTCGAATAAAGTATTTTATTTTTTTATTTGACACCGGAGAGGAAGCAGGACTGTTCAGATATACCATGGTGGTTTTATCCAATGTAGTGCTAAGCTTCTTAGTGGTATACTTCCACTGGCGAAATGTTTTGTGACAGTGGGACGTTGTTGGGCGTGAGACTGCATAAGCAGGTTGCAGGCAACTTCTTTGCATGATAGACTGTGCAATCTGTTGTGCAACACGGTCACACTAGTGCAGCTACTTCATTCCTCTGCTGCACAGCAGTAAAATTCACCTATCTGCTAGCACAAGAGCCTTCACTCCAGGGCACAGAGAATATTGGGTACAGCCCTTAGAGTTGCACGTGCTTGAAAATGTGCACCCTAATTATAAAATAATGTTAACAAATAGGGTGGCAGCAACTTGTCAACCCCCCCCCCCAAAAAAAGGAGGACTAGGCAAGAGGACCAAAAAAAGGACACAAATTTGCATAAAAATTGCATATTGATTTATATGTATAAGCACAGATTTAGAAATAATTATTGTAATTTAAATAGAAATACAATAAGACCTCTCTTCCTACCAGAGGGGAGGAGTTGTGAGCAGGAGCCGGTACCCGCGTCAGCAGGGAGGCGAATTCAGCTCCCTGCGTCAGCTAGGGCTGGGTTTAGCCGCATTTAAGCGGCCGCAGTAGCGCTGTGCCCCCATTCTGTTTCCTGAATTCGTCAGATCACCTGCCCACCCTCCCTTTAGGTCATATCTATGCTTTGATCTTGCTATGGACTTTGGTCGGTTGCTTTGGTTGCCCAGGGGGCCTGGTAAGAATTTTTATCCATTTGGCAAATTGGCCTCTTGGTTTTTCACCTACCTCGTAGCAAATGGCAACAACTTTTTTGGTATTGGTGGTTAGGGATTGGAAGGGATCCGGTGGTCATGGATCCTGTCTGATGCCCTGTTGGTGCTAGGGCCATGCCACAACCCCCGGTGACGTCAGGGGAAGTTTCCAGTTGTATTTGCATCATCAAGCCCCTCCCACTGGTTGTTAACCCTCAAATAACTCTCCGCTGAGCAGGGTGGAGTCATGTATAGATTGTTTGATCCAATGCCTAAGCCAATACCACTCACATGCTGTAACCAATAAAGTTGTGGCCTTATTTAGCCCATTAACCTAAAACACATGTGTCCTTGTGTCTTATTTATCTCTAAGCGGGTGGCGGGTCCTCGACTCGCACTCTCACTTTAGTGCAAAAAGCAGCGTGCAGGCAATCTGTGTCCACTCTGCTTTCTAGGTGCCTCCTGTAGACTGGCGACTTCAAGGCTCTTGTTGCTGCTCCCGTCTTTCTTGTGGTAACTGGACTTGAACTAGCCAGCTAAGAATTGTGTCAAGACATTGGGGAAGTGTGAAAGCTGGTGGATAACTACCTTCTAGTTCAGGAAGTGCACAGCAAGTCAGCCATTGCTAGAACTCCCACATTTCAGATCCTTCAAGCATCCCTTCTCCTCACCCCAATCCCAAAGGAGGCTCAGGATTGGGGTCCAAGACTGTTATGCTGACCAGCTGCTGAGTACATATCGCTTCCCCCCCCCCCAAGGACCTTGGGAACTGTAGTTTACCCTTCACAGAGCTGTAATTCCCATCGTCCTTAAACTACAGGTTTCTTTGAGGGAGGTCACGTGCTTTAAATGTGTGGTGTGTACGTACCCAAAGTCACTGGACATAAAGGTATAAAATCTGTAACAGGATTGTAGCGTTTATTGTGCTGTTGATTCTTGTCTTATTTTTACTTTAGCTGTGGCTTTAGGTGTGTTGCTTCCTTAGCCTTTCTGTAGTGTGAGCAGCACTTCCTGAGCAACTTTGGAAAAGGCAGCATGTATAAGGAATTTTAACTCTTAACTGAGAAAGTTATGAGAGGGTGCCAAACCGCTGGCCGAATGTATTTGGACTGCAACCGCAAAAGGGGCTCAGGCCTGAAACAAAATCTCTTCTTTTTTTCCAAGAGGTCTTCTCCGAGTAGGGCTAAGCTGTTTCTCAGCAACATTTATACTACCTGCCATTTAAATCACTTGTCCTTTTAAATAATTCATTGACTTCTTTTTCTTTCAAAGAAAAAAAAACACAGAATCATGGAAAGCAGATTTTAGAGTTGAAGACAGTAATTGCTTAAGTTAACTTGTTTGGCAACCCTGTTAGAGTTGATCGCTTCTCTGATGGCTTTTTTTGATAGACACTTTTATTTTCCATAAAAATAGCAAGCTCAAAAAAAAAAAAGTCTGGTTTACATTATACTGAGAAGAAAACCTGAGGTGTGGACAGAAAAGTGCTAAGCTTCTGACTTAGATGCTAAACTTCCTCTCTCAAGGATCATGGAGAAATTGCCCAAAAAGCAATTTTGCAAAACGACCTGTAAAAAAAAAAAAGAGTGTTCAAGCCTGGCTTAATAATTAGGTTTCCTGGAGCGGGAACAGAGCTCAGGGTTGCTAGAGCGCATGTTTGCAGGTAGGGGGTCCCTGGTTCGGCCACAGTTAAAAGGGACCATGGCAGCAGGGAATGCAAAAGTCCTTGGCCTAAGAGCTTCTATAGCTCAGAGCAGCTGATCTAGATGAACAAGTATACTGACTCAACCTCAGGCAGTTTACAATGCACCTCTACAAAATATTCCTGTTCCTTAGCCAGTGGATATATGCAATGGTGGCTGGTGGGGCTGTTTTGCTCTCCCGTCTTCTGAATGCCACAAGACGCTGTCGCTTACCAAGAAGGGAAGGGGCAGTGCGGACACAGCGGCGGGAGCACCAGATTGGTCCCCACACCAAGTTCTCGTATGTCTCCCCCTCTTGCTAAGCAGCAGCGACATGCAGCACTGGGGAAGCAGGAGAGCAAGACGATCCCCACCCATGCAACCCCACCAGCTGCCGCTGGATACATGGTATGCTGGACAGTGGAATCAGAACGCTGCTGTTCCATGTTGACTGATGGTGACGTCGCTAGGCTTTCGTTTAGGTAACTATCTAATAGACGTTTCTTTAAAGGCGCAGGTGCTTGAAGGAGCATTGTCGGCTAGTGGCGACCAGGCTTTGATCTTACTGGGTATCAGGACCAGTCCAAGACATTTTGCAGCCCGAGGCAAAGGATGAGAGGACACCCCTTGATTCCATGTATAGAAGCCAACTGGGCTGGTGGCTGAATCTGGCTGTCAAAACATCCTCCACCACCACACCCAAGGGCAGTTTTGGGGGCTCTGGAGAGGGCACCCATAGCTCTGTCCTCCCAACAGTGGGGGCTGCCTAGGAGCTCATGAAGAATGGCCAGAAATGTCCTATTGTTGCCCCTACTTTCTGTGATGGGGTTTGCCTGCTCCTAGGGCCGTCTTAAGGTCATCGGGCGCCCTGGTGCAGGGATCCCTCGGGCACCCCCCTCTTTAAAAAAAAAGGGAAAACTCTTACCTGGCATGCCGGGCGGTGGGAGCCTCACGGCGGCCCCCGCACCTCACAGCAGGGCCGCGCTGTGCCGGAGGCCGCCTGCCTGTCCGATGCCGCCGGATTGAGTGGGGGAGGGGGCGCCGCTGCTCCGCATGACCTTCCTCCCTTCTCCCAGCGGAGCGGGGTGCCTGGGCAGGCCAGGCCACACCGGGTTCCTTCCCACCAACAGGGCGCTGCGTTTCATTGGTAGAGGTGCCGCCATGTGGCATCACCTCCACCAATGAAACGCAGCGCCGGGGTGAGGGATGACCCTGGCGCTGCAGAGCGGAACAGGGTCCTAGTGCCCCTGTTCCACTCGTATCCCTCCCTGCTCTCGCGGCGCGGCTGGTGGAGGGAAAAGGGAGGCCGCCGCGAAGCTCCCCCACTTGCTGGGGCGTCCCTCAGCGCCCCTCAGTGCCCCCTGATCGCCCAGGCACCGTGGTGCATTGTGCCACTAGAGTCAATGGGCGAGCCGGGCCTGCCTGCTCCCCTGTGCTCAAACAGTGTATGTAAGAACAATTGATATTAAAATGTTACGCATTCTTTCTCCTTCTCACAAAGAAATTGAGCTGCAAAAAGTTCTGTCGAGCTTCCTGTCTCTTGGAGGGTTATGGGAAGTTGTAAAACATTTATTTCTGAGTGTGTATGCTGCATACAATGTCCTTGCATGCAAAATGGGCACAGGAGCACATCTGAATCCCTGAGCCTCTTTGTGGAAGACACTTAACAGAATTGTTTAGAACAGTTTTGTGCTGATCTATAATGGAAAGGTAATTTTAAAAAAAAGAGTTGAAGATGCTCTTTCCTCATAACAGCAGGACAACTTCACATGTAAACGGAAAGCCTGGTCCCCTCCCTGTGTCATATTGGGGGCAAGAGACCAGTGCGCTAGCTTAACATTAAGGAAGAACCAGCGCTCATGATTTCCTCCCAACAGATCATGTGAGGGGTAAACCAGAGTTCCCAGGATTCTTTGGGGGGAAGTCACGTGCTTTAAATGTGTGGTGCATATACAGCCATGGTGTTTGGCTTACTGTTACATGCGAACCGGACCAATGAGTGCCAGCTTGTGTTTGAAATTATAATCTATGTCCCACTTCATTCCTTGAATTTAGAAAGGCTTTGGTAGTAGTCAAATTGCAAATACTAGTGAAACTGCGTAGCAAATAAATAATCAAAAATTATTCATCTGGGTTCACAGTCTTTAAATGTTTCCCCCAATTTCATAGTATTTTTTGCACTTTTTAGCAAAACTAGAGCAATAAAAGCTTAATAAGTTTTGGTATGCTATTATTTCCCCCCTCCCCCCCCCGCCACAGGTCTTCCCCAACCTGAGGTTACTTGGTTTAAGAACGAAAACTTCCCAAGAACTCAAGTGTTCTCAGTTGCAAATGGGTCCTTAATCCTTAGGAACGTTTCACATGAAGATGCTGGAATCTACACTTGCACAGCCTCCAATGCTCTTGGACAAGCCATAGCCACAACTGTTCTCCAATTGGCTGGTAAGTACAAAATCAGGCCCAGTGGTACCAAGAAGTGCCATCAGGCCGCTGCCAGTGACTCTCTGCCTGAACCATACTTCTGCTTTCTCCTCTGTGCTTGTGCTGTCCCTGTTAGCAAAGTCACTTAAAATAATGCAGATGAAACCCAGAGAGAAAAAGAAATCCTAACTACCTTTTACTGAGGAAAATGAAGAAGACAGGGCTGGGCTAGATGAGCCATTGGCCTGATCCAGCAGAGCGCCTCTTGTGTTCTTATGCACTCTACCCTCTAATCACAACAGGCAGATCCAGTTCACTGCACCATTCCTATGGAAACACCAGTGTGCTTTACCAAATCATCCACAACACTTATTCCTGAGATGCACCAGGAAGTAATGCTTTCGCCCCACCCCTCTTTCCTCTCAGAACGAAGATCTCAGAAGCCTAACAATGGATCATACGGCAACAGTAGGAGAAAGCGTGTCCTCATGGCATCTGGGATTGGTACCAACATTAGTGTGATACCTGGGGAGCTGTTACGGATAGGTATGACTCCCAAATATATTGGTTGGTGTTGGAAGCGGGGTGTCCATTTGGGGCAACAGGGCCAGGTTGTCCCTACTTTCTGTGATGGGCTTGGATGACGAGGAAGAATATGAGCATGTGGTCTAAAACAAAGTGGTTGGTTGAGTGGGAAACTTTAGCCTCCCAAAATAGTGCACATGAGACTAACTGGGAAATGTAACTTCATAGGCCAGGCATCCCCAAACTGCGGCCCTCCAGATGTTTCGGCCTACAACTCCCATGAACCCTAGCTAACAGGACCAGTGGTCAGGGATGATGGGGATTGTAGTCCGAAACATATGGAGGGCCGAAGTTTGGGGGTGCCTGATAGACTGTTTTTTAAAGAAATCCAAATCTCTTAGGAAAATAGGCTAACGGTGCCCTTGCTTTCTAGGTTGTCCTGTGCATCCCAGTAGGAAGAACACAATTCGCTGGTTCTTCAAAAATCAACCAATTGAAGAAATGAAAGGCTTTGATCACAGGAGCCTGGTTGGGGGACGTATCCTAGAGGTGAACGTTATCTCTGAGCAGCTTGGTGGACAATACAGATGTTGGACGTCATCGAGTTCCAAGCCATTGTCTGTCTGGGTAAATGTCAAGAAGGAAGGTTTGTTGAAGATTCCATGGCCCAATTATTAAGTTTCATTATATTTCCTTATTTAAGCAATGTTTATTGTTTGTACCAAATTACAACATAAGGCAACAAGAATCAGCTGTAAGCATTTTGAGACTTCCCTAGTGTTATAGCTTAGGGTAGAGGCAGCTAACCTGATGTGTTCCAGATGTTGGACTCCAAATCCCTCTATCCCCAGCCGCCATGACCAATGGTCAGGAATGATGGGAACTGTCGTCCAGCAACACCTGGAGGACACCACAATGGCTGTCCCTGGTTAGGGCAAAACAGAAGACGGGGCTGCCATTGAGACTGGCTTCACTCTGTCGCATTCTCTCCTAATCGCTTCATTATGACCAGCCTCTGTGGAATGATCTTGTTAGGCTAGGAGTGTCTGCTTCCCCCATCATTAAACTGGATTGTATTTACTGTAAAGGGATACCAGCCTTCTTCAACTTTGTGCTCTCCAGATGTCCCTGGACTACAACTCCAATCCTGCCTGACCGGTGGCCTTGCTGGCTAAGGCTGATGGGATTTATAGTCCAAAATGTCTGCATTTAAACAATAGTAACATGTAGTACACTCCTTGAATTCTTTTATGAGGCGACGGCAGCTGATACTATCTGAAAAACCCATTCTTTCCCAATCTTGGGCATTGGCTGTCTTGAGACCATGCATGGTGTCATGGAGATTCATTATTTGAGCACCTTACATGTCTGAAATATTGCTGCGGGGTGGTTTTTGCAGCACAGTGGGTGTTTGGAGAGAACTCCTATGCTGTATCTTCATGGCAAAATAAATATAATACAATATTTCAATCACACTTGCACTCAGTAAATTTTAACCATTTCTGCTTTGAAAAGGGTTATTTGGTATTATTTTAAGAAAGCCAGAAGTAATAAGGAATCACTGAAAACCCAATAAGTTAAAGAATTCATTATGTGCTGCGGGAATGAGACTGTGGACACAGCTGGGAGCGATCAATTATTCTTGGATGTTACGGGACCAACTACCCACCCCCCTCACCAAAAAAAGAAAAAGAAAAAGCAACCTTGCGACTTCTGTGCTTGCATAGAAATCTGTCAACATTGCATAGTACTTCATCTTCTAAATTATGCCTGAAAGGGGGCAGGGTGGGATCATTTGGAAATGTAACCCAGTTTTTTTTAAAGGGGCTTTTTGCTGGAGACTGCCACTCCCTAATGCACAGAATTAATAGGGGAGCAATGTTTTTGTTTTAGTAGACAGTTATTAAACTAATCCAGATTTTTTAAAAATTAAAACAGTAATGTAATGATGCTAGCTGGTTATGCTCCAGTAGGGGAGATGTATGTGATACATAGGGGTGTCAGAGAATTTCAACAAAATAAGAAATGGGAGCAGAAATTGCCCATGTTTGCTTTTCTGCCCCCCTTCTGGAATGGGAATCGCTTTTCTTCATTGATACCAGCCTGCAAATGATATATAATTGATTGTGCGCCCTCCATTTGCTTTGTGTTTCCTTTGCACTGAAATGAATGAAATAGAATAACATAATGCCAGTGTGATTTATGCAATTAATTACGTAAATTGCACAAGTTTAAGAAATTTTGCCACAGCAGACAGAGAGACATTTTCCTACTCATAATGAAAAACTGCCCCCCCCCAATGAGGCCAAACTTAGATTCACAAAATGTTAAGGGGTATGCTTCCCCCCAGAAAAAATGCACTGCAAATCACGTAGCTTATGGCAGAAGGCAAACTGCAGCAAACGATGGATACAGAATGGAAGAGAACAGCTGTTTACATCCTTAGCTGTCCAGGACAGCAAAAGGGTGGCAGGACAACACCCCCATGCACCCCCCCCCAACATGCTACAGGGTCCCATTGCCACAAATGTTGCTCGTCTAAACCCATGTTTTGGCTGTGTGGAACGATTGAGGTGCTCCACATGGAAAGAAAGAAAGTTGAAATTCATGGATCTAGTTTGGCCATTAGATCACACTAATGTTCTCTGAAGGTGTCTGTTCAGTGAAGGTTCCTGCCCACTTTTTAGGGCGTCTTCAGGGGCACTGCTTTAGTAGTAGGTTAAATGCCATCTTTGAATGGAAAGATTATGAGTTCAGTTCTTGGCATGTCTACGAAGGAGGACCTCATCTGGCAAGGGTAGAAAAGACCTTGGAGGACCTGCATCTGATAACTTGGACAGCTGTTTATAGAGAAGATGGACCTGGGCTTGGGAGACTGTTGTCCTGACTCAATCTAAGACAGATCCTTATATCCCAAAGCGTTCTAGGTTTTTTTTTTTTAAAAAAAAAGATTGGTTGATAGTTTATAGCAGAGTTAAAAGCTTGAAAGCTGAAGCTATCCAATCCCACCACCACCACCCATCCCGTCTCATTCTCACATCAGCGGCAACACTTAAAAGGGTAAATAAAACACACAGAGGTTCCATTAGTAAAGTCTTTGCTTACACTTTCTTCATATTTACAAGGATGGTTTCGCATTCTAAGCCTCTATGGTGGAAGCTAATTTCATGGCTATTTCGCAAGGAGAGGGAGTTGGGCAGGAAACCACAAAGTGTATTTTCCCTGTCTATTAATTTCAACCCTGTCCTCTGCTGACTGGAGGCCTGCAAGGTTGCTCATACCCAACAAAGCTGACATATTTTTTGAGGTGCAACCTGTAACTTATACTCTTGTTTACCTGTTGCTTTCTCTCCTGCTTTTAATAGAATATAGATGGCGGCTTGGGGACTGGAATACTTGCTCTGCTACTTGTGGGTACTCAGGAACCCAGTTCCGAAAGCTGCTGTGTGTGGGTGCAAAGGAGCAAGAAGTGAACCTGACATTGTGTGACGAGAGTCAGAAGCCGACCGTAAATTACCAGTCCTGCAACACCCATGATTGTCCGGCCAGGTATACACTTCCTTTTTTAAAAAAATAAAATAAAAAAATTTTATTAAAGCTTTTTCATAATACAATGAATGATTAATCTAAATAAAAACAAAAACAGGGCAAGAAAGAGGAAACACCGAAGGAAAACCAAAAAAAGAACAGAACAGGAAAAATTAAAAAGAGGAAAATTAAAAAGGACTTCCGATTTTCTGTCTGTCTAAAGGAATTTATTCAAAATATTCATTCTAGAATGACATCCAATTGATCTGCTTTCTGTTAGGCAATATTTTCCCAATCTTCCAAGCCAAATGTCTCAGATTAATTCATTTTCTTTTTTACACAAAAGGGTATGCATTTCCCATTTCTTGTTTCTTCCAGTTCTTTATCTACTTTTGTTTTTTAAAAAATCATTTTTTCCAAAGGTCATTTATTTGTGTTTCAACTTTTTTTGTTTACTATCAAATTACAATGTTAGTGTCTGAGCGTCATTAGATAGATAGATAGATAGATAGACAGACAGACAGATAGATACTGCTTAATCAACATTTCCTTAAAATGTCTGCTGGAATAGAGCACCTGAAGATCAACAGGGAGTTGCAACCTTCAGAAAAATGATGGATGAACATTAATATTAATTCCAAATGGGTTTTTTTTAGGGGGGATGGCAAAATATTAGAGATGCCACCAGGAGAATATGGAGTGCATGTGTACTGCGTTAAGGGTAGGAAAGGGAACTTCACTGCATTGTTGACAAGGTCCAATTTGGGCTCTTGAAAAGCTGGTTTTAATTACGGTGGACCATTAATGGAGAAGATCTGCTTTTGTAAAGTATGCACTGGCCAGTGCCAGTGGAGTCGGAAACCCACCCCTGCCTGCTAATGCCCAAAGCAATTTTTCAGGCCGTTTCAAAACATCTGTAGTGCTCTTTTTAAATAGGGTAGAGGACAAATGGATAAACAAATGTGCTGCTTAAAACAATTTTAGAAGAAAAGGGTGGCCAGATAAACCGAAGCATGGGAGGAAAGGGGAAGACTGACAGCAGGACCTGGCATTCAGTCTGCAGATATATACATATGTCATGCAAATTGTGCAGCCAGGAGGAAATTGGACTAACACCGCAGGTGAAGTGGGACAAATCCCTGTCGGGTCGCCCCTCCCCCTGCTGAATGTTTCCAGCAGAGCCTCAGCCAAGTTGAATTTTAATGTGCCATTCATATTTTGTGTCTCAAAGCTGTGAGAAACTGTAAACCAGGCTTGGTTCAGATCAGTTCTGGGTGTTTTCTCACTATACAAAGGGAGGGCCAAACTACATGTGATATTGAGCATGTCTTTTGCAACCACATCAAGGTTTTATACAAAACAATCACAGCAGGCACACAGAGAAGAGACGTTTTACCCTTTCCTCCCTTGTTGTGGTCTCAGTAACAGCCCCCTTACCTACAGCTAATATTAGCTCTGGCAAGAGAATGTTTGCCCTTGGTACCTAGCTAGGAGGGATGCAGGAGAAATTAGGCTTGGTTCACATTTTCATGCAAACGTACATGCTTAACAATTCCCAGAACAATATGTGAACCACAGCACACGGCCACCTTTCAAAATTTGTGTTCTCTGCATTTTGCAAAGCAGTTCAACAGCAACAACAAATGTGTACAAAAAAATGGATATGTTAGGGGAAAGTGTGCATGAAAATGTATATCCAAATGAAAATCACATGCAAAAAATAAAACATAATTGTGTGGGGTGGTGGTGTTTATTTCGCAAAATTGCATACAAAAACGTGTGTTGGAAGAAATCCACAATGAAATACTGGCAATTTTTCATGAGAAGCAGAATTTAACATTGGTAAAATGAGAAATGAAAATGGACAGATATGCCCACCCCTGTTTGCTACACTGGCAATCTTTCCCAGCTGGATGAAAAGGTCTCTGCCACTGGTGTCCTTACTTGGTATTGTGTTAAATTTACCTGCTGTTATTTTCTGTGTTGCTTTTAACTGTGTTTAGCTGTTTATTTATTGCACTTTGTACGTTAACTTGAGATGTGTAGGGAAGGCAATTGATTTATGACAATCATAAAATATCTAATCAAGAGTCCATCTAACAGCGGCAGTATTTGTGAGCATGGATATGCCATTTTCTTAACCAACTGTGGCTAATAGCCGTTGAGAGAGCAGAATGCAGTGAGAAACCAGGAGCAGATTTGACCAGGTCTAAATGCAGCAACAGTGCATTGGGGCTATCAGAGTGATGCTGGGGACACAGAATCCTAGGAGCAGCACTGCTGATTGCTGGGATGGGACTGGGCAAGGCAACACAGCAAGGTCCAGGGAAATCTGGGTTGGTTGCGGTGGCCCTGCCTGACGCTGGCCCTGCCTGATGCTGCCATAGCTGCCAAGTCCGGGTCGTAAAGATCTGGGATCGGCAGCGCGCGCATGACCGGAAGTTGCGTGATGCAACTTCCGGTGGCGCTTCGCCCTTCTATGGGCATCAGAAAATGGCGCCTCTGGCGCTGGAAGTCGCTTCCGCGCATGACCGGAAACACGTAAAAGTGACTTCCGGCGCCGGCGCCGCCATTTCCTGATGCCCATAGAAGGGCAGACCGCAACCGGAAGTCGTGTCACACAACTTTCGGTCATGCGCGGAAGCTACTTCCGGTGCCGCCGGTGGCATTTTCTGGTGCCCATAGAAGGGCAAAGCGGCACCAGAAAAATGGCCGCCGGGCAGAAGCCAATTTAAGGGACAATACCGGGATTTTCCACCAAACGGGAGACTGCCGGGAAACGGTAAGAAAAAATGGGTTTTCCCGGCGGACACGGGATACTTGGCAGCTATGGATGCTGCCACAAACTCATCGCTTGGCCTCCCCACTCCACCCCAGTGAATGCATTGCAGCTACCTTGAGAAAACTGTGGCTGCTGCCTCTCCCTGCAACACACCAGTGCTGTTTAAATGTGCCATTCAACAAATAGACATCAGAGAGAGAGAGAGAGAGAGAGAGAGAGAGAGAGAGAGAGAGAGAGAGAGAGAGAGAGAGAGAGAAAGAGCGCCTTATTTGTACAGCATTGCATGTACAGCCATTTAAACCAGATTTCTGGCACTGTGGCCTACAGTTGGGCCACAGGTCCTTGGTGTGCTAATGATCTGGCAGAAGAGCTCTGCTGAATCAGATGGAAACCCAATCGAGTCCAGCATCTGGTTTGCATCACTTCCAGCCAGATGCCTCTGAGAAGCCCACAGGCGGGAAAGAGAGTGCAGTAGTCCTCTCCCCCCAGCAACTGGTAGTCAGAGTCATAGGCCACACTCTCCGCATACATTTAAAGAACTGTGGTGCCACTTTAAATGGCTTCCCCAACCCCCCCCAAAAGAATCCTGGGAACTGTAGTTTATTAGGGTGCCGGGAGTTGTTAGGAGACACCCATTCCTCTCACAGGGCTACAGTTCCCAGAGCTCCCTGTGAAGAAGAATTGATTGTAAAACTTGCCTGGGAATTGTAGCTCTGTGGGGGGAAGAGGGGCCTTCTAGCAACACTCATCACCGTCGGCAAATGACAGCTCCCAGACTGGTTAAAATGGTAGGATAGTGCTTTAAATACGTACTGTTGATGTGGCCTGTGAATCTGAGCTTCCATATAGCCAATAGGTATCATGGATTTACCATATAGCTGCCCTGGACATTAGCCATCCTAATACCTGAAGTCACAACAGATAGCCCATAGTGCGCTCTCGCTCTCTGTGACTGTTGTTACTTCTGCATTTTTGTCTCTCCTTTAACATTTTCTCTCTGCAGATGGACGACGAGTGCCTGGTCTGAGTGCTCAGCTTCATGTGGCAATGGGTTCCGCCACCGGCAGAGAATCTGCAAGCAAATCAGAGCCAATGGTACCGCTGTAACGCTGCCTCTGTCTGCTTGCGCACACAAAGAGCATCCTTTGGAAAGGAAACCTTGTGTGGGGCATTCGTGTACAGAATGGCTTATTCATCCATGGGGCCAGGTAATTAATTACCTGTTGATTGACTCATTAATAGATGGACTTCAGTCTACACCCACAACACAGCTCCAGTGAGGTTTCCTACACAAGCCTCATTGAATATGGCCCAGCAGAAACGCTTCATACACACTCATTTTATTGTATTTTAGCATTTGGGGTTTTAAAAATTTTTATTTCTTTAAAGGAAATTAAACAGGATGGACCGAAAAATAATAATATAATATACCAACAGGCACAATCCCAGTGCATTTCAGCAGAAAAATAAAAAAGGGATTAAGTATGGAAATGGCCAAACTGACCTACAGAATCCGAGATCAGGACGATACAAGGTTTCGAAAAGAGTGGAGTAAATTTGTAGAATACGTAAAAGACAGCTATAAAGATATGAAGACACTAGCGGGAATGAAGTAAACCTTACATCCCTGATGTTAAGTAAAACTTAGGAAATAGGCGATTGGATTGAAATAATTTACCTGCTGAGGGGGAGGAGGGAAGTCAAAGCTTGACAAAGCTGCTTGTTGTACAGTTGTCAATTATGTTTTGTATGAAGTTGAATAACTGGAAAAAGGAAACAAAAAAAAATTATTGTAAAAAAATAATAATAGAACCCAGGCATTTGACCAACTCACGCTAAGGTGAAAAAGTGTTTGGGAATATTTTATTTTATTTATTACATGGTTCTCCTCCTCCCCATTTCATCCTCACAACAACCCTGTGAGGTAGGTTAGGCTAAGAGACGGTGACTGGCCCAAGGACACCCAGTGAGCTTCATGGCTGAGTGGGGATTCAAACCCTGATCTCCCAGGTCCTAGTCCAACAGTCAAAGCCAGACTCAAAGCATGGTGAAATTCAGGAGGAAGGGAGGCAGATACCTTAAACGCCATTACATCTCAAGATTCCTTCAAGAAACTTGCGGCTGTGTACAATCTTCACATCAGCCCTATGAGGTACATTAGGCTAGTAGATAGCAACTAGCACAGGTATTTTCCCCAACTATGAATTTTGAGGACTGATTAATAATAATAATAATAATAATAATAATAATAATAATAATAATAATGTGTTATTGTTTATTTCCTATACACTGCTTGATTGTAAAAGAAAAACATCAGAAGAGGTTTATAAGAAGAATAAAATGATGTTGGTAATTAAAGGCATCTTACAGTATATAAACAAACAAAGAAACAATCACATTATTAGTATTAGTATTATATAAATTTGTATACTGCTCTATACCCATAGATCTCAGGGCAGTTCACAGTATAAAATCTCAATATAAAAAACAGGAAAGACAACCCCTTCCACAACACGTTTTAAAAGGGCATAGGGTATCAATATATTTAAACCAGCATTTAAAAACCTAAAGAATCTAAAAGACAATTCCATTTTTTTAAAGCTGCATTAAAACGTCCCACCCAACATAGATAATCAATAACCAAAGGCCTGGCAAAAGAGAAATGTTTTAGTCTTGTGCCTAAAGATGAGTAAGGATTGCGCCAGGCGAACCTTTCTGGGGAGAGCACTCTACAAGCAGGGAGTCACCGCTGGAAAAGGCCCGTTCTCATGTTGCATTTGTAAAAGGCACGCGGAAAAGTTGAGGCAGGACCTTTATTCTGGGTGTTCAGCAGCTGGCAGCCCTTGACCCAAACCTGGGCCTTCTGAGCGGCGCTGTGTAGCTCCCTGATTCTCAGCCAGAGAGCCAAAAGACAGGTGGGTTTTTCACAGTATCTGTTGGCCACGGTGCTTTGCAGCTGGCCGTTTGGAGAGCGGCAAAGCACCGAGACGTGCCACTGCAAAAAAATGAGTGGCTGTCCAGGGGCCTTACTCAGCGACTCGGAGCGTTTGGCTCCATCCTGTGAGAACTCCCCTCTGAGCAGCGAAGTGCTTAGATGGCAGGCCGTGCCAAGATTATTATTATCTTTTGTTTCAGCTACTTTGATGAGATACTCTGCTGAAATATTTTTTCAGCGCTAATCATAACATAACACCACACCATGGAAACCACAGCCAAATATTTGACTTCTAATTTTGCTGTTGAATTAATTGTGACAGCAAGAGCCCAGCAGGGGGGTGCGGGGAAGGGGGGGGGAGAGAAAAAGAACAACCCTTCCCTGGGCTTCGCCTGGAACAGTAGCGAGAGGCTGGGCTGTGGGAGGGATAGAACTGTCAGTCAATGGCAGAGTGGATGATGCCCTGCAAACAGAAGACCTCACATGCAAACCCTGGCCAGGTGATGGGAAAGACCTTTCTCCACCTGAGATCCTAGAGGGTCACTTCCAGCCAGAGTGGACGATATTAGGCTAGGTAGGAAGGGAGAGGCATCTGCTTCACATGCAGAAGGGGATAGGTTTGTACCCAGTGCCACAATGCACCAACCCAAGGTGTTACCATAGCTGTCAAGTTTTCCCTTTTCTCGCGAGGAATCCTATTCAGCATGAGGGAATTTCCCTTTTTAAAAAAGGGAGAACTTGACAGCTATGGGTGTTACTGTTAGCCATGGAAGGGCAAGCCTCACTGCTATTGAGAGATTTCTCCCAGGTTTAGGTTAGGTCCCTCTCGCCATGAGTGAATTGCAGCCATTCACTTCTGTTATTGGACGTAAAGAGACTGTCAAGGACACTCATACTGAAAGGCCATAGCTCATTAATACCAGGATGCGGGTGGCACTGTGGTCTAACCACCGAGCCTCTTGAGCTTGCCAACCAGAAGGTAGTTGGTTCAAATCCCTGTAATGGAGTGAGCTCCTGTTGCTCTGTCCCAGCTCCTGCCAACCTAGCAGTTTGAAAGCATGCCAGTGCAAGTAAATAGGTGGGAAAGTAAATGGCATTTCTATGCGCTCTGGCACTCATCATGGTGTTCCATTGTGCCAGAAACGGTTCAGTCCTGCTGGCCACATGACCTGGAAAGCTGTCTGTGGGCAAACGGCGGCCCCCTCGGCCTGAAAGCGAGATGAGCGCCACACCCCATAGTCGCCTTTGACTGGACTTAACCATTCGGGGTCCTTTACTTTTACCTTTAGCTCATTCGTAGAGCACAGACTTCACATGCAAAAAGTCCCAAGGAAAGACACCCTGGAGTGCCGCTGTCAGCCAGAGTAGGCCAGACAACACTAAGCTACATGGCCCAGTGGCCTGGTGTGCTTTCTTACCTATGTCCTACGTCAGGCATAGGCAAACTCAGCCCTCCAGATGTTTTGGGACTACAACTCCCATCATCCCTAGCTAACAGGACCTCAGGGATGATGGGAATTGCAGTCTCAAAACATCTGGAGGGCCGAGTTTGCCTGTGCCTGTCCTACGTCAAGAGGATGGGGATAAAACTACAACTAGTCAGCTTCACCTGTCATTGACTCTTAGCCTCTGGCTGCACCTGTGCTGGGCTCCCTGTCTTCCACCTTACCAGCCCCAATGGGTACCTGCCACACAAGGTTTAACTATTTGTATCTCGTACTGGGAGGTGCAGAGCTCCGCGTCTCTAACTGGTGTTGTTTATCCCCTTCCTTTTCAGTGCACAGGCCAATGCCAAGGTCGCAGAGTAGGCTTGCAGCATCGCCTTGTTCAGTGTCAGCATTGGAACGGATCCGTGGTATCGAACTCACTGTGCGATGAGAAGAGCAGGTACAGTTGCCATCTGATAGGAATGGCCCTTACCACTTTTAACACTTCCAGCAGATGTCGCATTACACTTTTCTTTTTTAACAGATGCTGCTGGGAAGTTCTGGGTCAGTGGCTGCCTCATCTTGCCACCCTTGTGCAGCCCCTTTGATGTTTTTTTAAAGTTATGGCTGCTTGCCATAACGACCACTCCTAAATCAGAATTGGAGCCTCTTCTTCTTCTTCTTCTTCTTCTTCTTCTTCTTCTTCTTCTTCTTCTTCTTCTTCTTCTTCTTCTTCTTCTTCTTCTTCTTCTTCTTCTTCTTCTTCTGTTAGCAGCAGGCTGTCCTCCTAGAACTGGAGTAATGACAGAAGCTGGAAATTTCATTTCATTTCACTTTTAATTTGTATACCACCTTTCTATATTACTATGCAGCAACAAAATATACAACAAAGAACACACACCTTACAATAATCTGATCCAATACAAAAAAGTCATCATAAAGCCATAATAAAATATAACTTTAAAATTGAACACCTTATATCAAATAAAGTAATATTCAATAATCTATTAGAATAACAACAACAAAAAATCTTTATTACGGTCAAATACCAGAGAACAATCTATTAGCATATCTTAGTACCGTGATACCTTAGTTCTCGAACTTAATCCAATCTGGGAGTCCGTTCAACTCCCAAAACCGTTCGAAAGCGAAGGCGCGGCTTCTGATTGGCTGCAGGAGCTTCCTGCACTCAATCGGAAGCTGCGGTGGACGTTCAGCTTCCAAAAAAACGTTCACAAACAAGAACACTTACTTCTGGGTTTGCGGTGTTCAGGAGCTGATTTGTTCGATATCTAAGCTGTTTGTGAACCAAGGTACCACTGTACACAATAAAATTAACTCTCAGAACATCAGTAATGAAACAGAAATCTGAGCCTGGAAGGCCAAATGCAGCCCCCAGACCTCTCTCTCTGACCCTGGGATTCTCCCTAGACCACATCCCTCACTGCCCATGCTTCATACATTCCTTGAGTGTTTTTGCCAGGCTGGGATATGTCATTGAACTCTGCTTATAGCTCTCTCCTGCCTGGATGTGGAATAGAGGGAGTGTAGAAATGAGCCGACTGTACAAGTTTTTTGTTTTGCCTACTTTCAAATCTGGTTCTGCCCAGATTTGAATGTGGTCCTCAGAAGGCTGACCAGAAGTGAATGTGACCAACAGGCTGAAAAGACCCCCCCCCTGCATTCTGACATGCGCGGAGGCAAGTATAGCTGCTCTCTTGGGTCTCCACCCTCCTGGCAGCTGCCAGGATGACATAGGGCTGTTTCCCTACATGTCTCAGAGTGTGGCTATCTCCAGAACCTCAGGGTACAGTCAAGATGTTTCCAGCCTGGCAGAGCTGAATCTAGCCCAGGCTCTTTTAAGTTATTCACTGGCCATCCAAAGTAGACCTGGTCAACATCAGAAGGACTGTGGATGTTCTCTTGTGATTTGGCTCCCAATGTTACTGCAGAGGTAAGCAAACTTCCAGGGAAATTGTAAAAGCGGAGACAGAACATCTGACACACTTAAATGTAAATTTAGAAATTTAAGAGCATTCCTGTTTACCAAGGCATTTGATGGCAGGAGGCACTGTTCCC
Source organism: Zootoca vivipara (assembly GCF_965207765.1). NCBI lineage: Eukaryota > Metazoa > Chordata > Lepidosauria > Squamata > Lacertidae > Zootoca > Zootoca vivipara. The sequence goes on from NC_142596.1 coordinate 15,626,824, forward strand.
TGGCGACTCTGTGATCACTTGTTTTCGTTTTTAAAAGAAAGTAAGTTTTATTATTGTTGTGTTTGCTGCTCTGAGCTCATTTGGGAGGAAGCTGAATATACCATCACCACCAGGCCAGTTTATTTTTGGATCTAGGGAAGAGCAGTGCTTGAGAAACCTCATGATACATTCGGGGGTAAGAAGCAGGACAAAGGATTGCCTGCTTGGCCACCAGTGGCTGAGCCATTGCAGTTTTCCATCTTAGTAATCACAGGGAGATAACAAGGCGCCCTGCCTAGCTGTGGGTGTGTGCTTGCATGTTCTCTGCCCCAGGGCAAATCGTGGCAAGCCAGGTAGGGCAAGTCAAAAGCCCAGAATCGTGCCCATCTTGCCACACCAGCTGAGTAGATGCTACTGCTCTCCTATGAAAATCCGCTTGACCCCAATACCCTCTGTACTTAGCATGGAGAAAGATGGGGGTTGGGCTAAATGTCAAAGTTTGCCCAACAACACGGTAGGATTTATTGTTTGTAGTGGGGTTGTGGCAGAAATAAAACAAAACTCCAGGCTATGGATTATCTATTTGCACATTTGTACCCTACCCTTCAACCAAAAAGGCTCTTAAAAGAAGTTCCTGCCTGGAGTTGTTAGGAGGCCCCGCATAGCTGCCAAGTCTCCCGTTTTCCCTGGGAAATCCCCGTTTTTCCAGCTGTTCCTAGCTTAAAAAACAGTTTTTTTGTTTTTCCACGGTTTATTTTGGTGCGGTGGCCATTTTGGAACTGGGCGGAGCATGCTCAGAAGCGACTTTTGATGCTGCGCTGCCCGGTTCCAAAATGGCTGCAGTGCGACTTCTGGCACAGTGGCCATTTTGGAACTGGGCAAAGCAGCATCAAAGGTCACTTCTGAGCATGCTCCGTCCAGTTCCAAAATGGCGGCAGCGCTACTTCCGGTCTGCTATTTCCGGCCCGGTCCCTTATTTCTCTGACAGCAACTTGGCAGGTATGAGGCCCCGTTTGCCTCAAAGAGCTGCAGTTCCCAGACCGGTTTAACAAACAATCCCTCTTCCCAGGGAACTATGGGATTTGTAGTTCTGTGAGGGGAACAGGCCACTGCCGCCACAATCTACCACCTGAGTCACTTTTGCTCAGCATGGCTCATGATAGGACTGCCCCAACTGAAAGGGGAAATCTACCAATGACAGCTCAGAACCAGAGTGGTTTTTGTGAGACTGAATTTCACATATTGACCTGGAACTATGCAGAGGATTATTTTGCCTGTAGGCTTCTAGTACGTTTGTCGTGACGTTACATCCTAAATAACATCGGCCATCGGATTCAGTCTCAAACAACATTTTATTGGGGTCTTTTCTCCCACCTACCCCACCTTCCTGCAGGCCATTGATGAGAAGAAACTGCTCTACAGACAAATGTGACGTTTATTGGAGGGCGGGCCCTTGGCGACCGTGCACAGTAAATTGTGGAAGCGGATTCCAATCACGGCAAGTCAGCTGCATACACAGGAGAAATAAGAGGCCTGTAGGAGATCCGCCGTGCGCCTGGAGGAAGAGACCAGTGACCTGGAAACACTGCAATGTCACTTCTTGTGACAGTATGTAAACGTTTATTTCCATTTTTGAACTCGCCGGTCGCTTGTGGCAATTGCATGTAGACAGTGGCGCTGAACTCTTAGTTCCGTAATGAACACGATAAGCCATCAACCAAACCCCACCCTCCCATTCAATTCAATGGTGTGACATTGGCGTGCCCCAGTTCGGCAAAGGGTTTGATTCTGAAGAACTAAAATGCAAAACAACTCCCAAGTTAGTGCAACGGACTGAACCCCTGGCCGTTGAATGCAACTCATTCAGAGCAGCCTGCAGATTATTCTGCCCATAGTGGTGTTGTGCAAGACCTGAGAGGGAAGGAGAAAGGATGTGAACATTATCTAGGTCTCACGTTTGCATTTGTCCGCGATGAGATGCTGTATCTGCCCTTTTTTCATTCTTGTTGCATTTCAATGTATCTTTCAGAAGGCGAATGCAAGGACACAACTCACTACTGTACATTTGTAAAGCAGCTAAAATTATGCATGATAGACATCTACAAACAAAGGTGTTGTCAGTCATGTGAAGAGCATTATCCTTCTGTGGGAAGTTCATGATGTCGCAGTGAAGATATCGCGTGAAGAGAATCCAGCCTGCTCTGGACAATATAGACAATCAACCAAGAACATGTGGTGGGGAAGGGGAAATGGATGAATAGAAAGAACATGCTATGGATAGTCCAAGCAAGGTTTTCCATTTTTCCACCGGGCAATAACTCTGTTGCAACTTAAGTTTTAATGATGTTGGAAACATCAGTTTTAATGGGGTTGCAAGTGATTCATTGGCTATCAATGTAATGCTCCCTGCCTCATAAAGACAATTCGAGTTTAGCGATTGTTGACAACTATTCCAAAAATACTGAAATGCAGCAACAACTCATCTCTGCTTGTTGCCTTTCTGGTTTGATCCACATCAGTACAATTCTCAAAGTATATGGATTCAGCCATCTGTAGCTGTAATATTTCCCCCCCAGAGGCTGCATTTCCTCAGCATTTGAGAAAAGGACATTGTCACAGGTCTTGTTTTATTGAGATTAGCTGTCGAACGGATCCCCGTTTTGCTTTCCTTCCTTCATTTAAGCGCCTGCAGTAAAAGGCAATGTACCTGACATGATGGTTTTCAGACCTGCTCTGGGATTGTTTTCTAATCGACGAGGCGTCATTTGGGGCAGGGGGGGGCGGGTTCCCCAAATGTCTGCTTCAGCCTTGCGGGAATGTGATCAAAGCCAGGGCATGATTCATTGAATGTGAAAACTGGATGCAAGAGGGTTTCTACATGGGAGCTTGGAATTTGCGTTTGGGGGTCTGAGAAGTTTCCCCTTCTGCTTGGTCAGATGAGAAATGAGAGTGCTTCTCTGGGCCAAGGGTGCCTGTCAGGCTGCATTGCCCTTGAAGAAACCTTCTATATACTTTTCCAGTCATCGGAAAGAAAGAAAGAGGTGGGGGGGGGGGGAGAGGACCAAACAAAACAGAAAGAGCTGTTCTTCATTGAGACAGACATATGTTAAGTATCAGTTTCAATTTGTTTCCATTCATTCTGACTATCATACATTTAGTGATTGCATGCTAGTAAATTCGCAAAACTACAACCTCAAGTAGCTCTTTTCTGCCGTGCAAATTATGTGTGCAAAGCCTGCCAAGGAGCCAGTTTTTTGATTCTCAAAAAAAAAAAGTACAAACAATATGGAAATATAAATAAATGCAGCCACATTCGAAATAATGTATACCGTTCTGGTCGGCCCATCTCAAAAAGGGAAATCTGGAGCTGGGGTGGGGAAGCACAAATGATCAAGAGGTCAAAAAAAATTTCTTATGAAGGAATGCTTAAAGGCCCTTAATTGAGAAAAGGGGACAACAACTAAGGCTGCAATCCTAACCCCACTTACCTGGGAGTAAGTCCCATTCAACTCGACAGGAATGACTTCTGAGAGGACAATATATTTCTTGAGCTGCACTGCAAGAGGGACATGGCAGAAGAGAGCTAGGTAACTTGGTGGCATCCTGATGTTGCATTGCAACTCCCATCATTGGCCATACTGGTTGCTGCTGATGGGAACTGGAGTCCAACAACTGGGGGGGTACCACATTGCCTACCCCCCCTCCAATGTTTATAAAATTAGGCAAAGTGGATAGACAGAAGGTTCACACGTCCTTCTCCCATAACATTAGAATTCAGTGATTGGCATTATTTTAGGACAGGAAAGAAACACTACTTCATACAACGCAAAATTCACCCATGGAATTTGCTGTCCGCTGGCTTCTGTGAGTTGGTAAGGCAAATTCACGGCACAAAGTGATTAGGCAAAGTCATGGCGGAGGAGAGGCATAATGGACCAGGAATGGGGATGAGGGGAGTGCTCCCCCAGGAATGACATCACCGGCCAGTACAGCTGATGGAGCTTCCTTGCTCCAGCAAATGAACAAAGTGGCTTTCAGGATTGTTACAGATTGGCAGAGAGGGGGGTGAAAAACAAAGGCTAGGTACTTATTTCCTTTCCTTTGACAAGGTTCCTTCTTCGCCCTAGCAGTCTAAATGGTGAAACTTTTTTGCATTTATTTTTATTTTATTTTTTGTATTTCTAATGGTAAGTTAAAAGTTGCATTTTGGCTGACTATAGATCTCTTGGTAAGCGCCAGCATCTATTGCAAGTGAAACCTGTGCACTCAATATTAAGCGCCACTGAATTCAGTGGAGCTTACTTATTTGCAGTCCTGCCACTGTATGTAAACCTAGGTCTCCCCCCATCAAATTACAACACGCTAACTTCTACCCCACCCTTTTGCTTGCTCATTGTTCTATGATTGTCAGCTGATCCAAATCCATTTGGTATTATACTGCTCTTTGGGAGTTGCATATAATGAACAAAGACAGCTGTTTGCATTTTGAGGCTCTCCTTTGAGAGGTTAGGTAAGGAGGCTGTTGTGATGAGCTCCCTACACTTCAAAAATTTGCCATTACACTACTGGTGCATTGAAAGCACCGTAGAACCTCCAGGCTCAGAGGCAGTGTACCACTGAATACGTGACACAGAGAAATGAACAGGACGGACAGCATGGTGCCTGTCTGAATGTTTGCCATGAGGTATATGGTCACTATTAGGAGCAGAATGGAAGATAGAGGATAGCTTCCATCAGGGCTGTTTTGATACTGTTAAGCCTCTAATAGTGGGGGGGGGGGTGTTATTGCTGTTTTCAGTTTTAACTGGCTTGCTTTTCATTTGCAACTCCTGTGCTCTTGCGTAAATGCCCAAAGGCAAATTTGGTTGAACTGGGCCCTCTGCTGATGGGCCAGAAAAGAAACGGCGGAGATTTTTGTTTCTGTCCAGAGTGTGTTAGAGGAAAAATTAATGCACCGTGGTTTTGCCTCACTGCTAATTAAACTAGTGCTGCTGTACAGAAAACCTTTCACGTGGGTAACCGTGGCCTTTGCTGACAGCAGGAAAAGCGATATATGCCCACTCAATGTAATGAAACGGAAGCTAAACACCTTGGGCCAATTAGCAGCCAGTAGAATCAAGAGGTAAAGTTTTTCCAGGTGGGAGAATTGCATATTTGAATGTTCAAAATGTGTGTGTGGGGGGGGACCCCTGCAGATAGAACAATACAGTGGCCTAGTTTCCACAACACGGTAGGCCAAACTTTTTTTAGTAGAATTTTTTTACCCAAACGGCACAAACATGGTGGCTCTCAGAGAGGAGCTTGTACAAAATGGGTGAGCCTCTCCGTTTTGGTTTCTCTTATTTTTCCAAGTTCAGTTTTCCACATTTCTGCATTTGTTTGCATTTTTTTTAAAAAAAACACCCTCATGAAAATTCATCAGTGTTTTAGTGTAGATTTCTCCCAACTGACACCTTTTCTGTTAATTTCAGCAATGTGTGCATTTTTATGGATTCCTTACCCCAGTGTGCTGTGTATTTTTCTGTACACATTATTAAGCTGGAGAACTGCACTGCAAAATTCAGAGCAGTGCAAGTTTTTAAGGAGGGCTGTGTTAGTTTTACCACTTGATTCTACCCGTGTTAACTGTCCGTTTTGACACATTGGTGTCATCAGGAGTGCAGAGAGCCTGCACTTAACTTTAAAATGTTTAACTTTGCGCTGCCCAAGCTTTTTAAATCAGCCATGGGTTTTGTTTGTTTATACCATTTTTAAATTAAAACATGTAATATACTTTTGTATATATTTATTACCTGATCTAAAAGTGCAATATATATATTTTTTTGTACAGTGTGTAATAAAGATTTTGGAACTTTTTTTTTCTCGTTCACTGAAACTTACCAAATGTTTTTTATTTTGTATTTAATATTTGTAAAGAATGAACTGCTAGCATCCCTGTTTTGCTAGTACTTTGGTTATAAATGCATGTCCTAGGGAAGCATAGCTGTGGGTGATGGTTGCAGCAGGTGGATACGGTCCTCTCTAGCCGATTCCGCTGCTGCTACATTAACCAAAGATGTCTAATATTATTTGTTCACTGGCTTAACTTTGGTATTCACAAAAATAAACACTCCTTTTGGCTATCCCCGTTGCTTTTACTATATGGAAACGGTTTGTCAGTGGCATTTTTCAGGTTCTTTACGCAGCGCATAAAACTATGGAATGTGCTCCCAACTTGGCTTCAAAAGATTAGACAAATCAATGGAGGACAATGGCTACTGGGCATGATGGCTACACTCAGACTCCACAGGCAGAAGCAGTAATGGCTCCAAATATCAGTTGCTGGAAATCACAGGGGGGAAGAGTGCTCTGGGGCTTAGATCCTGCTTGCAGGCTTCCTCTGGGCACCTGGTTGGCCACTGTGAGAACAGGATGCTGGAACGAAATGGGCCATTGGCCTGATCTAGCATTCTCTTCTTATGTCATTGACAGGGTGGGCAGAGCAGGCAAGTACCCAAACCAGACATTGATTTCAAGGCAGCATCAAATCCCACCCAAGGCAACATCATAGGAAGCCCCTTCAAGAGACTCCTTGCCAGCCAGTCAGCTGCATAAATCCACATTTCTGGTCTGTTTCCCGCCTCTATTCTATGCATAGCCAAACTCTGGCCGTCCAGATGTTTTGAGACTACAATTCCTACCATCCCTGAGCACTGGTCCTGTTAGCTAGGGATGATGGGAGTTGTAGTCCCAAAACATCTGGAGGGCCGAGTTTGCCTAGGCCTGCTCTATTCTAACCGCTGAACTGGGTTCTCTCATGCTCACGCCCAGGGAGCTGAATGTGTGAGCTGGCTCCCTTGGCAAGCGTTGCATTTGAAGGAAAGTGAGGAAACATAAAAGGGATATCAGAGTCTCTAGATCTGCGACAGTCACTGGTGTTGGGTGGAAAACTCAGCAAAATGGAATCTTTCCCAGATATTTTTGTAGAGCTTAATTTTTCTGCAGGAATTTTTTTTTGTTTTTGTATGTTAGTAATAATTCATGAATAGCAACAGCAAATAAACATTAAGCAAGCTTGTCAGTTTCAAAGTTTTGTCATGCTAAATTAAATCACTCTCAAGGTCATCAGATTTTTTTTTCTGATGCCAATTATCCGTTTTCAAATTCAAAATTTTCTGGAAAAACCACATGCTGGATTCAGCCCACTTACATGTGTAAATATCCACTTGACGTTATGGTTATCAAGTAAATAACATGCTTGTTGTGAACTAGCCATATGAAAAGAGGACCTGGAAAGAACAGGACTGAAAGAGAAAAGTGTTCCGGCTCTTTCATCTCCATCAGAGAATGAGATGACAGTAGTTAAGAGCGTGTTCCAAACTAGATTAGAGGCTCATCTGTGTCCATTTCAGGTGACAAAAGGAAAAAGTATATACAGTGGACTTACAAATTTAATCCGTTCCGAAGGCACCTTCATAAGTCGAAAAATTCGTAAGTCGAAAAATGCCATTGGAAATGCGATTTCCCATAGGAATGCATTGGAAACGGAAAAATTCGTAAGTCGAAGCAACCCTATCTAAAAATTGGTAAGTCGAAAAGTCCCTATCTAAAACCGCCGTGGTTTTTTTCCGGATGTTGAGACATTTGTAAGCGCGTGGCCATTACCCCCATTCATAAGTCAAAAAATTCGGTTGTCGAGTTGTTCGTAAGTCGAGGTACCACTGTATACAGTATCATAAGATCTGAAAAGCTCCACTCCTAGCCTACCAACAGTCTTAAACATGCTTCAAGAAACGAAATAGAAAGTTTTTGTTTTTAATTTGATTTCCCCCAATTCTAGTTGACATAGGGCGAAGAAAAGAATCAGGCTCTAGATCTCTGTTTGCTCTGTGAGAATACCAAAAATACCATATGGGAGTGAGACAAAACAAACATTCCCAGCAGTTCAGAGTTTTTCCTCTCCTTTTTTGGATGATTTATTGTGTTCTTTTGACACCATTCAGTTCTTGATCTCGATCTCTGAATTGGTGGTTTGGGGGTACAGTACGTGGGATTACATGACACTTCAATCATAAAATGGTTTCCCTAAAATAACGAGTACAAGGCAACACACAGGTAAGAAACAATCAGTGAGAATGAAAACAATGTGAAGCATTCACTGGAGCAATAGCTCAAAGTATTGGCACCAACCTTACAACTTGAATTACAGGCATATCAAAACTGAAATCATACTCCGAAATGCAAGTTTATCATTATAAATTTAGTAATATACATGTGCCCAGGCATACGTGTATATTAAGGTGAAATAGATTCAAATAATCTGGGGAAAGCTTCCCAACCCAGACCCAAATCCAATTGAAGTTACTCATTGTTACGACCATTATCTTACCCACTTTTACTTGGAAATAAGCCCCACTGAACATAGTGCGACTTTTTACTAAATACAAACATCCCTAGAATTCTACTGCACCTCCCACTGAGAAAACCCAAAACAAGTTAACAACAAGGGCTGGTAGCCATTAACACCATCTGCTCAACATAGTAAGAGTACCTGATGTAATAAAGAGGACTTGGGTGAACATCACCACCCCAATGTCTATCCCAACCCTGCTTTGCCACCCCCTGTGTTCCAGGAGCATAGAGCCAGGAACCACATAGGGCCATCCTTTCATAAAAATTGGCAGCACCTAGTATTCCAGATCTGTTCTTGTGAGGGCACTGCCATCTGCTTGTAAATCTGATTTTTTTTATTGTGAGCCACTTTGAGGACCGTTATTGCTGAAAAGCAGTATACAGGCAACTCCCCATTTCTGTGCGTTTGGAATGTGCACAGCCACTGATGCACATGCCATTTTCAACACCAGAAGGCTGGCAGGGCAGGCTTTCCTGTGTCCCACCGATGTGCGCAGTACCTCGGAACACAAAATCCCGCACAAATGGGGACCTGCCTGTACAAATATGGTAAAATAAATATATTGAAGCCCTACGTTTTACAATGGGACATAATTTGAGCTGGATTGGTTTTATACATTGGCTTACAATACACGATGCCAACAGTCCCAGACCATCCTTTGTTGAGGTATGCAGCAAAAAATATGTTCACATCTGACTAAGCATCTCAATACAAAAGTCTATCAATGTGGTTTTGCAGGGCCTGGTAATACATGCTGAAATGTCTTGAAAATCCAAAGGGGAAGTTCTTATTGTCCTAGCAAGCCTTCATAATTTAAACAAACACACACACACAAAAAACAGCATCCAACTTGTATGGGACAGCTGCATATTCCTGCATTGCTGAGGCCTGGACTAGATGATTCTCAGGGCCCTTTCCAATTCTGTGATTCTATGACTATAAACATGTTGAACTAGTGCAAAATGTGCTTTGTGATGCCACTTGGTGCAGCAGCAAACTAATCTTTAGCACCTGCCTTAGTCTGGTTCTGTATAAGGCAGGTGCTAAAGATTAGTTTGCTGGCTAGCCAAATCATTTTGTCTGTCCAAGGTCTGGGGAAGAGCTCTATCTCAGTCCTGCACTGTAAGATCCTTCAAAAAGAAATACCAAGAATTCACCTGGGAGCTCTCACATTCTGCTTGTTAGCTACAACCCCTTTGAACATATTTTAAGGAAGTGAGCTGGGACAATTTTGTTCGCTGTACGTAAGAACAGTGCACAGTCCTAGTCAGGTAATCGTATTAAAATGCATCATCAAAATATTGCCAGAAAATCACCCATCTTGTTAAAATGAACAGTTGTCTAATAATACAGTTGAAGAAAAAGAGATTCCACAGAAATATTGACACAAATTTTACTTATATAAACTTTATCACCAATCTTGTAAAAATTAGTTCTAAGATCACTCCAAAAATATATATATATCTTATAATCAGTAGGCTTATTTAGATTGGTTAGAGCTAATGTAATACTCTGACCACTTTTGTGCAAACTATTAGAATTAGGAGTTAGGATACAACTGCTATTTCTTTTGGAACATGATTACCATTTGCATGAGCAATCTTGCTGACGTCTGGTGAAACTCTGCGGAAGAATTTGTGACCATGAGAATCAGTGTTGACAAAGACATATCCTGGAGGGGATGGATAGGTTGCTGGGCAGACCTCTTGTTTCTTTGGCGTATATTCTGTACGGTACAAGGTTTCATCTGTAAAAGGTGCTGAACTTTGTAAAGGGGCCATCTTTGAAGGTTTGCAACTCTGAGTCAGGACTATGTTGTGTGGTCTATAGTGAGCTCTGAAGGTTGTCATGCCATCAAATTTCCCAGAGGCCTTTGGAATATCCTGGGGCTTCTTGACAATTTCTGGCCGATGGATATCCCAAGCTTGAAAGGAATCTCTCATTGTTGTGTTCCCTTGAAAGGGGGCATTATTTCTCCTGCTCCTTTCTACTGGTCTCATGAGGACAACTGGATTGATGGTGTGTGGAATATAAGCAAGGTGGCTCGTGGAGTTGAAATCCATGTTGCCTGTGGGTGGAACATACTCTTTTGCTTTGGGAACTTCAGGTAAAGAAATGGCCCATGGTTGAAAACGATCGCGGAATTCTGTGGTTCCATCAAAATGAGCACTCACCTCCACTTTAGAGGGTTCAGGCTTGAAGCTTTTTGGAAGTTCGCCAGCAAGCCCTCTAAAATCACAGCGGTGTGTTGTGGTGTCTACAAAGGGTTGGCTATTTGGCTTGTATTCTTCCTTGGACACCTTCAATTGTGGCTCCAGCTGATGAGGAACATAATCGCTGCGGTGACTTGTAACACTGGTAAAAGGCTCATCTGAAAGCTTGGTCACAACAGTGGGCTTAAAGCTTTTTCGGAGGGAGATTTCCCTCGGGAAAAAGGAATCTTGAAATGTGGTGCTGTTCCCAAACTTTTCAGTGGGAAGTTGGTAGGTGTTCTCCACTTTGTTGATCTCTCTTCTTTGAACTTCCCAGGCCCTATAGTCATCTTTAAGACAAAAACAGCATTAAGCTAACAATTTTTGCTACGGTTGTTAATTTTTGATAGCCTTGGCCTCAGCATAGATAGGTTGCAGTCTGTTTGAGTGGTGTGTCACCCTGCCAACATACTTAGGGCACCTGTAGGCATGTAATTGACTGCCTTCAATCACTCTGGGCCAGAAACTGCTGAGTAAAGGAATACCCCTACTACCTATACCAGCTTTAAATAATGGTATGGCTTCCCTCAATAAATTCTGAGGATTATAATTTGGTGAAGGTGCTGAGAATTCTGTATTAGAAATCTCTACTGCAGTTGTGAGGGACTGAATCTGGTTAGGGAGCCTGCGCCTTAATTCTCCATCCTTTGTGGGCCAATTTTGACAGGTGAACAGGGTCCTTTGAAGTCAGTTTGTAGGTGTGGTTTGGACTGGACAAAGTGGGGCTCACTGGCTGCTAGCAGCAATCAGTTTGGCTGCAGTTCTCAATGGGGAACTCCTTAGTGCAGCTGATCCCAGTGGGGCTGGATTAGAGTCTGGTCTCTAGTGTCACCAAGATACACAGATATGGACAACAGCATCTCCCAGAGTTTACTAAGAAAAGGGAATGGTTTAAGGCTAGCCAATCCTAAGCACTAGGTAGTTAGCACCACTGAACCCAATGAGTAAACTAGTTTAGGACTCTTCTTATGCCTTAACCAAAGCAGGATTTTAGGCTTTTGCCTCCAAAGCCCATGGATGATGCCGACAGTGTGCATTTTATTAGAGAGACTTAACAAGAGAATCCACTGCCAACAGACTCCCTCGTTTCGCCTGAACAGCATCACAGAAGCCAAGTCCACCATCACCTCTCCAGCATGGCCATATGGCATGCCACCACTCTGCCCGTCACTTCTCTTTGTGAAAAGTGTTGTGTGTTATTACCTCGGTAAGTAGGTATGGTATTCACTGTGCATTCTCTGTTGTATTTCCTCTGTACAGGCTTTACTATTATCACGGGGTTTATTTTGTGAGCATTATAATCTCTTCTGTAAGTGGTTCCCATGTCCATCTCTCCAGTTACTGGTTTGCACTCCGCTGGAACCCGAACAGGCCGATTTGTAACATCGTATGGAAGGTAGTCAGACCTGGAAGGGGGGTGGGGGGAGCATAAAGCACTGGATTTAAATAGCATTGAACAGCTATGAATATAACTAAAAATACTGAGCTTACAGTATTTAAAAAACCAAACTATTTAAAAGCTATTGTGGCTGTTGGTGCCTATATAGGGCTATAACGTTTGGAACAATTAAAATGGTGATCATGATTAATGCTGCTGAATTATTTTGAATGAAAAATGTATATCATTTCCATTTCAGGGAATCCATTTTCTTAAATCAAGCAACAGCCCTAATAATGCTATTGGTCAAATTTTCCACCACTCAGTTTCCGATCAAAATGCTTCCCCTTAGCAAAATCTGAATCTGACTAATCCCTCCCTCTGTCTTCTCCCTATGACGTCTTGGTAGCCCCAAAGTCTATCCAGCACTGAAAAATATTTACTTGAAAGTTGTGATGCCTTCCATTTTCCCTCTGTGTGTCTGATACTCATGCTTGGGCTTGAGGCTCTGGGCAGGAGGGATATTGCCATAGAGAGGATATTTGTCCACATATTCCGTTATGAGGGTCGACTCCCCTACACGGTCATAAATCCTGGTGGGATTATGAGGGCAACGATGGCGCCTGGGATTTAATAACAACAGCAAAAATAAACGAAGGAAATAATGGTCAACCAATTCAAGCTGTCGGAGTCGAGACTACTCCCTGAAGCTCTTTTTAGCAAGAAGTGTCCTGCTGTTCTGCACACAGCGCCTGTTTCACATTTGATGCGGAATAGCCATGCAACTTTTTACAGGGCATCTCCACAATACTGTTATCCAGTCATTGTCACACTGAATTTTTCCTTGCAGTTCTTCCTCTTCTTAACTCTCAGACCTCATAAAGCCCAACTTTTTTTCTGAAGAATGGAAGTGTTTTAAAAGGGCAGCATTTTTATGTGGGCAATGGGCTGTGATGAATCAGGAAAGTGCACGCTAATGATAACCTTCGCAATGGTTGCCATTTCATGACCCTGTTTATTTTAATCCTTTAATGCCAAAATGCTTTCCCAACTAGATATTCATGAAAAAGAGGAGTGTTGCTGTAACACTAGTCTGTTAGGGTGTTCCGCTCCCACCCCCCCACCCCACCCCCCAATAAATCATTAAAGGAAACCTTTCTGGTCACTCCCACTAACCGCATTACTAAAGCAAGCTTTTCCCTCATCATTAAAAAAATATATGCATTATTAGGGCATTACCGCGCTATAAAAATACTGCAGAGAAAGCATTCAAACACTACTTAAAAGATCAATTAAAAATAATAAACTTAAGTTCATAATAAGGTGCCCAGCACCAGAATCAAGAGTGCATGTGTGCCAAGCCTCAAAAGGCCCCGCCCACAGGTGTGGATGAGACATTGTGGGGTGTGCATGTAAAGAAGTGCAATCAGAAGTGCAAAAAGTCACATTTGTAGCTTACAACAGAAGCATAATGAGCGAATAGGACTCAAGAGCCCCTTGTCTGGAAGCAACCAATGTAAAGATAGAGAGCATTTGGTTGGTCTAACTTTGAGCAGCTCTCCAAGATATCAGGCAGAGGCCCTTTCCAGCCCTGAGATTTTTATTTATTTTTAGTAGATTTGAACCTAGAATATTTGGTGTGCTGCATATGCTCTGCCCTGAGCTATGGCCCCACTAAAGTGGGATGTTGACTTCACGCTTTGCTCTGCTTTGAGACTTCGCTCCTGCTGCAAATGCACACCTCTTTCCATCCCAACAACCTTTCTCTCTCCCCTCCTTCACTTTTTCTACTGGTATTCCTGGTGGTTTACAACTGTGGGTGCTAATGGGGGACAGCACTTGTGGATCTCCTGGGAGTGTATTTAATGCGTCCCACTCTGCCAACATCTCTTTTAGCATCATATTCTTGGATGCGATCCTCATAGGTGTGTGTAGGGGGAAGCAAATAAAGTACAGGGGTTTCTTTGTCATCGGTGCCAAACAGCATCTCATGTATAAGAAAGTAGAAATGTTAACTGAAAGTGAATCGTAACTAAACTGAAGTTTGTAAAAAAGAAAAGTTTTTTTACAAGAATAACAGGCACAACCAAAGGCCCAGAAGAGCAAGGCATGTGCCAATTACTGGATAAAAATAGCTTCCAGTCTCTCAGTGGGGCAAACCTGGTTTAGCTGACTGTGGACTTTATTGAGGTTTATTTGACATTCCTGTGTTCCTCAATGAAGGTTTGCTGCTTCCACCAAAGCGGGTCGCATCGTTGATATTTGCTGCTGGCGACATCTCTTCAAGCAGGACAGGAATGTAACACTTTGTGTTACCAACATGATCCTGCCCCAGCAGGTTCCCAAGAATTATCTTCCCATGCCCTATTGTTTGTCCCCGAGGCTCATTCGGGGGCAACTGAACTGCAGCCATTTCCATCTTTACTACTGCTGCTTATTTCTGTTCGGTGATTTGTGTTCTGTTGTTGAGCTCAGAGCTGAGCTACAGACCACGGGCAGTTCTGTGGTCATCTTCCCCAACACACCTATGCTGAATACACTGGAAAACGGCTGCTGCTCACCGACCTTGCTCCTTGCATGTTCAGAGGAAGATGAGAACGGGGCCTCTACACACGGACAGCTGTTTTTCCAGGGCAGTTTCCGGATCCACGTATATGGAGCCTACATAGTAGGGCACTTTCAAGCATCCTCCCCTTTGCTCAGTCCTGCCCTAAATACTAATGACTGGGCTTGTTTTTCCTCTTCTTCCTCCCTGTCCCTTTTCCTTTTGTGTCGTGTCTTTTACAGTGAGGACCTGACAGCAGGGACTGTCTTATCATTTATATTTGTAGGCTGCACTGGTAGCCTTTTTCAGCTGAAAAATACTATGTGCAACAGCAACAATATAGATGTATACATGTAGAGTCCCATTCTCACATCTTCCTCCAAATGTCCAGAATCTGACCTCATTGACTCTAAAAGACACCAGTGACCTACCTTGCCTTCAGGTGGAATAATTTAAGGTAGACTTATAGACTGCAGTGAAACCATACTAACAGATACAAAAAAGGAGAGAGAGGCTGCTGGTGGGTTTTTCTCAGGCCCCAAGATTCCTCCAAAACATTTCCCACCAGCCAAATAAAGATTTATTATAAAAAGCCACAATGCCCCCCAGGACTTGAGTTCCCTGACAGCTTCTCTGACAACAGAATATATTCCTCACTGAAGCTTTTACTTGCCACCTTAAATGCTGCTATGTTTATGAAAATAATGCATCTATTAGGAGGGTAGTATTTTGGAAGGGTTTCTGCTTCTCCAGTGACCTCAGTTCCCTAATACTGACAAGCAGAAAAACTCCTAGGAGGATTTAGCACAATTTATGGCTACCCAAACCTCTCCCATGGAAATTCAACAGAGCTTCTAAAAAGAGAAATGACAGGAATAAGATTAACCTGTCAGCAACTATTTACTCTTCTGTAGGGGGAATATAAATGACTCATCAGAGCAGGTTGAGTCCTTGGTATTTCTTCTCTTGAAAAACTGCTGGATAGATTACAAACAGTGTTCCTTTCCATTAAACCTTGAAATATTAGCACTATTATCAGGAGTACTGTACAGTTTGACGTTAAAGTTGGCATCCCTTTCAATCAGTTTCTTGGCCAGCAGCTAGAACCAACTAGAGCAGGGGGATGAGGGATGGCAGAATACGGATCAATGAAAGTCTTCCCCTGAGCTATTTCCTGGTCTCTTGGTGGGAGGTTGGAGCTACTTTGCTTGTCAATCACCTTTTTTACCCACATATCCCACCAAGGAACTCAGGGCAGTGTACAAGGTCCCTCCCCCCTTTTATCCTAGCAGAGAGTGAGCTTGAGTCCAAGTGGGGGTCTGAACCTGGGTCTCCTCGGTCTCGGTCCAATCCTACTTTGTACCATTAGGGTAGCCACCTGTGTATCGTTTCTGGTCCTGCCTGCCATAATGAAGGCAGCCCACATTTTCCTAGGCTGAAGGGGAAATGGTGAGGATCTGTGACATGTTTTACTAGTGAGACAGAATGGTTCCTAGCAGACTGCCGCGTGTTCTGAGACATCCAAGCAAGGGACGGAGAGATGAGATCTCTGAGAAACTTCGAGATTCAGTTCCGCCCCAAGCCAGGATGGGAGAAAACAACAGCTGGGAAGTGAAAGAGAAAACATCATATATATATGGACAGAAGGAATCTCCATGGACATAACAGTTTTCACATGCAGGGCAGAATAAAGATAATAGTTTTGAGTTCCTCAGTTGAAGCTTTATAAATTTATATATCGTAACATCACAAATGGAAATCATTAATAATGTAGCAGTTGACTAAGGGATAATTATTATAACTGAAATGTAACTGACATGGAACGCAGTGATATAAGATCGGAAATGCACCCAAACCACCATGCGGGGAGCCACTTTAACTAAAATGTATTAATTGGAAGTTGATTGGCATTTTTGATAATTGTTTAATTTGGGAATTAATTGTTATTCATATAATTTGGCTAATATTGGGGGTATATTGGAAAACTAATTATAAAAATATATAAAAGAGAGACTGATATGCATAAAATTTTCATGTGCTAATTTATATGCATAGATGCACACTTAGAAACAATTTGCAACTTCAAGCCCCCTCCTGCTCTCCCTTCTGAGGGCTCTTTATCTTTATCACCCATTCCCATCACCCCACCCCCCCACCCTCTGAATATACATAAGGGTCTGGTGACTTCTGTTTCAGTGTATCTGAAGAAGTGTGCATGCACACGAAAGCTCATACCAAAATAAAAACTTAGTTGGTCATTAAGGTGCTACTGAAGGAATTTTTTTTTATTTAGCTAGAGGACTGTTCGCTGTAAAGCAGACCACTCTGTTTTATTTATTTATTCATAATATTTCTTACTCACTCTTCCCCGTAAGGGACCCAGGGCAGGTTACGACATTAGAGTATGCAATGGCAAAACCAGATAAAACCATTAGTTATAAAACAAGAAAGATAACCAAAATACCTTAACCATCAAAAGCCAGGGCAAAGAGAAGCATCTTCAACACACAAAGAAAAGTGTGCAATGAAGTTGCTAGATGCAGCACCCAGGCTGTGGACTTTATTTATAAGGCTGTCTCTGCCGCTAGGCAGTGGAAAAGAAGGAGGCTTCAGAAGCCTGTGATTAATAGCTTTGAGAAGTTCTTTAGGCCATTTCTCTTTGCCTTCATGGAGTAGTCACTTCACAACCCTGACACCAACATCGGATGAAGCCCAGGCCCCTGCAGAAGGCTCCTGGTCCAATAGGCCAAGTGCCTTTCAGATACAGGGATGCATTTTGTGGCCTTTGGATCTTGACAGCTCACCTGTCCCCATGTTTGCCTACAATCACGTTCAATGAGACATTTTCAAAAGTTTACTATGTACCTACAAGTTGAAATGTTCTGCAATCAAAATGGTCTCACCTCCTTTTCTCCTCGCTTGTCCTTCTGCAGTTGTCAAGGTTTCCTTTATTGTTAGAGAGGCGATGGATTGTGACATCAGAAGGAATTCAAGTTCCACTCCTGTCCCCCCTCTCTCTCTCGCTCTCTTTCTCCTCCTCCTCCTCCTCTTGCTGTCTTTCTCTTTCACTTTTACACTCTCTGGCAAACCTTCCTCTGAAAGCAGTTTGGTTTTTAAGTCTAAATCTCACTTTAAGATTGAACTTCTAAAATCCCATTTCCCACCAACCGTCTTAACGTTTTGGAGCCATTTGAAAGTGATAACATAACTCACCATGCTTCATCTTATTGCAATCATCATCTGTAAATTAGGACACCAGTATAAAAGGATAAGACTTCCCACGAAAAAACACATTTTACTCCCATGTGTGAATAGTACTGTATTTAAGGTTTGTAAAATAAAATCACTCTTTTTTGCACTAATAAAACAAGGCTGAAACCATTCATTTGGTTGCTTATGATCAGGCATCCCCAAACTTCGGCCCTCCAGATGTTTTGGACTACAATTCCCATCTTCCCCGACCAATGGTCCTGTTAGCTAGGGATCATGGGAGTTGTAGGTCAAAACATCTGGAGGGCTGCAGTTTGGGGATGTCTGCTTATGATGCATGAAAATCTCACTGAAGTGACAAGGTAAACAGCATTTGTACTGTGAAACAGCTGATTTTTCAAACTGTTGTTTGGGGTGCAACTGACAAATTTGGCAAATGAACTAGTAACAATTTCCTGCAGATTAGCATTAGATTAACTTTTGGGAGCTAATCTGCAAGGTTGTGTTAATGAGTAATATTAAGTAAGGATAGACCAGATGTGTGGGAATTTCTGGCCCTCCAGATGTTGCTGAGCTACATGGACGTCAGGAAGCATAGGATGATGACTTCAGCAACGTTTGGAGGGCCAGAGGTTCCCATATAGGTGTGATAGACCCTCCATTCTTTACATAGGGGAATTATGTACATAGACACTTGACACTGTGTTTTATTTTCCTCTTAAAGTGTGACTTGGGTAGTTCACTTGAGCCATTCCCTCTGCCGCCACCTTCCTGCTAATGTCCCCTAACTGGGGTATATGTTTGCGTTGCAGAGTAGTACTGTTGAAAGGCTGGTGGGTAGTTGGTCCTGAGAGCAAAGCCTTGGACTAGCTGGCCTTTCGTTCCATCGCACTCTCTGAATATCTGTGCTGAATTTATCATCTCTTTTTTTAAACCATTTGTGTGAGGCGCCGTGACCATTCTGCCACAATGCCGATGGTTACTACTGCTACTACTTGTAGCAATTCTTACATACGCCACCAGCATAGGTCAAAGGATTTAATTTGCCTTGCTCCTCCAGTCCCAAATGTCCTCCTCAGACATTTATCCAATATTCAGTGCCTACACACAGCAGCAAGCCCTCATTGTGAATGGCCCAAACTCCTTCCCCGAAATCTGGGCCAATTTAGAAAATCATCAAGCTTTCCCAAAACAAACGCTGCTCAGATCATCTAGCTGCAAAAGTGTACTGTGTTTCCCTGAAAATAAGACACTGTCTTATATTTATTTTTTCCTCAAGAAGACACACTATGGCTTATTTTCAGGGAATGTCTTGTTTTTATTACATGTCCAGCCTCACCTCTTCCTTGGCGCCCTCCAGAACGGCGCCTATCACTATGTCTTATTTTCGGGGTATGGCTTATATTGCGCAAATGCTTAGAAATCCTGCTATGGCTTATTTTATGGGTATGTCTTATTTTCGGGAAAACAGGGTATGTGGAATGGGGTTTTTTCTCCCTGATAAAGAAATCAACAGGTCTTCTTGACATGCTAACTTCCTATGCATAAGTTATTTTGTTTGTTTGTTTTTGCATGTCCTGACTCCTGTCTAGTACATGCAGACGAAGGCTCTTACTTATAAGGAAGATAGCTTTAGTCAGGCAAGTAATAGTACAGGCTTGACATGCTCAGTAATCACGGATTCGGGATTTAGGAGCAGGACAAGACTGTGACACATATGTCCCTACAATTTCCCCACCCCTTCCGACAGCTTTTGAAGATGATGCATGCTCACTCACAGGACACTCTTGCTGTATGGGAATGTCAAGATTGCAAGCATGTACTCCACTGACTGCGTGGATCAGCTCCCAGCCTGGTTCTAGGTGACAAGGTTGCACCTTCCTGTTCAGCCTCCACTGAGGCTGTCCTCAAGAAGGACAGAGGTGAGAGCCGGCATCCCTGCTCCCACCTCCAAAGTGGCTGAGGCTAAGGCGTAAAGGGGAAATCCATGATAGTTAATGGGATTGCAATATACTGAAAGAATACAGCAAATGCTGGGGCTGAGAGCTGGGACAGTGGAAACCCCTAGTACAGGGGTCCCCAGACTTTCTGCGCGGCGGGCCGGTGCCCGCCGCGCCGACCGCGCGGTGGGCCGGAGGGCAGGGGAGTGCGCGCGCAGCGGGCCGGAGGGCGGGGGAGTGCGCGCCCGTGCGCATGCGCACACGCACACGGGCGGGAAAAAAATCGCCAAAAAACGCTTGTGCGCATGCGTATGGGCCTCCCCCGACCCGGAAGTGCACCAGAAATGACCTCTTCCGGGTCGGGAGAGGCCCATACGCATGCGCACAAAGGATTTTCGGCGATTTTTTGCCGATTTTTTAGATCGTCGCTGCGCCGCGCGCCGTGAGAGCGGGCGGCGGCAGCGGGCGGCGGGAGTCGTCGCGGGCCGGATTGGAAGGCCGATTGGGCCGCATCCGGCCCGGGGGCCGTAGTTTGGGGACCCCTGCCCTAGTAGCATCTGTCTAGAATCTGTTGGGTATCGGACACCTTTGCTGCTCCAGTAAAGCAATTCTTATGTTCCTAAGGACACCCCACTTATAGACATCTCTCTCCAGGGGCATTTTGTCCTGATCAGTGGGAAAGGGGCAAAATCTAGAGCAATGTGACTGTGATAGGAGAATGACTAATAGAAGCTAGCAAATACTAAAAGGAGACAAATGAAGGTGTTATATATTCTGTGTTCCCATTTATGAACAAGCATAGTGTGACAAATTGAAGCACTTTTAAAATGTTTATTTCTGCCCGGCTGGCAAAGAGTTAACCCACCTCCAGCCTGACTGGCATAGAACTCTGATGGGGGCGGGACTGGGCCAGGTTTGAAAGGAGGGAGAGTCGGTTTGGTGAGTTAGGAGGGAGAGGGAGGAAGGTGTGGTGTGATGTTATGTGGTGGCTTATATGAAGACAGTTAAGAGGCTAGGAAAACTTAAAGTTAAATGTTTGACTGAGTTTATTTTGTACAACTGGAACAAAGCTAATTAATAAATGACATGTTAAAGAATCACTTATGTTTTTAACACAATAAAACTTCATCTCTGTTTTTGCCAACAAGAGGTCCGTTTGTATTTTTCCAGCGAGGTACCTGGACTCACAGCCGTGGTGACTCAAGAGAGGGCCAAACTCACCTCAGGCAGGGAGGTGGTGGTTTGTGTCCTGAAGTTACACGGAGGAGGCTAAGAAGGGTAACCTGAGGTGCCAAGAAGTTGCCAGAGTGCCTAGGGCAAACTTCTACAGTGGGGGAATCCAACTGAGGGAGACCCTTTACAGGAGGCAAGAGGTTATTCCTGGGGGACAGCCTAGAGTTTCTTAAGGTACCAGGCCACGTAGGCTGGAAGGCTCTCCTTACTTAGAAACCCATTAGTAAAAGGGGTTTATTTTTGAGGCGGTAGGAGGAAGAGGGTGGGTGTTTTCCCCTCTGGATTCCTGTGACGCAGTGATAGTAAGGTAGAGTGGGACCAGGGTCGTCACATTTTTGGTGGCAGCGTCGTGATCGAAATTCAAAGCTCACGCGCCTAGTTTGGTTTGAGTCTGTCAGGATTTTCCTGTGAGGAAAATGACTCACGTAAGAAAACCCAGAGAGGCAAAAGGAGATGAAAGAATGGAAGGGGCTGAGGGAAGCCCAGGTTCTGAGGTAGAAGTTATGAAACTACGAATTGAGATGGCCCGAATTGAAAGTGAGAGAGAAAAAGCTAGAATTGAAGCTGAGGAGAGAATGCAGTCCGAGAGGTTAAGGGTTCAATTAGAACAGGACAGAATGAAGCTTGAAGAGATACGTTTGCGATCAGAATTAACTAGTAGCCCAGTTAATAATGATAGTATCGCAATTAATTTAAAAAGGTTCCCCAAATTTGGAAAGGACGATAATGTCGAATCGTTTCTATTTACCTTCGAACGCGTTTGTGTGGAATTTCAAATACCTGAGGAGAACTGGATGCTTTATTTAAGACCTCAAATTTGTGGGATACTAAGTGAAATTTATGCTGACCTGAGGGAAGAAGAGCTGTCAAGTTACCAAGTATTTAAGCAAAGGGTCAGGGTTCGATGTGGACTCACGGCTGAACAAAGCAGAAAGGCTTTTCGTGAGGCAAAAAAGGAACATAAAGAGACTTATGCCCAACTAGCTAGCCGCTTAGATAAATTACTTGACAGATGGATTCAAGGGAGTGGAGTGAAGGACTTTGATGAGTTAAAACAATTAATTTGTTTAGAACAATTTTTTAAGCAAATCCCTAGCAATTTACGTTGGTTCTTGAGGGATAAAAAACTGAAAACTGTGGCACAGGTTGCTGAGGTCTTAGACGAACTACAAGGAGATTTCAATGAAATAGCATTCCCAAAACACTCACAGAAGGGTAATCCATGGAGAAACAGAGAAATTAAAGACAGGCAAGAAAATTTTCCTGTCAGGGAATCAGTTTCTGACAAGACAGGGTCTAAGAAAATCACTTGTTTTTTCTGTAATCGTGAGGGCCATGTACGTGCCAGGTGCCCCCTGCTGGTTAAGTCGCAAACTACACCTACTGCAGCTAAACAAGTAAAACTGGTAATGCAGTCACAGGAAAATAGCTCGCCTCAGACAGAAGGCTCAGAGAAAGCAGACAGTTCAGCTGAGACTACTTCTAAGGTCTTACAGGTCTGGAGGGCTGAGCAGGAATGCAACCAAGATTACATGGAGCCAATTGAATTAAATGGTCAGTCTTTTTTAGGTTTGAGGGACACAGGAGCAGAAGTCTCACTTGTTAAATCCCAATTTGTTCCAAAGGAGCAGTACCTCAAGGGTCAGTCCTATAGTTTAAAAGGCATATGGGGCCCACATTTTGAAGTACCATTAGCTGAAGTTGATATTACCTACAAAGGATTTTGTGGCAAGTGGAGAGTAGGAATCCTAAATGAGTTGGAGGTACCCTTTTTAATAGGGAATGACCTAGCTAGTCAGAAGCACCGTATTCAAGTGATAACTAGGTCACAGTCTCAAGTCACTGAGAGTAATCCTCCTGCAGTTATAGAGACACCCATAGAACCTGGTGAGGATGAAGGGCTGATTAGCGTGCCAGTGGTCCAGGAGCACGGTGCCCAATTCTTGAGTGATCAAAAAGAGGATGAAACTATAAAAGAGCTGTGGGGTAAAGCACAAAGTCCTAATGCCGAAGTAACTGTGGAGAACCCCTGCTTATTTACCACCATTGAGGGAAGACTGTATAGAATTTCTAGGAGGAGGAAAACTGCTGCTGTTTGGGAAAGGAAGAAACAGTTAGTGTTGCCAAGAGCTTACCGGTTGCAAGTGCTACAAATGGCACACGACGCACCCTCAGCAGCGCATCTAGGCATTAGAAAGACTAGTGATAGAATCCAAGCAAGATTTTACTGGCCTGGGATGGGCAAAGACATCAAAGAGTATTGCAAGTCCTGTGTGATCTGCCAAAAAGCAGGCAAAAGAGCGGACAAAACGCGAGGCTTGTTACAGTCTATTCCCGTAATTACTGAGCCCTTTTCCAGAGTAGGAGTGGACATCCTCGGGCCTATCTCCAGAGTTACAAAAAGGGGGAATAAATTTATTTTATGCCTCGTGGATTATGCTACGCGCTATCCAGAAGCAATACCTCTAAAGGACATTGATTCCAAGACTGTAGCAAAAGCCCTCATGTCGGTATTCTTAAGGCTGGGATTCCCCAAAGAAATTATAACAGATTTAGGGACATCCTTCACGTCCAAGACCATGGAAGAGCTTTTAACTCTTTGTGGAATTAAGCATGTTAAAACTACGGCTTATCATCCACAGTCGAATGGCTTGACGGAGAAATTTAATTCGACCCTGAGCCGGATGCTAAAAACCTATTCCATCAATCATCCTAACGACTGGGATGAGAGGCTGCAACACTTCCTATTTGGTTATCGCGAAGTGCCGCAGGAGAGCACAGGGTTCAGTCCTTTTGAACTCCTATTTGGACGACAGCCACGAGGACCCCTAGACTTGATGAAAGCAGCGTGGTCAGGGGAGGAGCAGATCGACAGCCCTGATGTTGTGACGTATCTACAGGAGCTGCAGAGCGACCTTCAAGAGCTACGGGAGCAAGCCGCTCACAACTTGCAGCAGGCACAGCGTCGACAGAAGCAGTGGTATGATGCACACGCAAGAGACAGAACTTTCCAGCCTGGTGACAGTGTGCTCGTGTTAAGAACAAGACGTCGAAAGAAGTTGGAGATGTCGTGGGACGGTCCCTTCAAAGTGGTCGAGAGGATATCAGCGGTGAACTATTTGGTAGAGTTAGATGGGGAAGGGAACCGATGTAAAAACTTTCATGTAAATTTACTTAAGCCTTATTTTGACAGAAATAAGTTGGTGTTACAAGTAAAGGGGAAGATGACACAAGGAATTCATTTAACTGGGTGGGGAGAGCTGAGTAAGGGCACAACTCTAGCAGAGGTGTCATTCGATGAAAGTCTGACCCCAGAGCAAAAGGAGCAGTTAAAAATAGTCCTTGCTCAGTTTGCTCAAATCTTCTCAAACATCCCAGGGAGGACCAACCTAGCAACTCATAAAATAGACACAGGGTAAGCACATAAGTGGGAAGGAAAACATCATAGCGGACGCTTTGTCTAGGTATATTTTTGAGAGGTATAGAATGGTGCAAAGTATTATATGAAACGGTGATAACCCTAGCAAAACATTTGTGCTTAGGAGTTATAATCTAACACATGCCAAACATGGTTTATTTGTGTACAAGTTTATGAGATGTTAATTTAGTTGACTTTGTAATATGAATGTTATAGAATGCATCGAAGTATTTTGGACCCCAAGCCCATTGCTTTGGCATTGCTCTAGTTAATTAAGAGCAAGCCGACGCAATGTCTTTGTGGTGGGGGAGATATGTGACAAATTGAAGCACTTTTAAAATGTTTATTTCTGCCCGGCTGGCAAAGAGTTAACCCACCTCCAGCCTGACTGGCATAGAACTCTGATGGGGGCGGGACTGGGCCAGGTTTGAAAGGAGGGAGAGTCGGTTTGGTGAGTTAGGAGGGAGAGGGAGGGAGGTGTGGTGTGGTGTTATGTGGTGGCTTATATGAAGACAGTTAAGAGGCTAGGAAAACTTAAAGTTAAATGTTTGACTGAGTTTATTTTGTACAACTGGAACAAAGCTAATTAATAAATGACATGTTAAAGAATCACTTATGTTTTTAACACAATAAAACTTCATCTCTGTTTTTGCCAACAAGAGGTCCGTTTGTATTTTTCCAGCGAGGTACCAGGACTCACAGCCGTGGTGACTCAAGAGAGGGCCAAACTCACCTCAGGCAGGGAGGTGGTGGTTTGTGTCCTGAAGTTACACGGAGGAGGCTAAGAAGGGTAACCTGAGGTGCCAAGAAGTTGCCAGAGTGCCTAGGGCAAACTTCTACAGTGGGGGAATCCAACTGAGGGAGACCCTTTACAGGAGGCAAGAGGTTATTCCTGGGGGACAGCCTAGAGTTTCTTAAGGTACCAGGCCACGTAGGCTGGAAGGCTCTCCTTACTTAGAAACCCATTAGTAAAAGGGGTTTATTTTTGAGGCGGTAGGAGGAAGAGGGTGGGTGTTTTCCCCTCTGGATTCCTGTGACGCAGTGATAGTAAGGTAGAGTGGGACCAGGGTCGTCACACATAGCTTTTGGATATTGACTGTGAGGGAGTCTAACTCAGGCATCCCCAAACTTCGGCCCACCAGATGTTTTGGACAACAGTTCCCATCATCCGTGACCACTGGTCCTATTAGCTAGGGATCATGGGAGTTGTAGGCCAAAACATCTGGAGGGCCACAGTTTTGGGATGCCTGGTCTAGCCATTGCTTGGATAGTTCAGTATTTCTGAAGGCCAAAAAGGCATGTCTAATTGACATTTGTATTGTGAAGGCACTCTAGTTCTTGGCTGTGCATATAAGGAAGAGATATTCTTTTAAGCACTAGTTCTGCAACTCATAAGGGATTTTTTTTTTAAAACACACACAAAATAAATTAAGTGTTTACATCTTATTATGGAAACATCCTATGCTCAGCTGTAATTGATACCTGGTTCAGGTTCAGAATGTATCATTTCAAACCAGGCAACACATATTTATATTCCTAAGAGAGCTGTAAGGGATCCAACACTTATTTTGCACAAATGCAGTTACAGGAACATTTTTGTGGTTTTTTTTAAAAAAACCTGCCTCTGAAATTTCCTTCTGCAAACTTTGGCCATGCCTTGCACCCTGCAAACAAACTGACTGCCTTTACTGCTCACAAAAAGCTTTTTAAAAAAGCTTGTAATTAGATCATCGATTACAGTTTAATATCTGGTCATATACTGTACTAGAATAACAGATTTGTAATTCATGAACGGAGTACTGTGTCCCTTAATTTGTGAAAACTGAAAGGCATACATCACAAAATTTTATACTATGTTTTATTTGATGCTCCATGCCATGTCTTTCCTGCAAAAATTATGGGAACTGAAGTTGGGAAAGTGTATTGAGTCTTCATTATGGATTCATAGACTCAGCACAAAACTATAATTCCAAATGTTCTCCGGGAAGAGGGAAGGGTGTTAAGCCAGTTCAACAGTACAATTCTGTACAGGTTTACTTAGAAATAAGTCCCACTGAGGCTTGCTTCCAAGCCAATGTGCATGGGTTTGTAGCCAAAGTCTATAATGTGGATATGCTTAGGCAACAATAAAATGATAGGAGCACAGGGTATGTATACACACCCTTTGGGTTTGTGGTGAGCTGCCAAACTAAATCACCACTATACAAAGAAAGTATCAACAGACTGTGAAGAAGTAATTTGCCACAGAGAAAAGAAAATCTAGATGCCTTACACCTTCATCAGTTTCCAAGTAAATGCTAGTGTTTATCATGTGAAAGAATACAGTCCTCTTAGCGCTGACATGTTATCCTATGAATGTCAATGTCCCCAACTGTGCTAAATAATTATGATGTTTGGGGATTAGGGCAGAAGTAGAGTCTCCGTGTAGAAGCAAAAGAGCAAACCACCTATATATTTTCCTGTTGTTTCTTTTCCTCTTGGTAACCCTAATGTGTGTGTAGCTTAACTCCCCAGGTAACAGGATCCAAGCGACAAGTCCTCCCATTGAAACCTGCAGTGCTGTTGCAAAAGCAAAGCAAATTCACTTCGCTGCCTACATCAATATCTGCTTGAGAGTTTATTGACCACAAAATTGTTGGCAATGTACATTTTGTAAACCATTTGTTTGTAGGCATGTTTCACAGGGCCTTTGTTCTGTGGTGTTTCATTGCAGAACTTGGAAACAGCTTTGTTTGGCGTGAAGCTCCTTTGCCTCCTCCAGTGTCATGTCATCCAAAGTTTAGATTGGCCAGGATCCAAAGGACTGCTTAGGCTCGCACTTTGAAATTGTAAATGCTTCTCTTCCCCCCCCCCTTTGAGCAGCTGATGCCCAAACTGCTTTCTAAGTGCTCATTTGTTTCAAAAACAGCTAGCCATGTGGCTTGAAGGCTAGTGTCAAGAGAAACACAAGCCCTTTGGGCTCAAGGAAAAAGTTTCAAGACTCTTGTCTCCTGCTGCCTCCTAGCTAAGTCGTAAGCCACTATCCACTGTTCATAAAACTGTGTAGATTGTAGCTGAGGTGGCTCAAGAGGGGGCTTAAAAATATTTTTTTTTCCTTGGAGCCAGTTGAAGTGGTATAGATGCCAGTACGGCAGAGAAGTTTGTAACCACTTGAGGAATTCATAGCATATGTTCCATTTAAGTGCAGGATTCAATCACTTCCCCATTAACAGCCACATTTCTGAGGTTCTTCGCAATATACTACACATCTTTGTTATTCCAGAAATGGCCCTAATCCAGATATGCCTCTTGACTGAGAAATGTATAAATGGAGTTTTGAGTTCCATGGAACACTAGTGGGCTAAGATATACTTATTTTGTGTGTGTGAAATGCAAGGGCACGCTTCATTCATACGCACCAGAAGGCTCACATTTAGAACTTGCGGGAGTACGACTGAATAGCTAGATGTGATGTTAAATTGTAAATTTGCTTTTAAAATTTAAGAGTAAGAATAATAATTTTATTATTTGTACCCCACCCATCTGATTGGGTTGCACCAGCCACTCTGGGCGGCTTCCAGCATATTTACTTTTTAAAAATGGAAATAGAATGGGCGTCCATGAGGGATTTTCTCGCAGTGCAAACAGCAATTCCAGAGAAAGGAATTTTATCAGATATACAGAATGGGAGGGGAGGGCAAATTCCTCCCACCCCTAATAATAATCAGCCCCCAACGTAGCATGTGCTATTTGTATTTTAACAAATGTACCTGCAGAAATACATCTAATGTCATGTCTAGGTTAGCTCATCAAAGCTGGCTGCTGATATTTCTAGGCCCACCTCCTGAGCAAAAGGAAGCAAGGCTATTGTGAGTGATGACTCAGACAGAGATGTACAGTAACAGGCAGCCTGCTCTAAGGGTGAGTAATTTTGCTCGTTTGCTCAGATGTTTCTATGTCAACCAATTACACTAGATCAGGGGTCACCAAACTTTTTCAGCAGGGAGCCGGTCAACTGTCTCTCAGACCTTGTGGTGGGCTGGACTATATTTTGGGAAGAAGAAGAAGAAAAAAAGAACGAATTCCTATGCCCCACAAATAACCCAGAGATGCATTTTAAATAAAAGCACACATTCTACTCATGTAAAAACACCAGACAGGCCCCACAAATAACCCAGATATGCATTTTAAATAAAAGGACACATTCTATTCATGTAAAAACATGCTGATTCCCGGACCGTCCGCAAGCCAGATTTAGAAGACAATTGGGCTGGATCTAGAAGGCAACTGGGCCGGATCCGGCGCCTGGGCCTTAGTCTGCCTACCCATGGCAGATCTATCATTCCAGCAGTGGGAGGAGGCCTGACCAAAATGGTGAAAAACATAAAGATGCCTTTTCCAGGGATTACTACTGTTGTAGAGTCATCAAAGCCTCATGGCACACATGCTGTTTTCTCACAGCATGCAAGCATGTCGTGACACATCATTTGGAATTTGCTGGACCATATGGAACAGGTACTGCCAGATCCTTGAGAGGGACAGTAAATCACCCCATCTGCTATTATTCTCCGTGGCCAGTGTCCATTGCACCCTGGCTGAGGACATGGTTCCCTGATGTATTTTGAGACCTCTCATCAGCTGCTCACACTTCATGTGTTTGTGGTGGGAAACACCCATGTGCCAGTGAAAAATATGATTGCCACCTAAGGCCATACATACATTATGCGTGCCAGTTTCCTCAGACACATACCAGGGCCGGCTCTAGGGGAAGGCTGGGTGGCGCGGGGCGCAAGGACGCCGGACTGCCAGGGGGGCGCCGCGCGCTGCGCCCCGCCCACCTGTCGCGACAAGAAACGGGGCAGGGGCGCCAGAGCGATCTCCGCACCATGGCGCCAGGGCACCCGACATGCTTAAGATGGCCCTGACACATACACAAGAACATTGGTGCTTAAAATGTGCGAGCTTATGTGGGTCGTGTCCACACATTGAGTAAAGTTTGGCATGAAGAAACAGAAGTGTTTCCAATAACTATTGTAATGCATGGAGCTGTCCTGTGGAGCCCTCTTAGTGGATCTTCAATGTTGCTGTTTCTTTTAACTTGCCCTTTCTCTAAGGAGCTGAGAGTGGCAGACACAGTCACCCCCTCACTCTTTTATCCCCACAACAACCCTGTAGGGCAGATTAAGCAGCAAAATTAAAGCAACTAGCTGCAGGCATGCTTCATGTCTGAGTTGGGCTTTGAACTCCTTAGTGCAGCACATCTGGAAACTACACTGCTTTCAGATGTTAGTTGGGCCTATTGGCAAGGAAGCCAATGTGGTACCCTACAAAAGTTGAAGATTTCAACTCCCACCATCCATGAACATTATGTATGCTGGCTGGGTTCATGGGTGTTGTAGCCCAATATCAGCTGGAGGACACATACACCGACTACCCCAGACCAGGCATCCCTAGACTTCAGCCCTCCAGATGTTTTGGACTACAATTCCCATCTTCCCCAACCACTGGTCCTGTTAGCTAGGGATCATGGGAGTTGTAGGCCAAAACATCTGGAGGGCTGCAGTTTGGGGATGCCTGACCCCAGACTATCAATTCTTCAGGCTACAATTTCCCACTGAAGCTTCCTGGGGGCACTGCCACATACCCTGATTTGTTTGTGGGAAGATCGAACAACATTGCATCAAGTGTTCTCTCACACTTTACAGTGCACCCCCCCCCCAATCACTTTCTTTATTGCAAAAATCCAACCTTTCAACGAAGCTTGTTTGTTTTGCAAGAACTCCAAATCAGCATTAATTGTGCATCCCGAAATTGCTGGTGTGTGATTGAAACCCACCTGGAAACCGTGACAATCTGGACGCAGCCTGGGTGACTTTGGGCTACTCATGTTCTATCAACCTTACGCCCGTTTTCTTCTCATGTGCGTCCTGTAAGGTAGGGTCACTCACCTCCCACCGCCACCCACATTGAAACCACTTGAAACAACTTGAGAGGAAGGACAGGACATATCGGAAGTCCATTGTTAGGGTCATTATTGGGAACACAGAAAGTTGCCTTGTACCGAGTCTGACCAACACCCCAACTAATTCAATGTTGTATATACTGTACATTGACTGACAGCAGACCTGGATTTTAGACAGGTGCCTTTCCCAGCCCTGCCTAGAGATGCAGGGGGCTGGATCTGGGACTCTGCCTGCCTGCAAAGCTTGACAAATAGTTATTCCGTCTTTATCACCCCAGGAGCTCATTATTCTGTTTCTTCAATCCCGGTCCACTTTTTACACTCACGACAACCCCGTGAGGTAGATCACACGGAGATATAGCGACAGGCCCAAGGTCTCCCGGGGAAGATGGTTAGGGGTGGGTTATGTGTGTGTGGATTAATTTGAACCCCATTTCTCCCCTTAGCCCAGGGGCACGCTAAGCGCAAATAAGTGCAAATAGACGCGCTCGCTCAGTTTCCCGGGAACACCCGTGTAGGGCACGTGTCACGTGTGAAGGGACCTTAGCCTTCACCGCAAGGTAGCCGAGTCGCAAGAGTAGAGGGTCTGTGACCCTTTGCGGGGGGGGCTAACTCCGAGGGTATGACGTCATCCTGCCCCGCCACCCCTCGGGGCCTCCCCCCCCCCGGACACTGCCTTACCCGCAGGTGCAAATCTGGCACAGGCACTGAGGCGGCTTCATCCTCCCTTCCTCGGCGGCTCCTTCGCTCTTCTCCCTTTTCCTCCTCCTCCTCCTCTGCTGGGTAACTAGGGAAGCGCCCCGTCGCTTAGCAACTAGCTCGGCGTCCGTGCGCGTGCGCGCTTGCGCGCGCCTTGTACGGAGCCTATTCTCAAGATCTCCCACCGTCCTCCGCGGCGCCTCTTCCCTCCTTTGCTCCGCCCCCTCGGTCTGCGCACGCGCAGAAAGGAAGACGAGGCGGACTTCCGGTTGTAACCGGCTCATGCTCCCTTCTTGTCAGTGTCCGGCGGCAGCTCCGTGAGGTGAGTCCCCTCCGTCCCTAAAAGAAGGAAACGGAAGGGAGCGCGAGGCATTCCCCGCCGGCAATGCAGGGGAGATAGGTGGGCTTCCGAGTCCTAAATCCAAATTTCCATCTTCAGGAAGTATCGTTGATAACTTCCAAGAGTAAAAGAGGAAAAAAGAAAGAAAGCAGAGAAGCAGAATTGCCACTGGGAAAGGGAAGCCTGTGGCAGGGAAAGGTCCAGTGGCCAAACTCATAGGGCCAGCCCACTATCCCTCTAGCTAGCCTACCTCCAGTGCCGTATTTACGTATAAGCTAAAGAACAAGCTATAGCTTAGAGCCCCACTCTCTTGGGGCCCCCTAAAAAAAATAAAAGGGGGAAAAACGATGTTTATTTCCAAAACATAAGATAAAAAACAAATTAATAAGACCTACATACAGCAACAGTGTTTTGTGTTGTGTAGCTCCTATGATGTAAGTAATGGGCCCCGCTTGCTAACCTGCTCCCTAAAATATCACATATAAAGGGCCCCATTACCTTCAGTAGCTTAGGGCCTCATCAAACTTAAATCTGGCCCTGCCTACCTCGCAGGGTTGTTGTGGTGAGAAGCAAAGGAGGGTCATCGGGTGGGTGAAAGGGCAACGTGCGTCCCCTGGAGCTCCTGGGAGAGCTGGGTGGTGGGTGGGTGGAAAATCAGGGCAAAGTTGTCGCTATGCAGTATTCATGTTGATTCACGCTTACAAATGCCAGGCTGGTCCGCTTTCAACAACAGCTTTATGTCAGGAGTGGTTGTTTCTGTAATTATTGCCTTCACTGTGCTTCATTTGCATCTGACTTTGCTGTTTAGGACTTAAGTTGCTGTTGTAATCACAGAGACCCACTAAGGTGGGGTCCAAAGAGCCGCTCCCAAGCATAGACGGTGCTTTTAACTATTACGTAATTACACTGGAGGTAAAATATGAAAATTAGCAGCTGCGACCTGGCTCAGGTTGAAACTTTTTGTTTGATGTGGGTGGAGGCACTGTTAAAAACTGTAGCTTGGTGAGTTTTCAGTGCTGTGATTTCTTCAGGGGCAGTAACAGAAGTTTTTGACAAACAGGGCAGGCCACTAGTTCCCCATGTACTTGACAGGATGGGGTGTGTTGGTTCATTAGGGAATATTTAACTTGGATGCCCTGTAGCTATTAACTTTGATTGCTTTTGGAAAGTACAGAAGCATTCATGTTGATCTTCTATTAGAACCATAGTTTTTGCATGTGCATCCTCCTTAGACGGTGGTTTATTGGGGACAGGGAGAGAGAGTAAAGAAGAGAAGAGCCGAAATTCCACCCAGTACTAATCTCTTTCTTCATATTGCCTGGCCATCTGAATTTAGTCCAATTTAAAGCTTTCATATGACCTTGTGGCTTTCTGACAACTTTGATCTTTCCAATATGAATTTCTTTTCCTTGCAGCAAAACATCCAACCATGGCTCTTGCAAGTTTGAATAAGACGATTGGACTTCAGAAAAAGACTGACTTCATTAGGAATATTTGTATATTAGCCCATGTGGACCATGGTAAGAGACACCTACGTTATGAACCGCATATCACACAAATCCCTTGACAAATACTCCAGCAGTCTTAAACAGGCTTTGTGTTATGGAATAACTGCTCTGTAATGCAGTTGTGTATTAAATAACTCATCTCTGACAACTTGCTACATGGGTGTGTAAGAAAACCCCTAATAGATTGATTAAAGGGAGGAGATATGCCTTCATGGGAGGATGGCTTTAATGTTTAATCTTAAATATAAGGGCTTGTTTTTCATTTTTGTTTGGTGTACTACTTTTCATTACCCTTTCTTCCCCCAGGCAAGACAACTTTAGCTGACTGCCTTATTTCTAGCAATGGAATAATCTCTAGCAGATTAGCAGGCAAGGTACAATTTAAACATTTCCAGTATATTATCCAGAATATTTTTTCCTATCCACATTTTCTCGCACTTAAGAAAAGTCTCTGAAAAATGTGAATACAGATTATTCTGTGTTGTTGTTTTTTTACTATCCATATAGCTGAGATACTTGGATAGCCGAGAAGATGAGCAGATTCGAGGAATTACAATGAAATCAAGTGCAATTTCATTACATTTTGGAAAAGGTAATATAGTTAGCACATTCTGTATGTGCATTTGAACTGTGAAGTTTTGGTTGTTGAAATGTAGTGCTGAAATAAAGTGTAAAGACTTGGATGGAATCTAAAATACTGATTATTTTTTATTAAGCTACCTGTGGGAAGGCTCAGTTCAGGTGCAATGTTAAACCGTGGTTTAGTGTTATGAGCTTGAGGAGACCTGAGCCTCAGGTTTGTGTGTTTTCCCCCTTGAAGATGGAAGAGAAGAAAACGTTTCTATTTTTGCAGTTTGGAGCAAATAGCACTTTCCTATTACATCCGAATGCAGGAAACTAAGCTTTATTCAAACCATGATCATGGTGGTTATTGAACGTACTCCAGTTAGAACAGAGCATTGTTCCTATATTCAGATGTAATTGGGAGCTGAGGTTTGTTCCAAATAAAAAATGTGGAAGCTTTAATCTTCCTCCCCAGTTCATGAAGAAGGGGAGAGAGAATAGTGCTTTAGCTTGAGGTTCACACCTGCTCATCTTAGTACTAAACCATGGTTTCATGTTAAATCGGAGCTGATCCTAAATATGTTTTAAGTGAGCAAACACGCTTTTAAAATGCTTGCTTTTAAAACACTTTTTCCTTTGGTTCTAGATGGTCAGGAGTATCTGATCAACCTAATCGACTCCCCTGGCCATGTGGACTTCTCTTCAGAAGTGTCCACAGCTGTCAGACTCTGTGATGGATGCATCATTGTGGTAGATGCCGTGGAAGGAGTCTGCCCGCAGGTAATGAGGAAAACCTACTTCAGATAGAGGGAAAATAAATTAAAATCTTCTCATTCGGACATACCACCGTTCGACTAGTACATGGCATCATCAGCTAATTTTTAGAATGCATTGGTAATTTAAAATGCAGGGTTGTGTGCAAGATGGTGTTCAGAATATGTGGTAAAGGAGAGGGAGGTGAATCCAAGAATATATTTTTGTTTGCCCTGTAATATTAGTGTACTGGTAGTAATTGACATACGGATGTCTGTATCAATGTATCTTCCAAGAGGAAAATGGTCATACTCTAGACCAGGGGTCCCCAGACTTACCGCGCAGTGGGCCGGTGCCCGCCGCGCCGACCGCGCGGCGGGCCGGAGGGTAGGGGAGTGCGCGCGCAGCGGGCCGGAGGGCGGGGGAGTGCGCGCCCGTGCGCATGCGCACACGCGCCCGTGCGGGGAAAAAATCGCCGAAAATCGCTTGTGCGCATGCGTATTGGCCTCCCCCGACCCGGAAGTGCATCGGAAATGACCTCTTCTGGGTCGGGAGAGGCCCATACGCATGCACACAAAGGATTTTCGGCGAATTTTTGCCGATTCTTTAGATCGTCGCCGCGCCGCGCGCCGCAAGAGCGGGCGGCGGCAGCGGGCGTCGGGGGTCGTCGCGGGCCGGATTGGGAGGCCGAATGGGCCGCATCCGGCCCGGGGGCCGTAGTTTGGGTCCCCTGCTCTAGACTTCAGTCAGGATTTGCAAAATGAACCAAACATGGTTTAATTTTAACCACCATTGGCGATCCTTGTGCATAATGCTGAAGCAGTATTTGTATTATGCGTATGGGGGAGGGAGCCGGGAGTTTGCATGAAGAATGCAGGTTTGGAAGAAAGGTTCATACAACCCAGATTCCTAACCAAGGGTCGGTTACCAGGCCAGAGTCATGCAGTAGCTCATATTTTTCTCAGCTGTTTTGTGGCACTGTGTCAATATACTTGTTTTCCTTTGCACTAGACTCATGCAGTTTTGCGGCAGGCTTGGCTAGAAAATATTCGTCCCGTTCTGGTGAT
This sequence comes from Zootoca vivipara, assembly GCF_965207765.1. Lineage (NCBI taxonomy): Eukaryota > Metazoa > Chordata > Lepidosauria > Squamata > Lacertidae > Zootoca > Zootoca vivipara. The sequence goes on from NC_142596.1 coordinate 15,662,043, forward strand.
TAATAAAATAGATCGCCTCATAATGGAGCTCAAGTTTACCCCTCAGGAAGCATATTCTCACCTTAAGAATATCTTGGAACAGGTATGAGAGTTCTGAATAGCTTGCTTATTTGTAATCGGCAAAAGTTGTAGAATGAAAAGAACAGCAAGTCAACTATAGGCATTGTGCATTCCTATTTGGACTACTTCAGCCTTCTCCAAACTTCAGATGGACTACAACTGTCAGTGGCACCAGCCAAAACATCTAGAGGGCACCAGAAAGGGAGAAGGCTGCATTACTGCAATATGCTCTGAAGGAAAGTATTTTCAAAAACTTCAGAAGTTCAAGAACACAGCTGCCTAGTTATTAAATGGTGTCTGTCACAAACAACATATTCCACCAAGTCTGAAGCAGCTCCACTGCCTTATTGTTAGCATTCTGGTCAAATCGATCAGCCCAAATAGTCTGGAACGAGAATACCTCAGGCATTATGTAAGTAGTTTTTAACTAGTGTCCTTAGGGTAGCTACATCTGGTTCCTTAAGGGCCATATCTCAGTTTGCTTTTCCTCTCTAGATTGGACCCATGGTGTGAGGATTAAAGTTTTACTCCTTGTACCACTTTCCACTGAAATTCACTTATTTGCTAAAGAAAGAGACAACGCTTTTCCTCATTGGTTAGAAATACCTTAACTGTAATGTGCAGCTTGGCTCTTATGGATTATCTTTTCCTATCTGCTGTTTCCCATGTGCTCTGGGCCATCAGATGAGGCTCTGCTCTTGAGTACCCTGCTAAAACACCCAAGTATGAGGAATACGATCTTCTGAAGGAATATATAGCTCTGGGAATGCTCAGCAGACCAGCTTATTCATGATTTTAGCAAAATGGCAAAAGCAGCTCAGGTTCCAGAGAACCTCTGGGATGATTGCCTGAAATAATAATAAATAATAATAATAAATTGATATTTATTTATTTATACCCCGCCCATGGATTATTTTGTTTGTTTTAATTTTGATAGTGTAACTGCTGTCTGAAATGGTTTTTAATAATTATTGTATTTTTGGTATTTTGGTGGGCATAAACATTTGTTTTAGGAATTCTGCTTGTAAGCTGCCTTTAAATCCTCTTTAGGGGCAGGAAGGTAGGATATTATGAAAATAAACTGGAATGTCTCTCTAGGTGAATGCAATCACTGCAACACTCTTCACTTCGAAAGTTCTTGAAGAAAGGGCGGAGAAAGAAATGGAAACTCAGTTGACTTCTGATTCTTCACATGGTGACCAGGTTTATGACTGGAGTGCAGGCTTGGAATTTTCTGATGATTCCCAGCTTTACTTTTCACCTGATCAGGGGAACGTGGTATTTGCCAGTGCAATTGATGGCTGGGGATTTGGGTGAGTTTATAGATGCTTATTAGTAATTTGATCATATATTTTCATCAAGGTAGTTGAAGTTTTCAGTTTTGTCTTTGTATACATCTTCCTTGCAGTGCAGACTAAATTTGCGGTGGGGGTGGGGGTTCGGAGCTTAATCATTTAATAGAGAGTTGTAAAAATAAATAAATACACAGGTGAGTGGATGGTTCCATCTAGAGAGTGTTGCTGCACTGAAGATTCCCAGTCTGCTTCCGTTCTAAGAACTACTTAAGTGTGGCCTTTCTAACAGATGAGAATTCATAAGAGGAAGCATTCCTTCAGATGCCTTCTGTCTAGACTGCTTCAAGAGTTCTTAAAAGTTGAGTTGTGGCCAGAAGCATACTGTTGAACACTTATGTGTATTTCAGTGGGGCTGCTTCTACCTTGGGTACTTAAAATTGCAAATAGGTGTAAACCTTAGACCCCCCAAAAAGAATAAAACTGCCAAAAAAATCATCTGCTATTCACCCTTGAAATGCTTGTTCAACCTCCTAATAGTCAGTTGCATGCTGGTGGGGGAACACATAAATGGGCTTAGGACCCATCTGTTCAAGGCATTTTAATGTTGTTAAATCTGATTATTATTATTATTATTGTTGTTGTTGTTATTTCGTTTCTAAACCGCTTTATATTTTTAAGAAAAATCTCAGAGCGGTTTACAGCATATTAAACCTCAATAAAACAATGCAGAATCAAACATTTCTGAAGAAAGTCAAATATAAAGTACACAGTCAAAGCAACACAATTAACAGGAAACCAAAATACCATCTCAAAAATTTCAAAATAAAACACTGATCAGTGTTAACATTTTTTTTGCTGATCATGTTTTTGTCAAAAAGCACTGGGTGGCGGCCTCTCTGAGGTATGTTTTGAAGCATTCCCAAATATTGCCACACTTAAGAGAAAAATTTGGGACTCGAGAAATCTAGAAATGAAAATTTAGGCCTTCCGTCCAGGTCAGACCGGTGCAAAACTGATTATTTCCATGTCAAAATGCAAACTTCCTACTCAGCCATATTTTTCAGGGAAGCAAGCACAGGCAATTTGACAGATTTTATTGTCATTCCCACCAAGATTCATCTCTGGTCTCATTTTGCACTCTGCACAGGCTCTGTGAGGCCAGCAACCCCGGCTTTACTGCCTCCCATTTGTCTGCATCTTTGAGCTGCTTCCTAGTTTACCCGGCAATTGTGTTTGCCGCTGCTCTGGCTGCAGAAGCATTTCCCGCAGCAGACATGTAAAGCAGGAAGGGCAGGCACATCTCGACTTGAAAACACAGTTTGAGCTGTAGCCTGTCAGGCTCCCCGTGTGCAACGGTGAGCATTTAAGAGCATTCATCTTCACTTCACACGTTTTTGCTTCAGGGAATGACTTTGTAGCACCAGGATAGCTACAGCCAAGGCAGTTGTAACATTAAATGTTAAGCAGCTCCTCCTTATATGCACAGAAGTGGGATGTAGATGACCAGAAATTGAAATCTTGTCTCCAGTTCTCTTGCTGTTCATGCTGGGGAAGAGAGGATGAAAGAAGCTTTGGTCTTGCAGGTGCATAGGAAACGGGAGGGTGGATGGAATGGATGAGACCAATAGTGGGTCCAAGGGTCAAGAAGGTGGTTTCTGCATGTGCTGTAGAAGGAAGCGAGGGGCAGGTGGGGCTCTTGAACCTGGGAAGGTAGCCCATCTAGGAGAAGAAAAATCTTTTCCTAAACCAGGCACCCCCAAACTTGGCCCTCCAGATGTTTTGGGACTACAACTCCCATCATCCCTAGCTAACAGGACCAGTGGTCAGGGATGGTGGGGGGCCAAGTTTGGGGATGCCTGGCCTAAACCTCTGCTGCCTTGTGGGCTATGTTCGGGAGAAGAAAAGGCTATGGAGTAAACCCTATACAAATCCGGAAAAATAAAAGAAAAACTTAGTGATCAACTTAATAGTCTGAACAGAAATTGTATCAAAATAGAATGCTGATGCTTTGTTCGGAGATGATTTGGTTAAGAGGTTGGTATAAATTCTGATGCTAAAATTACTCATTTAATTTTGATTTGGAACTCATTTACAAATAGCTGGAGTTTATTTGTAGCTTTCTGGAATAAGAGTTTTGGACAAAACATAGCTGATGCATACTATCGTGCTGATATTCTTTTTAAAAAACCTAATTGTTGCACTGCTTTTCAAGAAAACATTCTTCCCAAGCTACATATCAAACATACAGTAGAATGCAATTTAAAATCTTATAAAGCAACAGAAAATTTCTAAAACAGTACCCAACAACTGGAAGCTAAAAGGACCACACTATAAAATGATCAAAATATGACCAAAATACTACACACTTAACTTAGTTGGTTAAAAGTGTAGTTAAGTGGTAGACCTTTAAAGCCTGTTTAAAACCTGCAAGGGATGGGGCTTTTCTGATGTCCCAGTGGAATCACATTATGCAATAGTGGATTCCACTGTTGAAAATGCCTCCTTCTGTGTGTTTGCCTTATGTTAGCAGACCCCATTGAGTTCAACAGGGCTCAGTCCTTCTTTACTGGGTACAGCATTGCCGATTTCTTGTTTTGATCTTATTTATATGTTGAGATAAAAGGTCACAAAAAGTGTTCAGTCTGATTTGTCATCTGGTGTTGTATTATTTATGTTAGGGTTGCCATACGTCCAGAATTTTCTGGACATAGCTGGTATTCGGTCCTCGTAAACAGTGCCTGGGTGGAAATGTCTGGGGAAATCTGAGCATATGGCAACCCATGTTGGAAGTGTCGATTTTGGCGAATTTCATTATAAATTGCTCCAAAAAGAATCACTTTTTCTTCTGAGATTTTGCAAAGCTCAATAACTTTGCTCAAAAAAGCTCAACAACTATTGTGTCCGGAATTTCATTTTGAAATATGGCAACCCTAATTTTTGTGGTGGCTCATTCATACAAGTAAGTCATGATGGCTTCTGTCATCAGGTGATGACCATTCATGAATGAACTCCTCTACCTACAGTGGGGTCAGGAACTTGAGGCATGCGTGCTGATGTTTGTTCTTTCACTAGAGTGTTCTGAGACATCTGACTCAAAACATGCCAATTGTTCTCACTGTCACAGCAAGGATGCTATGTGAGCATCTGGTCTGCAGACAGAATACAGCTACACTTGTCAAATGTGTAAAATGATTGCTATGTAGGTTGAAGCAGATGCCTTCTTTTGAAAAGTGCTTTAGTTTTGGTACGTTTGGGTAAAAAAAAAATATTTTTGCTTATTACCCAGCATCGAGCATTTTGCCAAGCTGTATAGCCAGAAGATTGGAATCAAATCTTCAGTATTGCTGAAAACCCTGTGGGGAGATTATTATCTAAATACAAAAGCTAAGAAGATCATGAAAACCGACCAGGTGAGTTCACTGGCGTATAATTTGGGCTTAATTTTCTTTTTTCCCTACAAGAAAAGTCACTTGCCAGCAACTGAGTATGCAGTGTTGCTACTTTCCCCAGATCTGAACAATTTTGTTTTTAATCTTGACCACCCCGGTCAAGCAAATATTTAGTATATTGCAGCTGCTATGATGATTCTCGATATAACTCACCAATGTACATTTACAACCTCGGATCTCTGCCACTTCATTCTACGGCATCTGTAGATTCTGGACCTTAGATTCTGTAACCAATGCTTATATCTTATTTATGCAAACCTAAGATTCATTCCGGGATACGGGTAGCGCTGTGGGTTAAACCACAGAGCTTAGGGCTTGCCAATCAGAAGGTCGGCGGTTCGAATCCCCGCAACGGGGTGAGCTCCCGTTGCTCGGTCCCAGCTCCTGCCTACCTAGCAGTTCGAAAGCACGTCAAAGTGCAAATAAATACATAGGTACCGCTACAGCAGGAAGGTAAACGGCGTTTCCATGTGTTGCTCTGGTTCGCCAGAAATGGCTTTGTCCTGCTGGCCACATGACCTGGAAGCTGTATGCCGGCTCCCTCGGCCAATAACGCGAGATGAGCGCCGCAACCCCAGAATCTGTCACGACTGGACCTAATGGTCAGGGGTCCCTTTACCTTTAAGATTCAATCCAGTTCACTGTGATCACATAATCTGTGTGTGGAAGGTGCAAAATGTGTTCCTTGGGTGAACAAGCCTCCCATTGCCTGTAATGGTTTGATGCAATGCCTTGCAAGCACTCAGGGCAGTGTTGGGTGTAGTTACCACTGCAATAGGTGATTGGAATGATCAAAGCTGACAAACGATTGGACAGAGATGTGGGTGCAAATCCTTGCATGCTGCTGTACTTGAAGATTTTTCATTTCAGGGATGAAAGAACAGATTGGTAGATTGCTCTTGTTGCAACTGAACTGCGGTAGGTGATAGGATGGAGAAGCAACATCCAAAAAACAATTATTGATAATCTGGAATATTGCAAGCATGATACTGTTATGAGGAGTCTTGGGTGGGTGGGTGGGGGTTAGACTATATGGCTGAGTCCCTCTTCTAATTCCTGGATCCAACATGGATTCCATTGCTGGAATACCCAGGCCAGCCTGGTAACCCCTGCTAAGCATGGGTTGTTAAAGTAACAAAGGGAGTGGCTCTGAGCCAGAGGGCAAATGGGTGGGCCTCCCTCCCTCCCTCAACTGTCTGTTAGTTAGACCTTATAGTGAATCCTCAACCTATGGGTCCAAATGTGGGTGTTACCCCTGTAATTGTCTGAATTGAACTCCCCCCTGTGTTATGAAGGACATCCTAAGTTTGCCTTACCACTTTCTTCTAGTTGAAAGGAAAGAAGCCTTTGTTTGTGCATCTGGTGCTGGAAAACATATGGAGCCTCTATGAAGCAGTTACAAACAGGTAAACAAAAAACATCCCCGAGTCTCATTTTCTTGATGGCAGAGGTGGGGAATGCCAATTCAGATCTCAGTTTTCATAGCAGGCATGGGGTTTGTTGTTTATGCTAAATGCCCTTGTTGCTCAACTGCATTATCGGGTCATTTCTAAGTGAAGGAAGGTGAGCTTCTACATGACAACAGAAACAGGCTGGTTTGCCCAAAGGTCTTCTCTGTGTGTTTTGTTTTTGTTTTTAAGATGATCAGTTGTAGTGCTGTAATTGCATGGTGTATGCTTTCTTTGTAGAGACAAGGAGAAAATGGATAAAATAGTCTCCTCCCTGGGATTGAAAATTGGTGCCCGTGAAATGCGCCACACAGATCCGAAGGTTCAGCTTAATGCCATTTGCAGCCAGTGGCTCCCAATATCGGAGGCCGTTCTCTGTATCCTTAAGGAAATAGCTTTTTACCATTTACTAAAAGCTTATACTGTCTCATGCACTAGAGCTTAGTCCACCAGTTTGTGGGAGGGAGGTGGGGTTTGGAGAATTGAATACAGGCAATGTCCTGTGTTCCTTATACTGAGTCAAACCATTGATCCATCTAGCTCAGTATTGCTTATGTTGACGGGGTTTCAGACAGGGGACATTGCCAACCCTACCTGGAGATGCGGGGGGATGACTGGGAACCTTCTGTATGCAAAGCAGAGGCTATGAGCTACGGCCCTTCCCCTAGTATTGTCCATCAGCCCCAGTAGCTTCCTGCCTGCTTCAGGCAACTCATAGTCAACTTGCAGTGTGGAGGGAGTTGAGCTTACAGTCAAGAACGCCCAACCACTGCCAGAGAGACTTGAGATCCTCTTCTGTTCCTACTCCCCATGCTTCCTAGTGCCTCCAAGAATCTATCCCCTCGAACACTTTAGATACGGTTGATTTTTGCGTCATTAAGCAAGTCTTGGCTTTGGGCAAACCCCTGTCCAAGGTCTGTATTTTGATTTTACTGCATACTAGCCTATAGTTTCTCAACAGCCTGCTATCTTTATCCTGCCTTCTAAACGTTTATATCCTTAGCACCGTGCTTTAAGCCATGGTCTGTAGTAAACTCCCTAGTCCTCTCGATATCACAGCTGAGAGAGTGGAAAAACTGTTGTGCTTTGGAGCTAAAACATTTGATTCTCTACCACAAGAAACTCAAGACCTGAAAGACGGTAAGTAAATTTTGGCAAGTTGCTACTTAAGTCCTGTTCAGATGAGTCTCATTTTTTAAAAAAAGTCCATAAACCCTGGTGTCTCCTAATTGAAAAACTAAATTTCCTAAAAGATGTTTTGGTTTTAAATCTGGGCAGAATTCAGCTTTCTGCATCCATGCTGAAAGTTGGCTCAGAAGCACAGGCTGACATCTCATACAATTCTCCCTCCTTGATTCACTCACTAACTTGTTATTTAACAAATAACATATAAAGCCAGGGACTTTCTCATCAGACCATGGGAAAACATGTAACTCTCTCGTTTTATGTTTGCTTAGCGTTTATGAAATGCAGCAGTGAAGAAACTGCCCCAGTCATTGTCTTTGTTTCCAAAATGTTTGCAGTGGATGCTAAGACATTGCCACAGAACAAGCCAAGGTGAGACAATGATGCCATTTGATCTCCTCCTGCTCAATGGCATTAGACGCTAATTCACAGTATACAAGTCTAGATTGCTTCTGATCTGCGCCTGGTAAAATTATTTGCCCTTATCTGAAACTAAGTCAACTGTTTTCAAGAAAGAGTTGGTAAATGCAGACTTGTTCAACATTTTATTTGTGGTTTAAAGAAGAAATGCTTCGTCAAAGAGTTAACAGTTATGGCGAACATACGGACATTGTATCTAGGTGAATTACAAACTTAAACTGGTATATCTATAGCTTGCTCAAACGATATAAGTTAATTTTAATTTTGTTTTCATTTTATGTGGAGAAGCTACGGATTCTTCCAGGCGCTTTTGTAAGCTTTTTTGACAACTTTCTGTTTCCATGTAAACTTCAGAAGTTGTTCCTCTTTTACCCCTTCACCTTTATACCTCTCCTAGATAGAAAGGAATTATTGCAATAAAACATCCTGCATGCAAGTAAATACAGAATCTCATCATGCAATTATTAAATAGTATGTGAATGCAGGATATTCCAGTGTAATTGTTGCTTTCTGCAGAGGAGGAGCCTCTTGAACTCAGTTGGGTAAAGACTTGATGACAGTAGAAAAACTGCGAAGGAAGGAGGGAGGCTTTGTACCTACAGTAAAAAGGCCACTACTTGATGTCTACATGCCTCATCTCCCAAACATGGCTTGCTGTAAACATTGCTTGGACCATTCCACCAGTGAGCACTCCAGATTGCTACTTGTGCCATTGGGGCTCTGAAAGTGACTGAACTGTATCCAGTTAGATGGGGTGCCGTGGTCAGTATTAGGAACTCCTATGGGCTTGATTATTATTATTATTTTGCAGCCTAATTTAAGAGACACAATAATTTTTGGCTTGAAGCAGCACTGGGTATTTAGACCACTAGATGGTGGTATTCAGCTGTCTGTAAGTGGACTTCAATGTATTTTTATAGCGACAATCGTAGATTTTGCTTCTACTTCTGCAAATCGGCAGCAGGAGTTTATGAATAAGAGTGAAATTAGGTTGAGTCAGGTGCTTCTTCCTGGGTTCATGATCATGAGGTGGCAAGCAGTGGGGGTGGATTACAGCACTAAAAAGTATTTTAAATGCCCTGATAGTTCTGTGTTGGTGTATAACGCTGATAACGCCAAGGTTGCAGGTTTGATCCCCGTATGGGACAAATGCATATTCCTGCATTGCAGGGGGTTGGACTAGATGATCCTCAGGGTCCCTTTCAATTCTACAATTCTATTCTTTTTTATTGAGTTTTTTATATTAAAAAGCAAATGGATGAATGCATCTATTGTCTCCACTTTCAATTCATAGTCTTTTTCACAGTTCGTTTACGTTTGGTGAGAGATATTTTTGCCATAGACATCTTGCAGTTGGGGCAGAAGGAAGAGGGATGGGGATACTCTTATTTCATTTTATTGTCTATTCTTAGTGTGGGTGGGTTGTGTCAGCATTACATGGGTGGGTCTTTTATTTGTGTATTTAATTATTTTTGTTGATATTGCGAGAGGTTAGGGCTTCCCGAGCTTGGGTGGTTGTGTTTAGTTGATTGTGGTGTGGCTTATTTGTATGAGGGAGGCAGGCTAGGTTGTTGGGTCAGGTTAGCTATATTGATTTTTATGTTCTTAAAGGGGACAGGTCATTGTCCTGTTGCGCTGCGTATGTAATAAAGGGGAACTACACTGTGGTAAAGGCATCCTCCATAGCTTGTCCCCGTGCTGGTTTGAGTTTGTTGATTAACTTTTCTAGTATGGCAGTTTCCCATACGTTTTGGTACCAGTGGTTTATGTTCACTCCTGATAGGTCCTTCCACTGTCTAGTTATGATATTTCTAGCTGTTGAAAGTAAGTGACTTATGAGTTCCTCGTAGTGTGTGTTGTTGTCCTGGAAGATATTTAATAGGGCGAGTTCTGGAGTTGCTTCTGTTACCTGTTTTGTTGTTTTGGGAATTTCCTGGAGCACTAATATCCAGAAGGATTGGACTTTGGGGCATTCCCACCACCTGTGGAGGTATGTGCCTATTGCGGTGCGACGTCTCCAGCATTCTATGATTCTGTGTGGAAAGAGAACATAGAGAGGTAGCTGATATGCAAGTCTCAAGTTCTGACTTGGTGAGCTTTCATTGGTGTTAAGCTAAGAATACCGTATTCACTCACATAATACATTCTGAAAGGTTTCTTCCTTTGCTTTCAGGCCCAAACTGATGTGCCTTGCACCTGGAAGATTCATTAATAGATCACTTTAGTAGATAGCTGTGACAAGTGTCACTTGGCATCCTGAAGCATGGGTAGGGAGCCTGTGGACCTCCAGATATTGTTGGACTCCAGCTTCCATCAGACCGAGCCAGCATGGCAGATGGTCAGGTTGATGGGAGTTGTAGTCCTATAGCATCTGGAGGGCCACAGATTAACCACCCTTGACTTAAGTGGGATTCACATCCTTAAATGACACAGATGTCTCTTACAGAGAGTAGCTGGAGCGTTACATCCTGTTAACTGTTAACAATCCAGGTAGTAAAAAGAAAGTTTTAGAAGTACTGTACTTTATATTTAATATGGTGTTACTTTATATGTATACTGTGTTTCTTTCTTTCTTTTTTTGCACTGTGTATCAAGTCACATTTCTTGCAATAGCTGTTCCCTTTAAACCAGCTATAGCTGCCTAAATTCATTTTATTTTAATAATAGCTTGATTTCCTCCCCCCCCCCACGCACACCTCCAAGTTTCTCCCCGCCCCCATCTGCTTGATTTCATTGGGTGACTTAAGCACGTGTGTGATTCTCTCATCAGTTGAAATTAGTGGGATTCCAAGTGCTTACTGTACCTTTGGCAGGATCATGCTCATAGTTGGCACTAAATGCTTTTTTAATGATTAGATGGTCATTGTTCTTCGCTGTCTTTAAGAGTTACCTGCTTGCTAAGACATGGAGGCAGAGGCGCTCTGGGTTGGCTTTGTCTGACAGTAATCTATACTGCATAGATAACTTTTTCCTGCAACTCCAAAGAGCTTGGGAAATTCAAAGGCTTTCTTTCCCCCTTTTATGCCAGGAACTTCTCAGCATGGCTCTTTGAATGCCTCCTCAGTGAAGCCTTTGGCTTAACCCTTCATCCTTCAACCTCGGAATCGCGTTTCTGCATACCTGTCCTCTGATGCCCTTTGTATTTCCCTCCCCTTCCACTCCCCCCCCCAGGTCTTCCTTACTGTTTGAAATAAGATCATAAGCTTTTTGTTGCTAGGACCTGCTTTTTTAAAGAGCAGGCGGCTGGATCAGACTAAAGGTCCACCTGGTCCAGACTCCATCTTCCCTGCAGCAGCCGACCATATGCCCTGTGGAAGCTCACAAGCGGGGCATGAAAGCAATAAGCTCTCTCCTGTTACTGTTGCTCTTTGGAGACAGTGGTGCACTGCCTCTCAATCGTGAGGGTGCTTAATAATCATAGAATCATAGGATTGTAGAGTTGGAAGGGACCCCGAGGGTCTCTAGTCCATGGCAGATGGCCTTCCAAACTCTGCTTTAAAATCTCTTATGTCGTGGATGCTTTAGTTGAGATTCCTCCATCGCAGGGGGTAGTTCCTACTGTCCCGAGTGCAATAGGTCTATAGTCTTCATGGGTGGTGGTGGTGTCTGTCTGTCTGTCTGTCCCTTCCCCCCCCTTCTCCCCCTACTCCTCTATTACACTTTTGGCATTCAATGCCCATCACTCCTGCCTGGTTTGAAGGAGGGAAAGTCAAGAGACGGCTCCTAAAACGGTCCTTTGCTCTAGCAGAGACAAATAGATGAGCTTCTTGACAGGCGTTGCTGGAAATGGTTTTTATAGTTCTCTGCCCTTTTCCTTGTGGTGTTTTATGGCTGGCTTTATTGTGACACAAAAAGCAATCTCGTAAGCCACTCGAGGAGGTTTGGCTGGAGAGCTGGGTACAAATCCTAAAAACAAGTAAATAGAATTATCCTGAAGATTTCACAACAGGTTTCCCCCCCCTCCTTTGTCTGCCTAAATCCTACTTCTTCAAGCAGAACTTGCCACGAAATTGTTGCTTCCCTATTCAGTTCTGCATGTTCTTGCTTCCTTTTGTTTTTCAGCTAGCAGCTTATTTACATGTCTTCAGCTCAAAGGCTTGTGTGTGTGTGTGTGTATGTGTTTCATCCCTTAACTCGCTTGTTTTTACAATCTCCTATTCCCCGAAGGATGTTTTTTTAAAGTGATCTGTAAGCTACACAGCCTCTGTGTCAAGTAGCAACTTTCCAAATGTGTGTCATCAAATGAAAGTAAATGGTTTTTTTATAGCTCCCAAAGATCTCTGCGCTATCTTCTGAATAAATACCGACATGAATTTGTATCAAAGCGCTCTGTGCATTGTAGTGCAGCCCAGTCCCTTGGCTGTGAATTGTTCTTCATTGGTGGTTTAAGTTGACCCTGAGCAGCTCCACCTATTATGGGGCAAGGACAATGTTCAGCAGCACATCCTGTCAGAACTGCAGGGCGGTATTTGTGGATAGCACCTACTTATGAAATTAACAAAGTGGGGTCTCTGAAGAGGAAGGGAACCATTTATTGCAGCTGCTTTGATGTGCAGCCTTTGTTTGCAGGGAAGACAAATCTACACATGGATCCAACCAACACACGTGGAATAAATTTTAAACCGGAGGCAGTCTTTGAATAGTCCAGTGGCTACTAAACAATTGAGAAGGAAATATCCCTGAGCCACTTTTAATTTTTACCCTTACATAAGTAGAAGCTATTTTCTTCACATGCTAATTGTAGTTGAAACTGAAGCATGCCGTTTCTTTTTTTAATTGAGAATTCCAATAAGTTATTATAAAGCAATTAAACTAATGACTGGTGCTGTACAATAAGGACAGCTCATCGTTGGAATGATATCCAGGTGGCTGATTTTTAGCTTCCTACTGCATACATTTCCTGCCAGCAGTTGGCCAGAATATCTGACTTGCATTTTTTAAAAAAATTACTCATCTTTTAATGTGTGGCAAATGGAAAGGCTACTTACTTTCTTTTTTTAATTCTGCTGCTCTAGAGAAACCCCAACAGCAGCCAGGAAAACTTCCATGATGATGTCACTATGCTAAGGATATAAGATATAATCCCAACTGGGTGGTGGTGAAGCTCACTTTAATGAAATGCCATACTCCTCCAATTGAGGATGTGATGAATTTGTTGAAATGCCACCAGTATAAGCAGAGGCAATTGTCTTCCTTGATTGCTCAGATTTATATTGTTTCACAAGCCTGTCAGGATACTTTCTGAACTGTTCTTGAGAAACTGCAAAGGTGGCATCTGCTGTTCAGAAAAGCTTTTCCATATATATATATATATATATATATATATATATATATATATATATATACACACACACATATATATGTTGTTTCAAATGATACATAGGCCTCTGTCACAAGACGAAATAGCCCAAAGACGTGATCTTGTAAGGCAACGGCATGCTGAGAGGTTAGCGGCAAATCAGGCACAGGAGTTGGCACAAGAGAAGATTGGAGGAAATGCAGTGGACCAAGTTCTAAAGACAGGTGAGATAAAATGCATGCTAGGGAAGGTTTGGTGGATGTGTTTGATTCACGATCAGTGATGAAGTGCTGCTGCTTTTGTCATAAATCAAGCGTGGCAGATCAGTCTATGGGCGAGATCCAGTCCACCAAACCTTTGCCTCTAGCCTTCCCAGCCAGATTTGGGGCAAAGAGTACAGAATACCCATGGATTTTCACCCCAGTAGTGGCACTGGGCTGGATAGAGAAGACCCATATCTCTCCTGACCCCTGCTCACCAGATGATTGAACTGGTGAACAGATGAAAGGAGTGTGGTGGAGCTGCCAAGGAGTGTGGTGGAGTCTCCTTCTTTGGAGGTCCTTAAGCAGAGGCTTGACAGCCATCTGTCAGGAATGCTTTGATGGTGTTTCCTGCTTGGCAGGGGGTTGGACTGGATGGCGCTTGTGATCTCTTCCAACTATGATTCTATGAAAGGCATTTGGATTCAAATATGCTGCCATTTTTATCCTTTTGATTGGATATTGGCATAAGCTTGGTTTGTTGCATTAATGGCTGCATATTACTGTAACCAGTCTTGAGTGCAAGATGAAGCCGAATAGAAATAGAGAAATGAATGTTTGCACCTCAACCCTTCCTTAGGCGATGATCAACCACCTACAAGTCAAATGGAGACAATGACCCTGGCTGCTGCAAAACGGGAAGCCGAAAATAAGGACGCCTTTGTGGCTTTTGCAAGGGTGTTCAGTGGAGTTGTGAGAAGGGGACAAAAGCTCTTTGTTCTTGGACCAAAATATGATCCTGCTGAGTCGCTGCACAAGGTAAGCCCCTTTTCCTTATCTCACAAAGTGTGCTTTTGAAAAGTTCAATCTCCTACCCCACCCAGAGATGGACAACGTTTGGCACTTGGGGAGGTGGGTTGGTGGATGGAAACAGATCTGGCCCTGTGCCTTCAGCTGCTGATCACACTCAACGTTTTTTGCATGTGTGGCATCCCAACTTCTGTCTCATTTGGCTCTTATTTGGGTCTGTTTGGAGCAAACATGAACCCAACCAGCCACACTCTCCTTTTGTCTTGGGCATTAGCAAGAAAGTTTCCTATAATTTAGCTTGGCATTGCCTCTTCGGGGAAATAATAATAATTGGGGGATTTGTGGTATTCCATTTTCTTTACTTCTGAGAACCTTGTAATCAAGCTTTCTCTTGCATCTTAGAATGTAAAAGAAGAAAGTGTTCTTGTTTATTTTTAAAGTTGCCTTTTGGTTTTTTTCCCAGAAAAATGTGTCAAGAATTTTTATTCTAGAACAGTATCCATTACTGAGTGGCTCTTTTCTCTCCCCTTCCCCATGTTAATTTCCTTATTTATGTGGAATTTGTATGCACTTAATTGTAAAAACCTCCAAGTGGTGTACATATAATAAAATATACAGTGGAACCTCGTGTTACATACCGTCCTCCTTATGAACGCTGCGGGATACGGGCTCCGCTAACCCGGAGGTACGGTAGATGCTCCCAGTTGCGAAATTTGCCCTGGGATGTGAGCGGAAGTCGCACATCGTTAGCAGCAGGAGGCGCCATTAACGAAAGCGCACCTCAGGTTATGAACGGTTTCGGCTTAAGAATGGACCTCCGGAACAAATTAAGTTCGTAACCGGAGGTACCACTGTACATAAGAATTATTGCTGAAATTAAGAGTTGAAGACTAGTCTGCCCTAGCTACGGTAATCAAGATATAAATAAAATCAGCAATCAAAGTACATTATAAAATTAAATTACATACATTTCAATTTGGCCACAGCTTCCTGTAGGATGTTCTGCTGCTGATAACCTGCCTTCAGTGCCTCATTTGACTTGCTGCACTATAGAAGATCTCTACTTATTGATGGGGAGAGGACTTGAGGAGTTACACGAGGTGCCTTCAGGGAACGTGCTGGGTGAGCATACTTTTAATTGTTTTCATTTTGTCCTCCGGTGCCACCACATATAAAAGATGCATTTCTTGAAACGTGCTTGCCATTGCGCCAGTGATGGGCAACATCCTTATTTCTGAAGAAAGCATTTGAAAACACTTTTATTTATTAAATTCTGTACCGCCCTTTGGCCAGAACAGCTCCCCATAGTATAGTTTACAGGGACCCAAAAATAATAAAATCCATCTAGTTAAAAGACAACATAAAGGAAATGACAATATGAAGTAAGAACCAGCAGTTTGATGCCACCAGTAATCTGGACACCAGTAATCTGGAAGAGAATGAGAAGGGACTCCAGGGGTCATCGGATCGTATGATGTGGCCTTTCTTGCCCCTGTCATGATCACACCATTGGATCATCCAGCCCAGCTTTCTCCAAGCTGCTGCCCTCCCGATACTTTGGACTTAAGCTCTCATCATCCTTGACGGTTGATCATGTTGGTGTCCAACAACATATTCTTAGGTAACGCTTATTCTGTTTCACCGACTGCCATCAGTTATTGGATGTGGGATCTTTGCCTTGCAAATCTTGTGCTTTACCACTGAACAAGGCATGCAGAAAACCCAAATTTCAAGGATCTTTAGCAGCTGGGCTGGGACTCTTGAGGAGAACCAATGCTAGCCAGAAAAGACAGTGCTGAACTAGATTGACCAGTTGTTTGGCTCCGTATAAGGCAACTTTGTATGGCTGTTCTCCTTAGTCTGAGTCTTTCTTAAAGCAAGAATACACCCAGACCTATTCTTCTGAACCTTCCAACTCTGAAAAGTGGATAGAAATGACTTTGCTATCATTTGTAACTTTGTGAATTGCTCAACTATGTGACTCTTCAGTATCCTGTGATGTGTGTGTTTTCATTTTTTGCACCGTGAACAAAGCTCAGTGCCTGAGAAGTTCTGTATAGCCATTAACCACAGAGGAATTGGAGAGTTTTCTAAATTTGGTTAGATTTTAGCACATGCACTGGTGGTGACATTCAAGTAGATATCAGTTCTTAACATATTTAAAATATGCTGTGTTTTTTATGACCAACATTAATATTACATATTTCTAGAAATAGATATTTATCTCCTAAAAGATGTGGGAAACTAAATTTCCCCTCCATGGTAAATTTTTGTTTACCATGGAAACTTACAATCCCTTCCAGATGTCTTTCCCTAACTCATTTGATTTTAAAATGCTGCCTCAGAAGCCATGTGATATTCATTTCTTTTCATCAACGTTGGTAAAATGACAAATATCGGCAGAGCTCTGTTTTATCAAAACTGGTTTTGATTAAGCATTTTGGGATAACTTTTCTTGCCTTTTAAAATAAATTTCCTGTGTCCTGATTTCTTGTATGTTTAGTTTCCACGATGGCTTAGATCTGTAACTTAGTTTTGTAAAACCTGATAAATGACAGATTCTTCTTACTTGATTCTCCAAAATGCCAAGTTTTTAAAGGCTGAGCCTTAATTTTACATTGCATGCCTGCACATGTTTACCTTGCCGCACTGAATGCAATTGGACTTACTCCGTGTGTGTGTGTGTGTGTGTGTGTGTGTGTGTGTGTGTGTGTGTGTGTGCCTGCAGGTTTAGTTGCTTTAAAAGAGGTTGTCTAGCACCACACCATGGAAGCTCTCAACAATATGCATCATCCAAATATAAACATCACTGGCTTAGGTGTAATTAACCCCAGATTTATCTTATGGTTGGTATGATTTTTATTGAGAGCTTTGTGGTAAGATAAATTTGATTTATACACACACACACACACACAGAGAGAGAGAGAGAGAGAGAGAGTAAAAGGTTGCTTAGGGGCCTATGGTACTTGAAGCCTGTATCTGTTCTGAGTCCTGTCGTGATCAATGTCTGAAATTGTTCAACTACCACAGTGAGGAAGAAACTACTGTACCACTTTATATTGCAGGTGGGAAATCACATTTTTGAATGCTTCCCTATGTAAAAAAGCATCAGGGAGAAGAGAGTGGATTAATTTTTGTGTGTTTTGCATGGGGGAAGAAGAGGTATTTTAAAAATGGTATCTCCTGTCTGCAGTTGTCAGTGTTATAGTTCAAAATTCTAACATCTCAATCTTCCACATCTCTAGACTAGACTTGAAAGGTGCCAGTTTCAGCTACAAAGATGCAGTGTTTTTCATTGGATAGGAAGAGTTTTTAAAAATACGCTCCTGCAAAATATCATACCCACAGCTATCACTTCATTCAGTAATGCCCCTGACAAATGTAATTTTTGTACAGCAGCTAGCATTTTAAATGTCGGTAAATAATTTGTAATTGACAGGGGATTTCATTCTCCATCTTTTGTTCTGATAAATTTGCCACAAGCTTCAAGTAAAGCAGAAGTTGATAGGGCGGTAAGAGGCAGGGGACCCTATTTGTACTAAGCTGAGATTCTTTGAAAGCAAAACTAAACTCAGCAGACTTCTTCTTGGGCAGGCAGCGGGCGGCAGCATGTGCTTTGCTTGGTCTTGTGAGCTAAGCCAAGCTTTAGCACTGTGCACAAACATGCCCAGAGAGGTGAAGGAAACACTTAAATATGGTTGTGTAGAAGCAATTCCTAGGGCTGGCTCTTGTGTGCAAAAATTGTTGCTGATCTGCAGCAGCCACAGTTGTGGATGGGCTAATTCGCACATCACAATCTCCACCCAAGTGCAGAAGTAACTGTAGATGGCTTTGGGCGCCACACCTGATGCTTGTCTTTTTAAATGTTGTGAACCAGCTGCAAGCCTCTGTGGTTTGATAGGTTCAGCTTTTAACACAATTTAATGCCAGAAAGAAAGAAAGAAAGAA
This sequence comes from Zootoca vivipara, assembly GCF_965207765.1. Lineage (NCBI taxonomy): Eukaryota > Metazoa > Chordata > Lepidosauria > Squamata > Lacertidae > Zootoca > Zootoca vivipara. The sequence continues at coordinate 15,680,157 of NC_142596.1, forward strand.
AGAAAGAAAGAAAGAAAGAAAGAAAGAAAGAAACTAGGCCATTTGAACAAACAAATGCCATGCAGTTGGCAATTTGGTTCAGGGAGAGATGCCAAACATCTTTGCCCGAGGTGCATGTGTATATTAAATAGTCTTCTAAATGTAAACCATCTGTAAGTAGTGGATTTTTTCCCCAAGAGGAATTAAAAGCCAACCAGTGAACTTTGGGAAGCTTACTGCTGATCTGGTATCAGATTTTGAATAGAAACATTTGTTTTTCATTGTGTTTTAATATTATTTGGGTCTTGTATTCTATGGGTTATAAGGGATCCAAAGCAGTTTCTAATTTTAATTTCTTTCTCATAAGGTATGTTGTAACCTTTGAGTGGTGTTTTTGTATAGAAAGCCTGCATCTCCTTTCTCCATCTGCCAAATGATATTCTCTTTTTCTTATACACAGATTTCACAATCAACCATATAAAGCAACTTTTCCCAACCTGGCGCCCTTCAGTTTTGGTCAGTTACAGCTCCCATTAGTCCCAGCCAGCAGTGCAGCTATGATGTCTAGGGCTGATGAGAATTTAGTGCACAGCATCTGTAAGGCCCCAGGTTGTTGGCAAAGGCTGCAGTAGGGTGTGGCAACCTTGGGAACTGGCTTTATCTACTTAAAACAAAAAATGCTAGACTTCATACTCATGGAAAAAAAGCTTGAAAATGTGCAGATGCCCATTGAAGGGCTCCTTAGAGCTTCCATTAATGAGGGATGGCTCCATATACATTCATTTTTCACATACGTATCTGCCTTGTACAGCTCTGCTACCCCTGCTCCATTACTTGCCTCCTCCTTTGCCCTTTCCCACCAGCCATTGCCAAAACACTAATGTCCTCGAACTTTTCCCTCCCAATGTTGCAATTGGAATAAATCATACCGTTTTAGCATAATCCAGCAAAAATTGGCACGATGCTTTCATGAAGATATGGCATAGGGATGAGGGAATGTTTTTGGAACCTAAAACTACTGCAGTGATTTGGCCAAAAATGTCTGCCTTCTTTATCAGGGTCTATCTTGTCACATTCTCCGTAAACTGTAAAATTAGAAATTTTGCTGCATATCAGTGGGAAACTGTGTTGTGATTTGCAGCATGTTCTGGTTACACTCTTTTTAGAGATCTACTGCTCTTGGGGAAATTTTATATTTTAACAACCATTTTACGGGTCAGAACGTTGTTGATGTGCTTTGACATGGGTTATTGCCAAAGAGAGTCTTCTCTATCTGTTACATATTTTTGGCTTATTTATTATAGAAAAGTCTATATTTCCAGGAGTAGAAACAATTCCCGGTCATTTACATAAAGGGATGCATACATGACTTGAGTTTGGGCGTGCTTCTGACCATAGATGCCCAGGTTCCTGCAGTGGCCAGAATTGCATTTGCACAGTTGAAGCTAGTACACCAGCTACACCTGTTCCTTGAGATTTCTGATTTGACCACAGTGACACATGCCTTAGTTGCATCCCTGTTGGATTGCTGCCACACGCTCTATGTGGGGATGGCTTTGAAAGGTGCTCAGAAACTTTAACTGGCTCAAAGAACTGCAGCCAAATTGTTGACCAAGGCTGGTTATGGGGAGCATACGACTCCCTTGCTGCAACAGCTCCAATGGTTACTACTCTGTTTCCACGCACAATTCAGAGTGCTGGTTATGACCTAGAAAGCCCTGCATGGCTGAGGTCAGGGGTAGGCAACCTAAGGCCCATGGGCCAGCTGCGGCCCAATCGCCTTCTCAATCCGGCAGCCCACGGACGGTCTGGGAATCAGCGTGTTTTTACATGAGTAGAATGTGTCCTTTTATTTAAAATGCATCTCTGGGTTATTCGTGGGACATAGGAATTCGTTCATCCCCCCCCCCCAAAAAAATAGTCCGGCCCACCACATAGTCTGAAGGACGGTGGACTGGTCCACAGCTGAAAAAGGATGCTGACCCCTGGCTTGGGTCCAAACTATCTGAGAGACCTTTTAAAAAAATTATTTACCACCCTTCATCCAAAGATCCCAGGGCGGTTCACAGCTGATTCCCTCGTATGAACCTGCCCTGGTTGTGAGATCTTCAGAGGAAAGCCCTTCTCTCTGTCCCACCACCCTCACAGGAAAAGGCCTTCTCGGTGGCTGCTCCCAGGCTCTGGAACTCCCTCCCTAGAGAAGCTACACTGGCTCCCTCCTTGCTGTCCTTCCTCCAGCAGGTGAATACACCTCCAGCAGGTGAATACCTTCCTCCAGCTGGCTTTTGGGAACCAACTGCTTTTAATGAAAGGGCTGGTACTGGGCTGTTTCGTATTGTAATTATTTGTATGTTTTAAACAGATTTTATGTATGTATTACAGTGGTACCTCGGTTATTGACCGAAATCCGTTCCGGAAGCCCATTCAGCTTCCGAAACATTAGAAAACCAAGGTGTGGCTTCCTATTGGTTGCAAAAGTTTCTTGCACTCAGCAGAAGCTGCGTCACACATTCTGGTTTCGAAAATGGAAGCATTTACTTTTATGTTTCAGCATTCAAGAACCGAAACATACAACAATGGAGGCGTTCGGGAACCGAAGTTCCACTGTATAGTCATACCTTGGAAGTCGAATGGAATCCGTTCCGGAAGTCTGTTTGACTTCCAAAATGTTCAGAAACCAAGGCGTGACTTCCGATTGGCTGCAGGAAGCTCCTTCAGCCAATCGGAAGCCGCTCGGAACGTTCAAGTTCCAAAGAACGTTCGCAAACAGAAACACTCACGTTTGACTCGCAAGGCGTTCGTCAACCAAGGTATGACTGTATATAGTTTTAATTCTCTCAGTGTTTAATTTTTTTTAGTTACTGTTTTTCCAGTGTTTTTCACAGTTCTTGTTTTTATCTGTGAGCCACCTTGAGACCCATTAGGAGAAAAGGTGGGGTATAAATTAATGTATAATAACTGAACCAATGAGTAAGCTAGTTAATACTAGTATTCGGTATAGTATATGGCAGCCACTCTTGGGTTGCATGCTTCTCCTGCAAATGAGAGCGTTTTCCTTCCCATTTCTCCATCTGGGGGCTGCCCTGTGTTGTCTAATACCCAGATATGTTCCTTGTCCTTCGACCTCCTGTGTGTATTTGGTAAGGGAGCACCTTCTTCGAGATACTCTCCTTTTAAAATCCCACCAGGTGTAGGAGAGCAGAATCTGATCTCCGAAACGTCTAATGGTTTAGAAGGAATTCCCACTGCAACTACATTTTCATGCTAAGCCTATTAAACTATCTAGACTTTTCCATATGGCATTTCTCAAAAACAAATTTAAGCTTGTGCAGACGTGTGGGATCTGAAATGCTGATAGGCATCCCAGCTATCAGACCGGCAGAGTGTTCACTGACGATGTATAGCTTGCTCGTAGCTTAAAATGTCTAAACATCTTTTGTAGAGTTAAACAAAGGGGTGTGCTGGTACCCAATAAAAGCACAGTGCAGTAAATCATTTAGAACAGTTATCCACATTAAATGGAGCTGGATCCTGCAAGCTACTGCAAAAAAGTAGGATAATAAATAGCCTGTGCTTTGATTTACATTTTTTATCCCCCTTTTTCGAAGGAGTTCAGGGTGGTGTGTGGGATTTCTCCCTCCTAATTTTATCCTCACAACAACCTTGTGAAGTAAGTTATGTTGGGAGGGACAGTAGACCAGGGTATTCCAATGAGCTTCACCACTGGGTCAAAGTGAGTGGGGAAAGCCTCTCCTCTTTTACTGCCACCCTTCTTTCCATTCATTCTCTCTCTCATGTACACCACCTATCTATTTCTACAAATGCAAAGGATGCTAAGTGCTTTGTATGTAAAACTGAGCCATACTGTATTTAACAGGCTAAACGTGATCTGGCCACTTAAAGGTAAAGGTAAAGGGACCCCTGACCGTTAGATCCAGTTGTGACCGACCCTGGAGTTGCGGTGCTCATCTCGCGTTATTGGCCAAGGGAGCCGGCGTACAGCTTCCAGGTCATGTGGCCAGCATGACTAAGCCGCTTCTGGCAAACCAGAGCAGCACAAGGAAATGCTGTTTACCTACCCGCTGTTTACCTACCGTATTTATCTACTTGCACTTTGACGTGCTTTCGAACTGCTAGGTTGGCAGGAGCTGGGACCTTCTGATCAACAAGCTTAAGCCACTTACGCATAGCTTATTAACCACAAACAAATTATACTCGTAAACCATGGGTTGCTGCAGGTTTATAAACCTTCTTTTACATTACACCATGGCTTAGTGTTATGTGTGAACCTGACCCTCAACTTCATCTCTTCATCATTACAAATATGGTATATGTTATTCACAGGAACTTTGCTATATGTGCCCTCTAAAACTTTAGAGAGTGAGACATTAACCAGAGAGAATACTTCCTGCATCAAAAGGGAAAGGGGGGGAACCTGTAGGCCAGGCATAGGCAAACTCAGCCCTCCAGATGTTTTGAGACTACAACTCCAATGATCCCTAGCTAATAGGACCAGTGGTCAGGGATGATGGGAACTGTAGTCCCCAAACAGCTGGAGGGCCGAGTTTGCCTATGCCTGCTGCAGGCAGTCTTTATATCTTAACCACAGCTAAGCTTAAGAGCAACCCAGACAGATGGGTAGGGTATAAATGTTTGTTTGTTTGTTTGTTTGTTTGTTTGTTTGTTTGTAACTACCTTAGGTCTGCACCTATCTTATAAGGAATTAGGAACTGTCTTCACCTGCACAATGTTTTTCTTTCAGAATGTGAACATTTTATTTCAAGCAGAGCTCCTGTTGCAAAACTTTAGGAGCAGGGCTTCCAAATGCCAGATGTTCTCTATAGAAATAGGGAAAGTCAGGGGGCGGGCAGGGGAAGTTATTTGATATGATAAATGATTTCTCATCCTGCAAGGCAGAAAGAAGTATGAGAGAAGTAGGGAAAGGACTTGTTTCGCAACAATTGTTTTGATACCTTCATGGTGGAGAATCAGAAGAACTCATAATTCGTCCTCTTTGTCAGAACAAAAATAAAATAAAATAAATTGGGCTTGTAAGCTGAGCAGTTGAGCAAGGCCATGCCTGCAAATTGGGAGAAAAACAGGAAGCTTCTGTGTGCATCTACTTGTTGAAAGCATTTTGGCCTTGTACATCTATTTTTCTTAAATCCAAATGTCAAAAATATCATCTTCTGCATTAAAAAAAATTCTGCATGCAACATTAATTTTAACGTCAAAGAGAAGCTTGGAGCTCATTTAGTTCTCAGCATAAAACCACTGGCTTCTGTAGATAAAAGGCTAGAAACTTGCTTTTTAATTATTTTTAACATCTTGAACTCAGGAAGCTGAATTCTGTGCCTGCTGCTGCATTTATTTTGCTTTTTCAGCATTCCTGTGTAATATTGCACCCTATTTTATTCATTAAATTTGTATCCCAATTTTCCTCCGAGGTGCTCAGAGTGATAAGCACCTTCACAAGAACACTGTCAGGCAGTTAGATTGAGAGACAGTGCATGGCCCATGGTTACCCAATGAGTTGCATGGCTGAGCAGAAATTTGAACATGGGTCTCCCCAGTACTAGCACTGCACTCTAACCATTACGCAGCACTGCCTAATGTCATACAGAGTCAGAGTCAGACCACTTTGTCCACAGACACAGTTGTTTTCAAAGGACTCGGGCAGAAGTCTCGTGGTGTTTTTAACCTGGATTAAACCTGGGATCTTCCGGGTACCACGTATATGTTGTACCCTTGAGCTATGAACTCCTCCCAATACATTTGCCTTTTTCATAAGAGACAATAGACTGCTAAGACATCTGTGACTGGACAGACACATCACAGAGTGTGAAAATTTTAACTGCTCAAGCGGCAGTTCTAACCTTGCAGGTGCCCAGTTGATTTTTTGACACCCCTTCATTCCACACTGCGCACTGCTGATCCCCTCAATTTTCAAAACAGCTTGCGGCACTGGAACACCAGATCACAAAGTCTAAAATCGGTTTTGGTTTCCAAAAACATGGTGTGGCCATTTAGAACTGAGCCGCCATATCTGTGTCAAGAGTGTTTTTGCTCTATCTTTAACTGTTAACCTCAGCCATGGGTACGTAGCCATAACCACGCCTAGTAAATCGGCAAGCATTGCCAGTACGCTAAAAAAGCACAGTGGTACCTCGGTTTAAGTACACAATTGGTTCCGGAAGTCTGTACTTAACCTGAAGCGTACTTAACCTGAAGCGAACTTTCCCATTGAAAGTAATGGAAAGTGGATTAATCCGTTCCAGATGGGTCCACGGAGTACTTAAACTGAAAGTACTCAAACCGAAGCGTACTTAAACCGAGGTATGACTGTACTGCAGGCAGACTTTGTCTAGGAATAAAAAGCTGCAAAAACCCAGAGTGTTAAGGCATCCCTGTACTGCAATTAGATTCTGTATAACCTTTTCTTGTTAGGTGTGCTTGCAGTGTTTAGTACGTTCCCTTCTGCAGTTGTGCATGCCATAATATGTTCTACATTCATCACAGGCAGTCTTTTATCACAAAATGCTTTGGGTTTCCTTCTGACAGTCGGGGATCCTTTAGCAAGCAGCCTCCACTTAGCGCAGAAAGAAGCTGTAGGCATGAGTGCCGTATTAAAATGGCTTTGCGGGATCAATGCCAACCTGTGAGCGTGGCCACTTTTCTATGAAAATCTAGGAACAGTGCTATTTGCCACACAAAACACACACACTTGCTTTTTACTTCTGTGTAAACCTTCAGACTGATTTTGCGGTCTCTGACTCGGCAGATTATTATTTATTTGTTTGTTTATTTATTTATTTGTTTGTTTGTTTGTTTATTTATTTATTAAGCCAGCTTGAAGCCATTCCAGCTACAAAGAGCATCTTTGCTCAGCCTGCACTAATGAACACAGGAGGGCAGCCTTTCTCAGTGATGTGCCACACAAAGAAGACAGGGCTGTGGAAACAAAGGAGGCTGAAATGTTGGTCTGCAATTCTGTAAAAGGAGAGGGGTGTGTGTTGGCAATTGGTTACAAAACGGAGAGAGATAAATTAAACATTGCTTCTGTTGTGCTGTCAGTATCTCAGACTTTAAGCTTCATAATTGCCTTGCTGGTGGTGTGAACATCCTCCGTCAGTTCGCTGCCAGCGCTATCCATCCTTTGTCCTGTTTTGTTTTGCTCTTCCAATTCATGACCTGTACCTGGCTGTAATCTGTTCATAAAAATATAAAAATTATCATCTTTGGCAGCTGACACTTTGTGAGTATGAGTGTTTAGGCTGCTGACTCTTCGCTTAGATTTAGATTGTCCTTCATTTGCTTGCATGGCCAACAAGTGGGCTGTTCTCCGCTGCATTGCTTGCTTGGTATTTGCGTGCCAAAACAGTTCTGTCTAGTGAATCTGGAAATGCATGATGGCTCTGCCTTTTTATTGCATTTATATCCCGCCTTTCCTCAACAAAACGCAAGGGAGTGAGCGAGCATGCTTGGAGAGAGAGAGTGAGAGAGAGAAACAGACAGACAGACAGACAGACAGACAATAAATAGATGAGAGTTTCCAGATGCTCTACCCAGGCACTGACCAAACCCATACAGCTTCAACAATATTGCTTTCATAGAATTGTAGATTTGTAGAGTTGGAAGGGACCACAAGGGTCATCTAGTCAAACCTCCTCCAATGCAGGAATCTTTCTTCACACCATATCTGCATTTTTTAGTTTTATAAGAGCCTTGCTGGGTCAGATGAAAGGTGCGCCTAGTCCAGCATAATTTCCCCCTTCCTTTTTTTTGCAGTAGCTGGGCCACATGTAGCTGGGAGCCCTGCAAGGAGACCATGAAGGCCCCAGCCCTACCCATTGTTTGTCCCCAGCAACTGGTATTCAGAGGTATACTTGAGACCACTTCTAGTGGGTGTCAAAGTTGGGCATTTGCCAGGGCAGAGCAAGAGCAGCGGAGGGTCCTGCCATTTCATCTTAGCATCCATAAAGCAGAAACAGCCTAAGGGAACTCTTTAGTTTGCATATCCAACCACTTCCAGGTTAGAGGGGCCCACGGAAGGTGCCGTGCCCAAGGACCTACCAAATTCCCAGAGCCAGAAGTGGGAAGTACTTTTGAACAACATTACATTCAGTGTCATGGCTTCTGTTAGGATTGTTATTCTGAATTTGTCTAATCCTCATTTTGCAAGCGTGGCTGTAGCCCTTTTGCCACGTTTTTGTGGCTGCGAATTCTATTAAGTTAACCATGTGTGTTTTGCTAAGCTGCATAAGATCGTACATTTTAAAAGCTATGATAAATTACATACAAATGATATAAGAATGTGTTACGTGCTCCACATTTTCTGCAGTGGTACCGGTATGTGAAGAAAACTTTTTCACACTGCGTTATGAAAAAAAGAATGGTTGTGCATCTTAAACTATAGTTTTAGGCAAATGTCCAAAGTGGTGCTGATCACATTTCACAGTAGTCCTATTCTAGCAATTTCATCGCATAAATGGAGTAGCAAGTATTTTATTATACTCGGGTAGTACTTAATTTCTGTGTATAACCTTACTACTTAATATGCCCTTGAAAATCAGTAGAGCAATACATTTCCTATCCCCAACAGAAGCTGCTCATTCTGTAACTCTGTCACAGCAGCCCATATTGTAGGAATAACTTAGCTGCATATTTTTGAATCAGTTCAGTTGGAGGGGAATGGAAGAGATGGAAATCAGTTATATTGAATGCTGTCTTTAAAGGAAGCAAGTGCATTGTATCTTTTTTATAAAACTAACTAACTAGAAAGTTGTTGGAATGTTTTCTGGCGTCCTAGGTCTCATTTGCTAATTGAAATCCAACCTAGGAGTGTGTTTGTGTGTGTTCTCAAAATAGCAACAGCTGTCATTCCAAAACTACAGCAAAGCATATTTTGTTCTTTGGATGTGTAAGAGAAGTTCTCTGCCAAGGCAATTCAAATTCTGCACTTAAGCAAACCCTCAGTTCTGCCACCTGTATAAACTATGCAAATTCAGTAAATGCATAATTTATTTGCATGGTTCTGCCTTTTTATTAGTTTTGCTTAATTCAGATTTTGTTAGTCATGGGAGAGGGGAAAGGAGCTATACAGGGCACTAAAACCCCACTTTCTGCTCTCCAGAAACCTTTATTCTCGTTTCAGAGATCTCGTTAGGCAGTTGCCCATATGCTTTTAACCATATTTTCATAACCATGATGACTAGAAAATTTTGCTCCCTTTGCCCCAGATTTACATGGTGCTCATATCGCCACCAGGCACCCATTCTCTCCAGTTTGCGAGGAGACAAGGGGAAGGGGATTATCCTACAGTGCATTTTGGGGGCACTCAGACAGAAGGACTGGGAGCAGTTTCGAGCTATGCTTCTTGAGCATTTGGAACATCTTGGCATTCTTAGTTCAATTCTGTCCAACTTCAAAGTTAATATTGGTGGCTTGTCCTTGACCTTGTGCTGTGTTTCTAAGATAGTGTGAAATCAGGAATATGCCCTTTGTGAATACCAGGACCCTGCCCTTCAACCAACATTTGGCTACTACAGCCAGCCAGCCAAGCAATGCAAACAACTTTGCATTTATTGGTCATCCTTAGGGTGCCAGGGAGATAGGGGTGAGAGTTTTTGAAATACAGAATTGTCACCATCATTTGGTAAATCATATGTGCTGGTGAGCTTTGTATTTTCTTCCTGGGTAAAACTGGGCCTGTTCACTTCTAATTTTAAAATTACCAAAAAATACTAAATGAGCTCTTAACACTTTTTAAACGCATATCCTACCTGCAGGAATACTCAATGAGAGTACCAACAGAAAAGGGGGAAAAAATGTCCCAATCAGGTACTATTACAACAATGACCAATTTCTGATTTGATTTAAGAATTTACATTACTGTGTCTCTGAAGTTCTTTTGTTGGTGATGAATTCTTTTAAAACTTCCACTGGTGGTTCCCAAATATGACTGTCATCTTCTTTCTTCTGGAGGATGAATATCCTGTGTACTGCTGATACATCCAAATGGCTTTCAAAACCAGAGTAAATTGTGCAACGTAATAGTGTATTTGAGGTAGGGCAGTCTTTCTGTTTGAAGATGTCCTCTATTTGAATGGGCTGCCCAGTCAGAGTGTGTTTTAAAGATAAGAACCATAAGAATGAAGAGCAAGTAGGCTTAGCACAAAGACAGCAGACTGAGCAGGAGCATAGCTCACTTGGTTACAGTTTTCCCCACTATGGTGAGATGTATGTTTATTTCAACAGACATGTTTCTCTATGTGCATCTAAACGTGTGTGTGCTATGCAAGAATCATGACACAGGAAAAACTGTGAAGCCAGCCAATGCATTCTCATAGCTCCATTCTTGTTTTAGACATTGTTTTATTTTGATATATCACGATGTTTAGCTGGTGATATATCACAGTGTTGAAAACCAGATGTCATCCAGCCCTAATTGTCACCAGTTTAGTGCCAGCACTTACAATACTGGCATCCAGGCCCATGCAGAGCTTGTCTGAGGCCCAAGCTAGGAGTTTGTTAGAATAAAGTTATAAACTCAAGCAAAAAACCAGCTGGTCCCTGGTGGGGACCCCCAGCCAGTTTAGCCCTCTGAGGCCCAGGGCAATTGTGCCCAGCTCCCCTACCCCCCCCCCCAGCTAGCATCTGTAGTAGGTATCTGCAAGTTTCTCATTAGAAAGCTGGGTTTTGAAACTGCTGTGATGACTAGATTTGCCATGTAAAGTTCTCTGTTACACTCAGTTACTGTGGTGGCAGTTGTTCTATTTTAGTGCTTTTTGCACCTTTGTGTGATTTGGTAGAGAGAATTAGGTTTTTTTAAAAAAAATATTGAATTGATATACCGCCCCACACCTGGAGGTCTCAGGGCAGTTCACAAAACAGATCACAATATATAAAATCAAAATAAAAACATTAGATAAATCATCCTGAATGAATCATAGTTGTGTTCATTTCTCCGAGTGGTTTTGAGTGTGCTACCAATTGCAGTGGGCAGGGGAGAGAAACCTGAGTCACTTCCACCGTTCCTGTTGCCACCTGCTAGAATGAATGGTAACACTTTAGGCTGCAGGTGGGGAGAGCACATAGATGGGGGAACACCCCCCCCCAAAAAAAGAACTTTATACATTGGTACCTCTAATTATGAATTTAATGCATTCCGAACACACATTTGTAAGTCGAAAAAATTTGTAAGTCGAATCCCATAGGAATGCATTGGGAGAAAAAAATTGTAAGTCGAAGCAACCCTATCTAAAAATTCGTAAGTAGAAAAAATCCTATCTAAACTGCATCCAAGATGGCGGACGGAGCTCCATTCATAAGTAGAAACATTCGTAAGTAGAGTTATTCGTAAGTAGAGGTACCACTGTACATACAACTACTGTACTACAGCAGGAAGTGAGTCAGACTGGGGCATCTCTCCCAGATGTGCAGTTTTTTTAACTTGTAAGGAGGCTTTTATGTAGAGGGGCTGCCAGAAACTGGTACCCTACTTGTCGTGGTACATCCCACTGTACATGTCGGTCACACATTGCTGCCAATGAGAAGAGAGTGTCCCTTCCATAGCTAATGCAGGTGGGAGATGGCTAAACCTCACCTTTCTACAGGCTGCAGTCCTAACAAACGTTGGTGGGCTCCCATGCCTTAGTTTATGTATTTCAAAATATTTATATACCACTTTCACAACAATATATTAAAGCGGTTTGCAAAGGTAATTGTAAGACAAAACATACGAAGCATAGAAAGCAGGTGCTTGAGAACTGGAATTCCCTCTTTCAGATCTCGAACTTGTGGGTCTTTCCCCCGTCCCTGTTTGTATCGTAGAGATGTTAAAACTAGCCTAGCTTTCAGGTTTGGTGTAAGTAATTTTAGTCTTCCCGTGAACATATGTCTATGTGTCTTGAGCACTTGCTGTATATTTGTCAGGAAGGATAGCTAATCCCAACAAGTATTGAAAGGGGAATAAATTCTGGCTGTATAATTTGTGCAAAAATCCTTTTGTGCAGAAAACGATCTACACAGGCTTTGGGCTGCTGACTTTCATAAGAAAATTCCATGTGAGCAGCTGTAAAGTCACTAAGGCACTAGGCAGGTGTAACATTTTCCTGATAATTTAACCATTGTTAGGAGAGAAGGGATTCCTTGCATGCCCACACTGTCGTTTCCCCTGCCCCCTCTGCACAGACCCCCTCCACTATTTCCTTTTCAGCATATTGCTCATGCACCAAGGTATTCAGAATTTGTAAACCAGCTGATTCAGGGTTTCTGGGTTAGTTTCAAGCTCTGGTTTAAAATCAACCATGATTAGCATTAAACTTGATGCAAATGTAACATTCTACCTGGCTGAAATTGACAAAAGGAAGAGAGGGTGGTCACATCCAGACCATACTTTTAAAGCACATTCAGTGCATATGGCTTGCCCCAGAGAATCCTGGGAACTGTAGTTTAAGGGAGCTGGGAAGTGTGGCTCTGCGAAGGGTAAACTATGTGGGGAGCCCATCAGCCTTCTGGGACATTCCCAGTGGTTTAAACCCTTGGTGAAATGCTCAGGAAATGTTCTGATTGCAATAGGAGGGTCCACATGGCATCGAGGACTTTCTCTGCCCGTGCAGCTCATCCCCTGGATCTGCAATTTGGAAACAGCTGCACACATGCATTTGTGTCCACCATCCATGCACATGCTTCGTTTTTAACCATGTCAGCTTTAAAATAAGCCTGCAGAAGCCTAATCTAGAAGCCCGCAGACTGTATGGCACTTGGTTTTCCTCGTTAACCTAAGTCCCAAAGGCTGGAGTGACCTCAGAGATTATGTGGTTTTGGCCGCATCACACCGTTTAGAGGAAGCTGCTGGCAGCAGGCAGTGTTTTGAAAAGCTGTCGTCCTCTTTGGCATGAGCGCGCTTGCCACAAGCATTTCAGTGGCATGATGTAGCTGGATTCTGCCTCCCCAGGGCATGGTCTGACTTTGATCATACAGTTGGAGAGCAACCCAGGCAGATACATCAAAAGTAGGAGGCAATAAGAGTGCAGAACATAGGCTTCAAGCACCACATTTTAGGTTTTTTCCCCTTCTCATCCACACTTCCTTTCTTTAAAAAAAAGGAAGAAAATGGGGCAAAAGTGGTAGAAAACAACCACCAATATAACTTTTTGAAAAATATATGGATTGGTTCAAGCTAAGACGCATCATCCTTCACAAAGTATCTGCCACAGTATAATAATGCACAGTAGAAACAAACTACTGGTGTAGTGATGGTGCAAGTGCTTTCTGCAGTCTCTTTCAATATATTAGGTAAATCAGTTTTGTATATTTTTACAGGTGAGGGACAGGGGAACTCTGATGAATTGTGGCTTTTAACACTGAAAACGTAATGCTCCTTTTCTGAACTCTCCACCCTCATTTTGCTTCTTAACTGCACTTTCTGATTAAATTCAGCATTTACAAAAAAAAGCAAGAACATTTGTTTTTTTTCCCTAGTGGGTACAATGGCTTCATCATTGGCAGTGTCAAGTCTGTGCTGCGGCTGTGTTAGGAAACATTTGGCACCCTCCGCAGGTCTGGACCTTGGCAGGTGCCCAACAGTTTTGACCTGCTCACAAGCCCTGCTCTCACCCATACCCATACCTTTCCTGATTCGCTCACTCGAAGAAGACAACCAAAGTTTACATTGGTGTATGAATCAGGTAAACTATGGTTACTTCCACCCATGGTTTTCTTCCAAATCATCATTTCCAAACAATTTGCATTTAGTATTTATTCTTTTTTAATTGCTTAAAAAATTGTGGTATCCTTTTTAATATAAACTGTAATAAAACTATTTTAAAAAGGTGTTTAAAAAGGTATTAAAAAGGTGTTTTGCTTGCTTTATGGTTGTGAAATGGCAAAAGTGTTTTTATTATCACTTTAGACTGGGTGTGAGTCAGATAGCTGGCTTTGTTTGATTCTGTGAACTTTTGATTGAGCAAATGAAAGAAGAGCTGTGTTTCTGTTGTTGGGAATTGTTGCTGTGCTTGGTGTCAACAGAGTCAGAGCATCTTGGATGCTTTGCTGGGTTTCACGAGGTTGAAAGGGGCACTGCTAGGTTCAGAGACGTATAAAGCAAATTCTGTACACCAGGGGTGGCCAACTTGTGGCCCTCCAGATGTTTGATTACAGCTCCCATCGTCCCTGACCACTGGCTATACTGCCTGGGGATGATGGGAGTTGGAGTCTAACAACATCTGGAGGTCCATGGGTTAGCCACCCACCCATGGCATGCACTTTTACTTGCAAGCAAATCCCATTGTGTTATAGAACGTAATTCTATGCTAGTAGTGGGCCCTTGTCATTGAAACTCACTTCTGATGGATGGCTTGGTTTTCTCCTTGCCTAGCTTCTCATTGGTTGAGCTGCTCTGATGTCACCAATTAAGTTGTTTGGGCTTAGCTCATCTCAGGCAGTTAAGCTTTTAAGAGGGACAGCTTGTTTGTATATAGTGTCTATTTAGAGCTTTGGAATCAGAATTCTGGAACCCTGCGACATTTGTAAGTCCAATAATGGCTTGTGTGATCACTTCTCCCGCATATCCATTTAAAAATATTGATCTGTTCTGGCATATTTATGTATTGGCAGATCTGGTGATAAAGAGCCGGACCAGCAATTTCATGTTTTAAACTGTAAGCCTCCCCTATGCACTCCAAATATTGTGGAAACCCAGCTGCTATAAAGCAAAGAAGTGTATTAGGTTATCTGTACATATTGATTATACCCAGGCACCTGCTGCGGTAGTAAAGTTTGTTTTTTTAATATATTAAACTATATTAACCATTGGTATTTTAAAAAATTATTTTTATTTTCAAATATATATGAACAAATAAAAATGCATGTACAAAAAAAACCTCAGTATCTTTCTTAGAGCTGATTATTGATTCAGACGAAGGGATCTCAGTGCAGTTACATGCTCATGGATCTAATGTTTGCACAGGGCCAACATGATAAAGTTCAGTGCATGTTGGCCTAAGATACACAATTCAGGCCTTCAAAATGCCCTGTGCAGAAGTCGATGGGACTCTTTGCCTTTACACCAGTGGTGGGGAACTTGTGATTCGTCATTTGTTGTTGGATGCCCAACTCCCGTCAATCCTGGCCAGTGGTCAGGGGTGATAGGGGTTACAGTCTAACAATATATGCAGGGGACAGGACTTTGTTCAAAGTAAGCCAGAGGAAAAAAGCTAATGCTATTCTAGGCTGCATCAAGTATAGTGTCCAGATCAAGGGAATAGAACCATTCTATTCTGCCTTGGTGAGACCGCACTTGGAATACTGTGTCCAATTCTGAGCATGACAGTTTAAGAAGGGTGTTGACAAGCTGGAACATGTGCAGAGGATGGCAACTAAGGGTCTGGAAACCAAGCCTTATGAGGAAAGGTTGAAGGAGCTGCTTATGTTTAGCCTGGAAAAGAGGAGACTGAGAGGAGATAAGATAGCCACCTTCAAATATCTCAAGGGCTGTCACTTGGAAGAGGTAACAAGCTTGTTTTCTCCTGCTCTGGAGGGTAGGACTTGTACCTATGGCTTCAAGTTACAAGAACTTGAAGCCATAGGTACAAGTAAATATCAGGAACAACTAAATATCAGGAAGAACTTTGACTGTGGAACTGTTTGACAGTGGAACGGACTCCCTCAGGAGGTTGTGGACTCTCCTTCCTTGGAGGTTTTAAAGGAGAGGTTGGATGGCCATCTGTCATGGATGCTTTAGCTAAGATCCCTGTATTGCAGGGGGTTGGACTAGATGACCCTTGGTGTCCCTTCCAACTCTACAGTTCTGTGATTCTATGAAAATAACCCAGAGTGGGGTGCTACTAAATGCTGTCATCTCTTAGTGAGTACAAACAGTTGCCGGCAGCTCTGGTTCTGGAGTAGAAATGAACCCACAGTAAGTGACTTTTACAGCTGTAGATTGCATCTCATGGTTAATTTTTTATTAAACATGTTCTCCTCTAGAGCATTCCTGGAAGGGAACTGGGGAGAAAAGTGGGTTGAGGCATTATCTTTACATATGCGTTCCACTGCTCTTTGTCTTTAGTTCTTTGTATTCATTTAAAAGGCTGTGGTTTCTGCCAGGTTAGCGGCATCACAGCAGGACCTGAGGTTGTGTTTTAAAATGGCTCTGTCGCGGTGATAACTTTTAAGGCAAGCGACAGATGGGCAATCCAGGCTTTTTGCAGTCTTTAAAGATGGAGGAGCAAACGACAGAATTTTCTGTTGTTTGGGGAAAGAAGCTGACATCTGGCTTCCAGTGTTTTGCTCCGTCTTGGAGGAGATGCTGCCTGGCTGCTGTTTCCTTGTGGCTGACACATGACACCCCTTTTGCAAAGCTCGCTGTTGAGTCAGCAGAAATACTAGCCAGGCACGTCTGGCTTCGGAGGAGCCTTTGGTGGCAGCGAGGCAGTGAAACAAATTAAGGTTGTGTGAGCACTAGGAGGTGTGGGCAAGAGGAAGACGGGGGTGCCCCTCGCACGGCCTTTGCCAGCCTGCCTCGTCTCCAGATATTTTGGACTACAACTCCCATTGGCCGCAGCAAATTTACCCTAGCAAATGAGGCCACGATTAAGAAGGGCAGAAGAGGGCAACGGGCCTCTCAGGATTCTTCACCTTAATTGCGGGCTGAGGAATTGGTAGGGATCATTATTCTTATTTATTACATATGTATGCCACCCTTCATACAAAGATCACACTGCAGTTCAAATTTTCAACCCATTTCTCCAGGCAGCAGAGAGATTCTGGAGTAAGAATGAGTATCTGAAGGAGCGTCACCACCCCCATTTGTAAGCCCAGACATTGAGGGTCCAGCTCCAAGGGCCTTCTGGCGGTTCCTTCACTGTGAGAAGTGAAGCTCCAGGGAGAAGGGAGAATGCCTTCTCAGTAGTGGTGCCCACCCTGTGGAACGCGCACACGCACAAACACACCCCAGATGTCAAGGAGATAATAAACTATGCACCATTTAAAAGACATCTAAAGGCAGCCCTGTATAGGGAAATTTAAAATGTTTAATGCTTTATTATGCTTTTGTGTATGTTGGAAGCTGCCCAGAGTGGCTGGGGCAACCCAGTCAGATGGGCAGAGGATAAATAATAAAATGATGATGATTATGATTCTCCAGCAACTTTTTGGGGTGGGATTCAGAAGCAGAAGCAGCCCACAGCTTATTTTCTTTTCTCCTAAGGTTTTTTTTGGTCATTTCTTTCATGTCACTGCAAGTGGTGTCAGCAGCCAGCAACTGCCAACAATGTAGAGCGACGTTCTGGGCCAGGGCTGGTAACTGCAACCAGTAGGTGGGGAGTACTTGGAGAACATTCATTGGTTGACCCTTTTCTCAGGGGAGGTGAGAGGAAAATCTCCCGTTTTCTCAGAAATGGTCTTCTGGGAAAGTTCAGCTCACCTCTGGCAGAGGGTCTCATCTAGAAGCTTCCTCCTACTCTTTCCTGAATCAATATTGGCCTCCTTGGTGGGGCTTCCAAGGTGATAGGGAGGTAGATCTCATGCAGCAATTCTTATATCTCCATTTGTTGTTGTTGTTTAGTCGTGTCCGACTCTTCGTGACCCCATGGACCAGAGCACTCCTGTCTTCCACTTCCTCCCATAGTTTGATCAAACTCATTTTAGTAGCTTCGAGAACACTGTCCAACCATCTCATCCTCTGTCGTCCTCTTCTCCTTGTGCCCTCAATCTTTCCCAACATCAGGGTCTTTTCCAGGGAGTCTTCTCTTCTCATGAGGTGGCCAAAGTATTGGAGCCTCAGCTTCAGGATCTGTCCTTCCAGTGAGCACTCAGGGCTGATTTCCTTAAGAATGGATAGGTTTGATCTTCTTGCAGTCCACGGGACTCTCAAGAGTATCTTCCAGCACCGTAATTCAAAAGCATCAATTCTTCGGCGATCAGCCTTCTTTATGGTCCAGCTCTCCCTTCCATACATCACTATTGGGAAAACCATAGCTTTAACTATACGGACCTTTGTCGGCAAGGTGATGTCTCTGCTTTTTAAGATGCTGTCTAGGTTTGTCATCGCTTTTCTCCCAAGAAGCAGGCATCTTTTAATTTCGTGACTGCTGTCACCATCTGCAGTGATCATGGAGCCCAAGAAAATAAAATCTCTCACTGCCTCCATTTCTTCCCCTTCTATTTGCTAGGAGGTGATTGGACCAGTGGCCATGATCTTGGGTTTTTTTTGGATGTTGAGCTCCAGGCCATATTTTGCGCGCTCCTCTTTCACCCTCATTAAAAGGTTCTTTAATTCCTCCTCTGCCATTAAGGTTTTGTCATCTGCATATCTGAGTTTGTTGATATCTCCATTATAAACAGTAAATTGGGTGTGTATAACTAGGTATACATGCCAAAGATAGAAATCTGTTTGCTTAAAGAGGGCTGCCCGGGGGGGGGGGTGGACATGGAATGCAGTGTACTATTCCCTAACTGACCTTCCTTTCCTTTTTCTCCTTAAGATGTCTTGGGTCTCATCTAAATTGTAAGCTTATGGGAAGGATCCGTTTTAGTTTTAATTATGCATAGCTCGAACGGTTTTAGGTGCTTTATGAAAAATTAATAGCAATATTTGACTTGTGTTCATAACATTGCCGTAGCAATTTCAGGGGGATGTAAAAGAAAATCGCAACAATATTCTCAAAAACACACACTGCTTTTTGGCAACTGCATCTTGAATTTATTTTAAGACCCAGCCTTCAATTATTTATTTCATTGGTATTCTGCCCTTCCCTAGGAATTCAGGATCGAGAATGTGGTTCTTCCCACTGTACCCCAGCAATTCTTCACAACAACCCTGTGAGGTGGGTGAGGCTGAGAGGCTCAAGGTCACTTTGACAGGCCTCATGGCTGACTGGGGACCTCAACACAATTCTCCTCCATCATAATCTAATATTCAGTCTTTTAACACCCACAACATGCCCCTCCTCTTGATCTTTGCAGTGTTCCTCACCCAAGATAGCTCTCCACTTCACCTTACTCTTTTCCCTTTCTTATGTGTTTGTAATGATCATAGAACGGTAGAGTTGGAAGGGACCCCCGAGGGTCATGTAGTCCAACCCCCTGCAATGCAGGAATCTCAGCAAAAGCATCCATGACAGATGGCCAACCAGCCTCTGCTTAAAAACCTCCAAGGATGGAGAGTCCACAACCTCCTGGGGGGATTCCATTCCATGATCACAAGTAAGTTGGTGGGAGCCTGTAGGGGTCACAGTTAGTGTCAGATGTGGCCTCAGCCCTGATTTCCTTGATGTGAAATGGGATTCCTTTAAGAATGCATCAAGCAGTTTCTAGAGGAAATCTGTCCTGTTTCACAGACACCATTCTTATTTATTTGGTTTTTCAGGTTAAAGTTTTATCATCACCTATCCAACATACAAACATCCAAAGAATCTCCTGGACTTCCCTCCTCCCCTTTGTGGGTCCTATTGTTAGTCATTTCTTCCTGCATCTTTTATAATAATCCAAATCTTTTACATCTCCATTGTGTCCAAAGTTCACCATTAAACTACAAGTGCTATTCCAATCCTACTAACAATTTTAGCTGTTTACAATGGTTTTTTAAGATAAATTATTAATTTTCCCCATTCCTTATTAAAATTTTGGTCTTCCTGATTTCTGATTCTTCTGGTCATTTTTGCCTTTTTGGCATAATCTGTCAACTTAATCTGCCATTCTTCTCTGGTAGGGACTTTATCTTCTTTCCATCTCATGGAGTGTATTTTGGGACCTATCGTTTTACTGGTTGCACTAGATGTGACAATGTGAATACTATTCGTTTGTTTGGGGTATCTTTTTTCACTTTGTTTAGTTACATGGGAATGGTTTGCTCTGTTCCACTACCTGTACAGTACCTTACTCTGTCATGGAAACCTCTAATAAAAAATGTTTGGCAGCCTTGGAAATTCAGTTCCTCTTTTGAGAGGGCTCAGACCACACCAAAGTGGCCCTCTCATTTTGATCTTTCTACCCTTAAATGGACAAGAGGTCATGGTTTACCTTGGGGCAATTTCACATAATGACATTGTGCATGTGTGTGTCTGTGTGTGTTCTGTATCAGCAGGGACTCCTTGCTAGCCTGCTGATGACATGAGTTATCCTTTTGAAGACTCGAGCAGGTTTTCCTCTTGATTTAATAAGACAAAGCTACGTAATCTCTGGATCAGCTCCTATCGCTGCACTTTGTCTAAGGGAATGTTAAAGACCAACACCTCTAAAGACGTCAGTAAATCTCAACTTGTGCAGAGTGCATTGGACTTTCACATTTTTTAGACTTAAGAAGAAAAGAAAGGCCTATTCACTTGATACTTGCTGGTTTTGTTCTCGTAGTTTTGCTCATCCAGAGGCTCTGCGTGGAGAAGACTTTTTAAAATATATTATCTCTTTTCCACTCACATGTCTCTCAAAGTATTTTTTACAAATCTCTTGTGACTTGTTCTCTTAATCTCATTTCACACTCAACTTGTCCCTTATTTCCCTCACCCCAAAACAGCCAGTTTCTTTCATCTTCATTCCCTGGTCCTTTTACATTCACATTTTTCCCCCTATACCATCTTTTCTCTCTTATGCATTTCCTTTCTATTCAGAGTTGTTCATCATCAATTATAATATATAAAAATAAATGTTAACCTTTTCTCTCACTTTCTAACTTCCTTCATCATCTCCTCTGTTCTTTTACCCTCAAAGCAGGGAGACCCTCTTTCCTCTCCTACTGAACTTTTGTCTCCCAGCTACCTTTATTCATCCTGCAAGGACTTGCTGGTACTGGCATTGGACCAATCAAAAGACCAGGTGGCAGAGCAGGTGTAGACAACAGTGGTCTATTTTTTTTTTTTTTTATTTTTTATTTATAGCCTACTCTTCACCTAATTGTCACATGGAAGGTTACAAAAAACGTCTCAATGGAAATAAGCACGCAGTGTGTTGAAATCATAAAATAAAACAACAGAAAGAATTGTGATCACATTACATCAGTTGCGCCTGTTCAAAGTCCATCTCTGGGCCCAATTTGAGCTTTAAAGTGCTTTATGGCCTTAGACCAGCATGCTTATAGGAACGCTACCTTGGTCTGACTTGATATAAGGCACCTTGCTGTCTTCCTAGAACTTGTAGGTCCCGTATAAATCTATTTTGGCAATGACAAGAGAAAGAGCCCTCAGAATTGCATATAGCTAGTATTTAACACCTAGACGTCTAGTTTATATAAAACCCAACAGCTCTCCTATATTGGAGAGGGTGTCTCACTATTGGGACATACAGACATATGTGGTGGGAGTGTTCAAAAGTGAAAAATTCTGGGGAAATTTCTTTGCAAAGATATCGTTGGTTAAAAGGCAGGCAGTACCTATTTCCCCAGGACTGGCACTGCTTAATTTGTACAGTCGGGACTCACCAAGAATTAGAAATAAAGATCCTATAACCCATTTATTCACTGTGGCAAGAATGACCATAGCAATGGAAAACATTGCAACTGTTGACCATGGATAAGTGGTATGAAGCAGTCTGGCAGACAACTTTGTTGGAAAAGCTAACATGGAAACTGCGGGTAGCAAGAGGCCAAAAGAAAAACGATAACTTCTACGCAGTAGGGGGTGACTTTATTGAACACACAGGTAATGAGGCACATGGGGGTGTAGTGTTTAGGGTGGGTAGCACAGTTTGGAATACAGTCGTACCTTGGTTCTCGAATGGAATCCGTTCTGGAAGTCCGTTCAACTTCCGAAAACATTAAAAAACCAAGGCGCGACTTCCAATTGGCTGCACGAGCTTCCTGCACTCAATTGGAAGCCGCGTTGGACATTCGGCTTCCAAAAAAGTTCGCAAACCGGAACACTCTCTTCTGGGTTTGCGGCATTTGGGAGCCAAAACGTTTGAGTCGCAAGGCGTTCGAGAACCAAGGTACGACTGTATTTGAAGTATACATTTTAACCTTTCATATAGTTACAGATATAATGTATTCCTTCCTTTTAATGAAATTGGAGCACATGATGTGTTATTTTATGGTTTTTAAGATTATGAGAATGTTTGAAATATATGCTGTGGCAAATAAACTATTTAAAAAGAAGAAGGTGTGAGGCTGCCTTCTCTCACTATGGGTAGAATATGAGGGGCTTCTGAATATCAGTACCTGAAAACCACAGGAGGGGAGAGGACTCTTGTGTTCGAATCCTGCCTGCTGGTTTTCCCCCAGGCATCCATTCAGCCAGTGTGAGACAGAATGCTGGACTGGATGAGCCATTGGCCTGATCCAGCAGGCTCTTCTTACATTCTTACATTTAAAATGTGAATAGCCCTCTGATTCAGCCTAAACAGGATACAATAAGTCATTGCTGAAAATAATTATGGATAGGATAATCATGTCAATAGACCTTGTTTTGGAAGTAACTCTTGCTGATAAAATTAGAAAGCATGACACACAAGCCTTTATTAATAACATCTTGGAACGATAACGGCAAAGCATATTTGAGCCATTCCTATTGTTCTGTTTCATGCCATCTGTTCACACACCCACGGTGGCAAAGATTTTTTTAATCTAAACATTGGGAAAAGGCATTTTAGTGCATGCTCATGCTATTGCTTGATGGCCTGGAAGTGTGTGTTCTTTTCCAATTTCCACTTTGGTTAATTTCCGCAGCGTTTTAAAACAGCTTAGTTCCAGGTAAAAATGTCATTTTTGTAGGTAATAACTTGGTACCATCTAATTATTGCTGGTATTTTAGATTTGATAAAGATTTCGGCGCAAGACAATAACTGTTATAAACTCATTTGGAAGAAAATGTATACTGGCGGAAACTGTTTATAAAAGCAAGGCCCTGGGCTTTGGAAATAATAAAGTCAGGTCCTAGTAAATTCAGTTTTAATTGGTTAACTGCATAATTTTGCAAGTAAGAATAATGAATGGGTGAAGAACGCACGTAAGGCATTTTCGTTGGGTGTTATCCTAAAACTTAACGTTCCTGCAATGTGTTCCACTTAAATGGCAGACATTAGCCTATAGATCATTTGTGTTCCATTATATATTGAGAATTAAATGATTTGCTACAATAATGGAAACTGAGAGTACTGGATTTAGTTGCACCTTTGATGTGAGAGCTAGCAGAAGAGATGTTTTAGCTATTTAATTTTTACCACCAAAATAAGGGTCAATATGATGTGGGGAGAAGAGTGAGTCTTTCTTTATTGCAAGGACCCACATGGGGACCCTCTCAGCGGAGTCTGCCTCCCAATTTTGCCAGTATTACTGTATGATCATTGTACCTTCCCCATTGGAGTGAATGGAAGCCATGTGGGAGAAAGTTGAGGGGTGTGTGCAGACAGAGATATTACTGGAGCCCGGGGCTCAACTTACTCCTGACAGATTGCGGGGAGAAGATGATGTTTCCCTTTCTGCAACAAAGTTGTCAATCACAGTCTTGTTTCCTATGTCCTATAAGAGCTATTTCCGCCCGGACAGTGCTGCCGACCGCAGTATTCCGGATATGTCTGGGACGTATGCCAATCCTAGAATACGGCTAACATAGTGTGATAGCCAATGAAATGTTATTCTTATTTATGTAGATTTTAGCATAATCCTGTTCATTTCTAAATCTGCAAACCAGATTGTTTTCCTAATTCAGAAGTATTAATGCTGGTTGGGGCTGATGAGCTTTAGTTCAAAACAGCTAGAGGACAGCAGGTGGGTGAAAGCTGCTATAGACCCTTTCTATTACAAAATCTCCAAGACGACAATTTTTAAATACCTTTATGTGCAAATTTTCTGCCTTAAAGGCTGCCTTAATTTTTAGCACCAGTTAAATTAACAGCTGCCCGAGAGGTGGGATGTAGTGTCTTACCTACCATGGAAGGGAACAGGTGTGAATTAAAATCAGTTTGTCCACGTTTGGAACCCAGTGTAAATTGAGCAAGCCCAATGAATTATTCCCTCCCTTGAAAGCCGCTGGAATACTTTCTCTGTCTATCACTCTTAAACAGAAAGGTTGACTAACCGTATATTACTAGTGGGCAGTGTAGCTTGTGTGTATGTATGTGTACACTCACATAATATGTATATCAGTGTTTCTCAACCAGTGTGCCTCCAGATGTTTTGGGACTACAACTCCCATCATTCCTGACCACTGGTCTTGCTAGCTAGGGATGATGGGAGTTGTAGTCCCAAAACATCTGGAGGCACACTGGTTGAGAAACACTGATGTATATAACCTTAATAACTTGTCCTTGAGCTTGCTTTTCCTTCCTTCGTCTCTCCCATTCCTTTTTCCTCATGTGTCATGTCCTTGTAAATTGTGAGTAGGGATCATCTTAATACTGGTTTTTATATACCGCTGTAAGAACCTTTTTGACTAACAGTGGGCTATAAATAAATAATGCATATATATGCGCTATATATAGGGATCACACACACACACACACACACACACACACACGGCTATTAATCTTAAAAGCAATCAAAGAGCACTGCAAAACAGCATTTAAAAGAAGTAGGCTCTTGATCCCAGGATACTGTCAGACACGTAGCATATTAAAAATAGGTGAATGACGGGACAGAGGAAGATCTGACAATGCTTAGCTTCTGCCTTTCTCAGTGACGCAGCTAGAATTTCAAATGTGCATAATACTTGTTTTTTCATTCTACATTCCTCTTGCAATAACCACAACCTATAAATTCCACAGCGGGGAACTCTTCTTGTATCCACAGCAGGCAGGCTGAACTCAAATGCCTAATTTATCTCTGCCATCTGTACTTGATTGGCACAACCGCTAAAGTGAATTAATGTTGCCTGAGAAACCCTGTTCCGGATTCTGTATGTTTTGCTGTCAGATGACGCTTCTAATAACGTGTGACTATTTGAACAAATTAAATATGATTATTAATCTGTAGCACAAGGAAATGTTTAGAAAACTGCTTTTACCTCCAGCATATTTCTTAGCAGCCTTCTGAATCAGATGAAGAGTGTAGCAAGGATAGGTGAGCTGTCCGAGACAAGATTCATCTCAGATTCATTAACTGTTTGATTTTTCTCCCCAACTGCAGTTGGAGAAAATCAGATTATTCTTCCAAATTCACTTGAAGGTTTTTTTTTGGGGGGGGGGAATTCCACTCCCTATCTGCCCCCAGCAGCCCTTCTCCCCAACTTCGTAATGCACAAATACCCTTTCCTCCAACTAGTGCAGAATACAGAAGCCAGTCTGTTCACCGGAGCAGGTTACAGGGATCATGTTACTCCTTTGCCGAGAAAGCTACATTGGACTGCCTGATTCCTTATGCTCCAACTCAAACACAGAGATCTGACGGGGCAATTTTGAGGGTCCCCCGCACCCCTGAGATTTTGTTGGCATTTAACAGGAACCAGGTCTTTACTGTGGCAGGCTCTGCCCTGTGGAACTCCTTGCCAATAGACGTCCGGCAGAAGTCTCCCTTGTTTGCTTTTTTAAAAGTGAGAACTGGATCCTGCAACTGGGATCCTGCTATTAATATCAGGCAGAGCCATTCCATAGCATCATAGAATTGTAGCCTTGGAAAGGGACCCCGAGAGGATCCAACTGCCTGCAATGCAGGAATAAAGGTGTTTCCTTTTGCCTTGCCAGCTTTAAGGGCCAGTGTGGCATAATCATAATCCCTTCTGTATGTACAGAGGACTCTTGAGTTCCACGTTCAAACAATCTCTAGCAACTCTTAAATGTAGGTTACTAAGTTCCTGGCCACTAGGTGTTCGAATCGAGCTCCAGTATCCTTGGCACTATGAGACCATAAAATTTCCTGTGCATGGTCAGCTGTCCAAGGAAGGAGAGGAATGCAGAATTTTATGTAGCAGCCACACAGCTAACAATGGTTGGATGAACTGATTCTAGGGCCAGGGATGGGCGAAGCTTCAGATAAGGGGAAGTTTCCCCAGAACCCAGTGGACCACTAGCCAACTAGAAATGCACAATACAGGCTGATAAAGGTGGAGTGAGATACATACAAAGCCAATTGCTTACTGCTGCACCACCACCACCACCACGAGCCTCTATATATGCAAGTGCAAATCTACATCTACTATGGATTAGAGCAGGGGTAGGCAACCTAAGGCCCGTGGGTCGGATGCGGCCCAATCGCCTTCTCAATCCGGCCCGCAGACGGTCCAGGAATCAGCCTGTTTTTACATAAGTAGAATGTGTCCTTTTATTTAAAATGCATCTCTGGGTTATTTGTGGGGGCATAGGAATTCATTCATTCCCCCCCCAACAAAAAATATATATAGTCCGGCTCACCACATGGTCTGGGGGACGGTGGACCGGCCCACGGCTGAAAAAGGTTGCTGACCCCTGGATTAGAGATTCAACACTAAAACTCTTAAAACTAGATTGTAAAACTGTACAGAGACATGATCAAAGGCAAGCAACCATATTTTACAGGAAGTAAGCAAAATGTCTCGGAGAGAAGGGAAAAGTTCAAGGTCAGCCAAGACACAGAATGTCCCTTCCCTTAACTTGCAGTTTGAAAACTTACTGCAAATCAGCTAGAAATCTACCAGTGTGTGCCAATCTACCTTCCCCCTATCCCTGCTCTGGACATTCATTGGTGGGTTGCAATTTGCAAGAAACTTGCACCCTTCCCTCCACGTGGGGTCGGGAGATATTAGCTAGTGTTAAAACAGTAGAAAACAGAATGCACAGTCCTGGGATACTGCTTATTCTGCACATTCATTATCTTCTTTTTTCCAATGCTGTCAAGAATTAAGAACAAAGCCTTCAATATGGTCAACACCAAAATAACTTTTTAATAACACAACAAAGCACAAAGTCTTTTTTAAATGTTGGCCTTGCAGCGCTAGTGGTAACCACAAGTAAAAACAAACGTGATGCAAGCTCAGAGACATTTTCTCAAAACCATGATTAAAACTGGCCTCCACACAAGTTATATATCTGTTTTTCCTTTGGAGATTTGGCAGCAATTCATCCCCTTCAGCTGCAAATCAAAACTGGAACAACAGTCTGGAAGTTTGTGGCTTAAAACATGTGCTTGTTATTTGAGGATATCGGGGGTTTAACTCATTCTACCTTGGGTATCACCAATTATATGAATGAAGCTAAGACTTCATGGTTGTAAAAGTGTGGTTCTGTACAAAAACGTTATGCCTTTTGAGTAAAGAGATCACTATCCTAATCTGATAAATATGATCATTATAAGCTTCTGACTAGCCACTATCCTGATTGCCCATGGCAGGTAAGAATTGCTTCTGGATAATGAAACATACCTCTTTTTTCTTTTTACAAATCCCATAAACATCTAAACATGGGCAGGAGGGCAAGTTACTTTGGGAAGTTTAGCTGTATTGGGAGAAGGAGCAGTATTCTGCAAGAGAGTATACCCTGAGAGTATAGTTTGCAACTATGGTTGTTGCCATCGAGAGACAATGTGTCTCCATGCTCAGCGGTTCTTTGCAGTTCCTCCACTCTCCTCCCCTGTGCTCTCACCAATATGCAAACCCTCTTCCGTATATGCTGTGCCCATCATAATGATTGGCAGGTTTCTGTTACTTTTATATGAAGGCCATGTAGATGAATATTTTTGTTGACTTCAGGGTGTATGTCTTGACTTCATGCTTCAATGCCTTGTAGGGATTGGAGGGTTGCAAGAATTTGTACTGAAGTCGGCAACGCTATCATCGTCGCCAGCTTGCCCACCGTTTAACCCCCTCAGCTTTGACGCAACACCGATTGTACGAGTTGCTGTGGAGCCAAAACACCCAAGTAAGTGTCTTCCCTCTGTTCCTTGAGTATCCAATCAGAATCGTTAAGTATACTTTTGAAAAGCCACAAGGGTAGGAAGGAGTAGTCGTAAATGAGTTTGAGCAAATGATAGTATGGTGGTTGCCTCCCAAACTTGGGTCTCCAGCTATTGTTGGACTACAGCTCCGATTATCCCTATCTATCAGGGCAAGTAGTCAGGGACGATGGGAATCGTAGTCCAAAATCAGCTGGAGACCCAAATTTGGGAAACCCTGCAATAAGGAAATACTAAGTTAGAACCACTCATACTAGGGTGGACGTCGGCATGTTACAAGAAACATGGGGCAATGGCAGCCTCGTTCTATCTTGTTCTTGGTCTGTAATGTGTACAACAGGAATGGCGAACATGTTGGACTACAACTCCCATCAGCCCTCACTTTGGGCTGTACTGGTTGATGCTGATGGGAGTTGGAGTTCAGTGACATCTGGAAGACCACAAATTCATCTTCCCTGGTACATAAGTTATTTTGCATGGTGGCTTAATTGAGCTCTGCATTTGTCTGCTCCCACTGTTAGGGCAAGGAAACATTAATTGCATCAGGACATGAAACACACATTCTGGAAGGAGAAGAGTGGATTTGATATGGGGCTGTTGTTTTGAGTGGCAGCCCTGTGTCTCTTAGAACAGTGTTTCCCAACCTTGTGCCTCCAGATGTTTTGGGACTACAACTCCCATCATCCCTAGCTAGCAAGACCAGTAGTCAGGAATGATGGGAATTGTAGTCCGAAAACAGCTGGAGGCACAAGGTTGGGAAACACTGTCTTAGAACATACAGATCCACCCACAGTCTTTTTTTAAAAACCCTCTTAAGATTTTTAGTGCTGTTATAATATGTAAAAGCTAAACAAAACATTATTCTATCATATTCTTTGTACTCAGTGTTTCACACCAGCCTGTGCTCCCTTTTTTACTGAGCTTTGTTCGTATGTTTCTTTGAAACCCAAGTGCTTCAGAGGTACTTCATTTAAAAGTGCTTTTGTCTTCCCAGGTGAGATGCCGCAGTTGGTTAAAGGCATGAAGCTTTTAAACCAAGCTGATCCTTGTGTACAAGTTTTAATCCAGGAGACAGGGGAGCACGTGTTAATTACAGCAGGAGAAGTCCATCTTCAGCGCTGTTTGGATGACTTGAAAGAGAGGTTGGTGGCGGGGAGAGGTGGTGAGAGAGGAAAAGGAAGAATTGCTCAAGGCTCAGTGATTAAATCCAGCATTTACAAGACAGTTGAACATGTAATTGTGGTTTAGCTTATAAAAAAGGTCAAAGCATCCTCTCCCAATTCTTCCTTACTGTTGCCGGTGCACAAATGAAGGTTTTTCATACTGGCATTCCTCATGTGTAGATTTCAGCCAATCATTTTATTTGTATACCACCTTTCCAAAGTTAAAGCCATGCTCAAGGACAGCTGACAACATATAAAAATGACGTAACTACAAAACATAAAATTCATCATAAACAATGAACAAAACATCAATAAGTACCCAAATAAATTGAACAATTTCCACATAAATCACAGGATCCAAAACAGAGATACAAAACAGCTCCCAAACAAGCCCCGCCTTAAATAATAGCCCAGCCCAAGATTCCTGAAGACCTCCATGTGAATGTTGGACTCCAACTCCCATCAGCCCCTGCTAGCATAAGGAATGGCCATGTTATGGGGCTTGTAGTCCTGTTTTGCCTTCATAGTCTTACCACTAAAGAAACTAGCTTCATATGAAATTAACTTATTCCTTTGGCCAGCTTGGCCATCTATCCCTATTTCATTCCAACTGTCTCTGTCCCAGCTTGAAGGGCAAGGATAAGCTGGGGTTGAACTACTTTGTTCACTCCAAATTCAAGTCAACCCTTTGGTTGTAAGTATCTATACTGTCACAAATGACTTTTCCCATAAGGAATTGGGAGTTAGGTTGTCCCTGCATATTAACTGTAAACTGCTTTTGTATGATTTCCCAAATCATTTGTTTGCAACCATTGCCCATCTAGAAATCCTCTTTGTAGAAAAGCCCATTTTTATCACTCAAAATGTCTGGTGGTCACAGTTGTAAAGCTTTCACACTGTGCAATGGTAGATTGCTCTGCAACGGTTATGTTTGTTGCCATCTTTTTCACAGCAGTCTTTTTTGTATAAAAAGGCACGACTTGACGTGTTCAGCTCAAGTGACAGAAATCAGGAGGCTGATCCTTGATTGGGTCATTGAGATGTGGACTTAGTTTTCATTCCATCCTCATACCACTCTTAATTCCTTGGAGGCAGGATGGGTTTCAAGCAGCAGAGTCTCCAAGATCTGTAATGTTCTGGAATATGAACATAAGTGCCTCCTGTCCAAGGAAAGTGCTGGGGCCCATTGCCCTTCTCAGATACGGTAATATTTCAGGACTTAACTTCCCACTCCACACTTAAATCACTGGGTTGCAGCTCAGAGGATGGGAGACCTGCTGTTGCTGCAACTGTAAGAGGCAGTTGAGAGAATTTGGAGCCTGTTCTGTTCCTCAAGATAGGAATCTGCTGTATACCAAGTCAGACCATTGGTCCATCTAGCTCAGTATTGTCTACACCAGAGTTTCCCAAACTTGGATCTCCAGCTGTTTTTGGACTACCATTCCCATCATCCCCGACCACTGGTCCTACTAGCTTGGGATGATGGGAGTTGTAGTCCAGAAACAGCTGGGAACCCAAGTTTGAGAAACCCTGGTCTACATTGGCTGGCAAGCACCTCTTTAGGGTTTCAAGCAAGGTTCTCTTCCAGCCATATCTGGAGATGCCAGGGCTTGAACCTGGTACCTTATCCATGCAAAACAGCTGCCCTGCTGCTGAGGTATAGTCCTTCCTAATATCCTCATCAGGAATGCAGTGGGGGGGGGTGCCTGTTGCTTTAAGTATGCTAGAATGAATGCTGCCTCCCTCCTTGGCTCCCATTATTGAGTAATTGCTTAATGTCTTAGGAGGCAGCGGGGCTGCAATGGTTAATCATAATGTGAAGTTGGCATCATGTGATTACTGGCATTAACCCGCCACTGAAACCCTTGAAGACTTAAGTTTCATTTGCTGTGAGGCCTAACTTTAGCCTTTTTGGCTTCCTGTAGGTTTGCCAGGATAGAAATTAGCGCATCGGAACCAATCATTCCATTCCGGGAAACCATAACAAGACCCCCCAAAGTTGACATGGTGAACGAAGAGATAGGAAAGCAGCAGAAAGTTGCCGTCATACACCAGAGTAAGGAGGAGCAGAACAAAATCCCTGAAGGCGTGCAGGTGGATTCGGATGGGCTGATAACGATATCGACACCAAACAAATATGCCACACTCAGCATCAGAGCAACACCACTTCCTGAGGAGGTAACTCAGCTACTGGAGAAGAACAGCGGCTTAATTCGGACCATAGAACAATTCTCCTCATACCTGAATGAAGGTAAGAAAACAGAAGAGATGAATCCAAAGACCTTTGAGCAGATACAGGAGTTCAAAAAAAGACTAGAGGAAAACCTACCGGGAAGGAAATGGAGAAATGCCGTTGATGGGATCTGGTCCTTTGGCCCCCGAAAATGTGGGCCTAACATTTTACTGAACCGATGTGAAGGTTACAAGAGGTCTGTGTGGCAGTGCCTGGAAGGAAGCAAGCCACCCAAGGAAGCGAGCGTGTATCGGGATTTTGACAACAGTCTTGTCAGCGGGTTCCAGTTGGCCACGCTTTCAGGACCAATGTGCGAAGAACCACTTATGGGGGTCTGTTTTTCGGTGGAGAAATGGGACATGGGCAGATTTGTAGAGCAAATGTCAGCTAACCGGCAGGATTCAGATGAAAGGAAGTCTGCGGAGGAGACATCGGAAGGGGAGGAAACTGCCCTTGTGTCAAGGACTGGAGACCCTGAATCGGCTTCTGAAACTGAGCTGCAAGATGGTGATCAGCGTAGCCTCAAATCATCCTTTAAACACAAAGGAGAGGCTTCGCCTGCAGACTGTTATGGC
Organism: Zootoca vivipara; assembly: GCF_965207765.1. Lineage (NCBI taxonomy): Eukaryota > Metazoa > Chordata > Lepidosauria > Squamata > Lacertidae > Zootoca > Zootoca vivipara. Next base: position 15,711,900 of record NC_142596.1, read on the forward strand.
CCTTTCTCTGGACAACTGATTGCAACCATGAAGGAAGCATGCCGATATGCTATGCAAGCAAAGCCACAGAGGCTTATGGCTGCCATGTACACCTGTGAGATTATGACAACGGCTGAGGTCCTAGGTAAGCCTGAAACCAGCAACATGCACAAACAAACTACATTGCAGATGTTGCCTCCGTAGGGGGAAAGCGTTGTCAGAAAGCTGACTGCAAATGACTTCCTTAGCCATGCCAGCTTTTGCCAACCTGGTGCCCTCCAGATGTTTTCAGCTACAGTTCCCATTAGCCCCATCCAGCATTCAGGCTGGGGTTGATGGAAGTTGTGGTCCCAAACATTTGGAGGGTGCCAGGTTGGCAAAGGCCGACCAAGAAAAAATAATTATATTTCCTGTGACGCTCCAGGTATAGATGGAATTATCTGGTTGACTCAGCAGGTGGCGGTAGTGGATTAAATTTCTGTACTGCCCTTCATCCGAAGATCACAGGGCGGTTTACAACATAATGTAGTTGCTATATAATTAAACAATGGAACTTGCTTCCGTAGGAGTTAGTGACGGCTACCAACTTGGATGGCTTTGAAAGAGAGCTGAACAAATTCACGGAGGATAATGCTGTCAGTGGCAACTGGCCATGATGTCTATGCATTGCCTCCACAGTCAATACTTCTGTATGCCAGTTGCTGGAAACCACAGGAGAAACTGCTAAAATAGGAGGATAAAATGACGGTCTTTTTATGGAAGAACGGAGACCATTGGTGGATTACCTATCAGATCATCATTCCTGTATGAAATCATGTGCAGGATTTGAGATGTGAGCAGCAGAGGAATGTAGAGAATGGATTTGGGGGCTTAGAAAATAACTCCCCCAAAAAGGTCAACAACTCTGGGCCATCTCCCCCCAGTTTTTTTAAATTTGAGTCCCCCAACACGGGGGCATGTTATACACGGAAAAATACGGTGTATATATGATTGGAGATATGTAATAATTTGAAAGATTCAATAGAAAGAAACCACAGGAGAGGAGAGTTCTCTTGTGCTCTGCTCCTGTTTACAGATTTCCCACGATAGAGGCTGCTGGACTAGATGGACCTCCTTTGGCCTAATCCAGCAGGCTCTTCTTATATGCTTAGGTTCTTATTTCATCTTGATATATTTACTTTATATTACATTCATTAAGTTACTTAAGCAACCCCTCTTCCTGGGGCTTAAGATCAACATCCTGTTGACTAAGGCTTGCACTTAGATGCTCTATCTGTTTGCTCATTGTCCACTATTTTTAGGGGTAAAGTAAGTTAAATACCTCATAAAATCAGTTAAATAACTCCATACGTTACTTTTGGATCCCTGTTACTGATCATGCACGGCCCCAGTGCTACTGCTGAGATTTTGCAGCAGTTGTGTGGTCTATAAAACTCACTCCAACCCTTGAGTGAAGTCCCTAAAATCTCTTCTTAAGATTCTGAGATCTGAAGTTTTTCACACCATCATTTAATAGTAGCTGGTTGCTCTATATGACTGTTTCTCGAGACCCTCTCTTGCCCCGGGCGTTAATTAGTCCTCCCAGTTCAGTAATTGTGCATCTGAATTGATGGAAAGGATGCAACAAACTCAGCAGGTCTTTTCCTTTTGCAGGTCGTGTTTACGGTGTCCTCTCCAAAAGAGTCGGCCGGGTGTTGCAGGAAGAGATGAAAGAAGGGACAGACGTGTTTATTATCAAAGCAGTGTTGCCGGTAGCAGAGAGCTTCGGTTTTGCTGATGAAATCAGGAAGAGAACAAGTGGCCTAGCCAGTCCACAGCTGGTCTTCAGTCACTGGGAGGTAAAAATTCTATTCACTCCCATCTGCCTTGGTGTACAATTTCTTGTAGATGCAGGGAAAGAAATCAAGATAAAGGAGGGGAGAGGTTAAATTGTGGTCAAGACTTAAATTTGCTCCGTTCTTTCCTAAGCCAAGCCATACAAGGAGCTTTTTATCTGCCTATACAGTGGTACCTCCAGTTGTGAATGGGATCCATTCCGGAGCTCCGGTCGGATCCTGAGGAATTTGCAACCGGAGTTGCCGCTTCTGCACATGCATGCGGCGAAACCCAGAAAAATACTTCCAGGTTTGCCACGTACGTATCCAGAAGGATACGTAACCGGAGGTGAACATAAGTAGAGGTACCACTGTATATTTGCTTTTTCCAATGCACGCTTCACAATATTCTGTTCTGTTGCAATAGGTTTTGGGTTAGGGTAATTATTATTATTATTATTATTATTATTATTATTATTATTATTATTATTTATACCCTGCCCATCTGGCTGGGTTTCCCCAGCCACTCTGGGCGGCTTCCAACAGAAATATTAAAATAGACTAATTTCTTAAATATTCAGATGTCCTCTAAAAGTCTGTTAGTTATTTTTCTTTTTGACATCTGGTGGGAGAGCGTTCCACAGAGCGGGCGCCACTACCGAGAAGGCCTCTCTGCCTGGTTCCCTGTAACTTGGCTTCTCGCAGCGAGGGAACCGTCAGAAGGCCCTCAGCACTGGACCTCAGTGTCCGGGCAGAGCGATGGAGGTGGAGACGCTCCTTCAGGTATACTGGACCGAGGCCGTTTAGGGCTTTAAAGGTCAGCACCAACACTTTGAATTGTGCTTGGAAACGTCCTGGGAGCCAACGTCCTGGGTTAGGGTGTTCCATCCTCTGCTGGATTGAATTTAAAGTCCATTAAGTCCAGCATTATGTGTCCAGCAGCAGCCAGATGTTTCTGGGAAACTCGTGAGCAGGGCATGAAGGCAGCAATTGTCTTTGTCTCCTACTCCTGATTGCTCCTCTTCTGCCACAAAAAAGCAGTAGAAATAAGACACTAGGGAAGGACCATTTTAAAATAATTCTCTTCATTCTCTATAAAGTGGCCCATGTTTGAGACATGTGTTTCTGCACCCAAGAGGGACATATGTGGTGGAATATGATAGAGATATATTTGGTGTAAAGCAGTCCTTCCCAAACTCTTCCCCCCATGGACCACTTGACAAATTGCTGGGGGTCTTGGCAGACCACTTAATGATTATTATTTTTTTGCCTGTTGCAGCAATTGTAATGCACAGTGCTAGGTAGATGCTGCATGGTTATTCATTGTGTTTCTATTGCTCCTTTTATTTCTTGCATATTTTATTACATTATAATTAGCATTTCATAGAATTCAAATTGTGCAAAGGATTAAAATACAATAAATAAAAGAAGCAATAAAAAGACAGTTTAAAATCAACATGGGTATTTAATGCAGATAGGTCACCGACCACCGGAATGAAGCCTACAGACTCCTGGTCCACAGTTTGGGAACTCCTAGCATAGAGGGAGACAGTAAATGGAGAATCATCCATTTTTAGAAGCAGTATCTCACTGGATGCCCCAGTTTCTGGGGTGGGGAGCAACAGTGGGGGGAGGCAGGTGCATTTATACCCTGTTTTGTGGGCTTCCCATAAGCTTCAGGCTGGCCATTGAAAAAGAGAGAGAGAGGATGCTAGATTAGATGGACTTTTGGTTTCACCCAACAGAGCTGTTTTTCTTTTATTTAGTCTGCTAACAAGGTAACCAGCACACAAGGAAAACAGTAGGGGGGTGTTTTTGTGCTTGTGGGAAAGATCCTTTCTTTAAAGTGTTCTTTCTGGAAGGTGAAATCTTTTGAAATGCTGAAATAGATACCATGGATCAAATATTATTTGGATCTTCAGAGGCTCTTTGCGGGTTGATAGCGGCAATAAAATAAGTGACCTGTGCACTTCGTTTTCTGCCTCCTGTCCTTTCTTCTTCAACTGTGTTTCTCTCCAACCATGTAATTTACAATCAAGAGCTTTTGAGGAGAAGATTCTTTAAGGAAATAGAAAGAAGAGTAAAATTGCATCCCCTTTCCAAGAGCATTTTTAGTTTTAAAGTCTGCAATCCGCTCCCTGTTTTCAGAGACCTGTAAGAGGAAAATACAGACTTGAGTTCAAAATGCGCTGTGTAATTCTTCTAAGCTGGCTGTGTTAACAGATCTGCCACCTACACAACAAACAAAACTGATGCTTTATCCCCTTCCAAGTCGCTTGTGCAAGGAAGGAAGTAGCTTGTTTCTCTTGAATCCAGTTCTAAAATTCAGGCTCTTGTCGCTCTTGACATCATCAGGAGTGCTGCGGCCATCACATGACCCACACCCGGCTACCCTCTTCCCTTTCCTCTTCCTTGTTGGAATATTGATATCTCAAGTGTGAGACTTCACTACTTCCCATGCACCAGAAGAATCAGTAGTTGGGAGCATTTACTGCAGACTGATTGGCTTTGTAGACCTCATCCTAAATTGGCTGGGAACTTTCTGAGATGCTGGGAAGCAACATATCCTGAGTTGCATGGGAGTTGTATTTGTGTATGTCTCCCAAAAAAATCATTGAAGTAATGCATTTCATGCAGCCCAGCAGGAAATGATGAGCCTTTAGCCCAGTTAAGGTCCAGATCAGCCAACAAGGAGGGTTGGCTGGCAGTGGCAGCTAATGTGTTAGGAACCAGACCCTAATTTGGAGGGACCTGGGATTGCGATGCTGACTTAAGATCTTCTTAATATCCTGCAATAAATGAATGTATTTTAGCTATTTTAAATTCATGGTCTCCTCAGCCATCTATCGAGGACGTCCCCCCCCCCCAAAGTAAACGAATGAGAGGTACAATGCAGTTTGTTGTAGACGGACAGTACTTTTGACTAATCAGGTTTCACTGCAATAAACACTGGAAACTGCTAAAAGGAATTTTAAGTAAAAAAAAATGACACACAGTCCAAGGCTGTGAGATGACCATTTTTTTCCTTCAGTGGTTCCAAGATCAACAGAAAAAAGCTCTCCATGCATTTCTTTTAAGCGTTTCTTTTCTAGTTCTATTCCACTTACACTGCAGTCAATCATTTAGAGACCTCAGCAAATAGTAAAAATATTTAAAATAAATAAATAAATCCACTTCAGCTCCATCTGCTCATTCTTGGAGCTTTCATTGAGTGGCTTCTACCAGTACAGTTAGACATTCAGAAATCCATTTCTGGTTCTATGCTATACAGATTCCGCTAGCTTCTGATACCTTCGTAGCATTTCGTAAAGTTGGTGTGTTAATGATCCTGGCTGTACCCTTGCTGGTTTTATTTGTTATCTTTAGTAATAGGGTGCCATACTGCAGCACACCCTTTCAGTAGGCCAGAGTAATCATTTAACCATTAATGATCTCCAGCTTAGCCTAACCCACCGCACAAGGCTATTGTATGGCTTAAAAATAGGATGATTCTCACCTCCTCGTAAATGTGCAACTGATATGTGTGTGATTGTGCGCACATGCACAGCGCTGAACCCAAAAGTGACCTGAAAACTTCATAAAACTTGCTTCTTTGTCTCACCCTTACCTCTCAGGGATTTTGCAAGAATAAACCAGGGTTCCCTATGAAACTGAAAATGCAAAAGCAAATATATATTTATATAGCTACACTTTTTACAGGCTGCTTTGTTGATTCCTCTGGGAAATAAGCACATGCCCACAGGAAAAAAGGGAGAAAATCAACAGAAGAAAAGAAGGAACTGAAAACTTCAAAAAAAAAACCAGGGATGGAATAGAGGAAGAGAAATATCAGCCAAATAACTGTACTTCAATGATTGTCGGTGACATACTGAGCAGAAATTATTTTTCATTCATTTTTAGGTGACTAGCAGTACCTTTTTAAAATCTGAGTGCATCTTTCCTAATTTCAAATATGTCTGCTTTTAGCCGATGGTCAAAAATCACTGTTCATTGCTGCCGCCGCCTTCCATTAATTCAGCTCTTTGCACAATTCCTCTCTCTCCCCCCCCCACCCTAGGTAATTTCAGATGATCCGTGTTGGGTGCCAACCACAGAGGAAGAGTATCTGCACTTTGGGGAGAAGGCAGACTCCGAGAACCAGGCCCGCAAGTACATGAATGCTGTAAGGAAGCGGAAGGGACTTTGTGTAGACGAGAAAATCGTGGAGCATGCTGAGAAGCAAAGGACTCTCAGCAGAAACAAATAGCTGCCTCCAATTCTGCTTCTCTGTTAAGTGCAGGTGAATTATCTTCTGTACCGGAGATTCAAAAAAAAGTCACCTTGGATGTACAATTCTGTATGGGTTTTCTTACTGTGAGTTGTCTGTGGCTTGAGTTTTAATAAACCTAAGCCTTTCCAACTTTTTTTCCTTATGATTATACACTACAGCTTCCTTGTTATATTAGTGGCTTGCAAACGTCCTACCTCCTGGGAACCTTTTTCACATCTCCTCGTCTGCCAAGGGATGCCTGCAAGGCTGATACAGAATCCCTGCATACCTTGAGTCAAATAGGCAGCAGCATTTGGTCAAATTTTAACCAGCTATAGATTGATCAACGTAGAACATTTTAATTTATTAGAATACTACCCCTGATTAATTGGCCAGCATTTTAAAAAAATTAAAAAAATAAGTATAAATTATTCTTTCATTTATTGTTTGTTAATTCAAATAGTTTTGCGCCTCTTCCAATGGCAAAACCTCCCCCAAGGCGGCTTGCAAAAGAAAATGGAATAGAGCAAAACATACCTGACAATTGCAATGTAGTCGAAGCACAATTCCAAGTATGCTTGGTACTTGGCCAGTAAATTATTCCTATTATTCCTAAAACAGTTGTCCCCTAAAATGGTAAAAAGCAGTAAGAAGATAACCTCTAAATCCATTAATCCCAAGAGTCATATCTCAGCATAGCTGCCAAGTTTTCCCTTTTCTCGCGAGGAAGCCTATTCAGCATAAGGGAAAATCCCTTAAAATAAGGGATAACTTGGCAGCTATGTATCTCAGTGAGAACAGATACGGGTCTTGAGAGCTCTACGAGTTTTCAGCGTAAGTACTTAACCATCTGCAGATTTTAATAAGTGCCACCTCAAAAGGTTTTCTGTCCTGTGTGGGAGTGGGAAAGGGTAGGCCTCTTCTAAGATGGTGTCTTCTGTGATACATGCCTGCATCACCAAGAACTGCTTCTGAACTGTGGTTTCATCTCATGTTCAAATTTATGTAGATTTAATCAGCTGAAACTTGCCTAATAAGAACTAATTTTGCAATTCTTTGTGTGTCTCCCTGGAAGTAAGTCCCACTGATTTAAATAGGGTTTCCTTGCTAGTAACTGTACCTTACTAAGTGCAACTTAAGATTTCTTTTAACTAGGCAATTGCCCACTTATTTCATGTGGGGTGCTGTCTTGGCCTCAGTGTTACCCTCTCCAAAGTGAGATATGCACCCACTGTCTGTCTTCAGTTGGAAACTTTCATTACTGATCTTTTTCAGTAATGAAAAAGCTTTTCAGTAGCTTTTCAGGCATGTCAGGATTAAAAAAAACCTTTCTTGAAAACAGTTGCTTTACATAAATGAGTCATTATTGCTCTCTCAATTAACACCTTGTGCTGTCATTGAACAATTTACGTACTTGCAGCAACGTCTTTTCTGCAGATTTGATATACTTGTGATTTAGATCCTGATAAAACTGTTGAGGCTAAATTGAGCAAAATTATTACTGCTCAGATGAAAAGGTCAGGACAATTAATACTCTGCTTTAGGAAGCTTCCATGGGAGATCTTATGTTGTGAACTGCCCTGAAATCTGCAGGTATAGATACAAATTAAGTTGATGGACGTATTTTCTCCCTCTCTTATAATATACTAGGACAGGCATCCCCAAACTTCAGCCCTCCAGATGTTTTGGACTACAATTCCCATCTTCCCTGACCACTGGTCCTGTTAGCTAGGGATCATGGGAGTTGTAGGCCAAGACATCTGGAGGGCCGCAGTTTGGGGATGCCTGTACTAGGAACTCGGGATCCCAAGTTGAAATTGATAGGCAGCAGTAGATTCAGGAGAGAGATGACTTAAATAAATTAATCTGCTCTCTCTAGTAAGCAACAGGGGAGAAAAGGAACGCTTAGGAAAACAAGGGTAAGGCTTGTTGGACACCCATGCCAGAGATGCTCTTTTAGTTCCAGATTATTTATAAATGTGTTGAGGAAAAGTGTTTTCTTCCCCCCACCCCACTGTCTGAATACATTTAAAAAGAAAACATGAAGACTACTGTTAAATCATTCTCTTGTGCTGTTGTTGTTTTTTAAAAGTGGACTGCATTCAGTGCAATTATTCTCTCCCTCCTACCTCAGTTAATATTTATAATCCAAGTTCTGGGTGTATGTGCTCTGGTAAGTAAAGGCATGTTCTTCCCCTGCTCAACAATCGTCCTGTTTGGAAACCCATCAACATTCCATGGATGAAAATAAAAGACATTGCTGCAGGTATGCTGCAGCTAAAGGAGCCCTGGATGGTTAAGTCCAGTCAAAGGCAACTATGGGGTTGTGGTGCTCATCTCTGCTTTCAGCCCGAGGGAGCTGGTGTTTGTCCACAAATAGCTTTCAGGGTCATGTGGCCAGCAGGACTAAACCGCTTCTGGCGCAATGGAACACCATGGCGGAAACCAGAGTGCATGGAAACGCGCCGTTTACCTTCCTGCTGCAGTGGTACCTATTTATTTACTTGCACTGGCGTGCTTTCGAACTGCTAGGTTGGCAGGAGCTGGGACAGAGCAACGGAAGCTCACCCTGTCGCGGTGATTCGAATCACCCACCTTCCGATCAGCAAGCCCAAGAGGCTCAATGGTTTAGACCAAAGCACCAGCCGCATCCTACAGGTCTGTAAGGGAATGCAACTGCGTTGTGCAGCGCCTGGTGTTTTACAGCAGTGTGTGTGTGTGTGTGTGTGTGTGTGTGTGTGTGTGTGTGTGAAAAGAAAATACACATAATGCCAAACATGCTTAATACCACTTGAGAACAGTGGCTTGTATTGAGACTCCAGTAGGACAGATGACTCTTCCTTTTTGTATTCTGTACACTTTTTGGTTGTAAGAGTAAAGAAGACTTCTGTTTTAATTCAGGGCAGGTGGAGAACTGATTCAGCTACCAGAAGCTTGGGAAATTGTTTGAGATCTCCAAAGGTTATGAGAAACACCTGGGGACTGGAATTCCCCTGTGATTATTACCACCTCCCACCAATTATTCTCCCTTGCATTTTATTAAATGGCCTCACTTGCCCGTTTTCTTCTCAATAGCATGCTTTTTCTTGCCTGGTTGGAATAGCCCAAAAAATGTATTTAAAAGACTGAAAGAGAGAGAGGGGATACCCCAGCCTCCCATGTCTCAGCCAAGAAATGATGTCATCTGTCTCACCATTCCTTGCTAAATTGCTCCGTCTGCAGCCTCTCCTGTTTATGGAAATAAAATGGATTTTTAATGAAGGGAAGGACTGAGTCCAATATTTTAATTGGCTAGCAAACCCTATGGGGAAAGCATTTTTAATGCCTGATAACAGCAGTATCGCATGTGCAGGTTTTTCACGTGAAAATGGTGTTATTGCGGGAAATAACCTTCACATGTGGATTTGCTCTAATCGGTCCCTTGCTAATTGCTCACTGGCATTTCCCAGTATGGGAGAGCTTTGGCACGATTCTGGCTTAAGAAAATATTCTTCTCCAGAGTGAAATGAGCCCAAATGTGTGCCTCTGCTCAAAATAATATTTCCAGAAATAAGCTCTGCATAAGAAGAAAAGTGTAGTAGCTACTTGAAGCCAGAGAATCTTGATTACATGATGCAATCCGTTCTCCCAGGACATCAGACCTTAAGAGCAATATTTTTGCCTGATGTTTGCATTGTCGTCCTTACATGATTTTTATTTTATTTTAAATTGTATGTCACTTTGGGAAAAACCACTGGGCCAGTAAGATACAATCTGAATCAAATCCCTTATGAATACACAGTGGAAGTGAGGAACAGGTTTAAGGATTTAGATTTGGTGGACAGAGTGCCTGAAGAACTATGGATGGAGGCTCGTAACATTATACAGGAGGCAGCAACGAAAACCATCCCAAGGAAAAGGAAATGCAAGAAAGCAAAATGGCTGTCCAACGAGGCCTTACAAATAGCGGAGGAGAGGAGGCAAGCAAAATGCAAGGGAGATAGGGAAAGATACAGGAAACTGAATGCAGATTTCCAAAAAACAGCAAGGAGAGACAAGAGGGTCTTCTTAAATGAGCAATGCAAAGAAATAGAGGAAAACAATAGAATGGGGAAAACCAGAGATCTGTTCAAGAAAATTGGAGATATGAAAGGAACATTTCGTACAAAGATTACCATAATCAAGGACAAAAGTGGTAAGGACCTAACAGAAGCAGAAGACATCAAGAAGAGGTGGCAAGAATACACAGAGGAATTATACCAGAAAGACATGGAGGTTTCGTACACCCCAGGTAGTGTGGTTGCTGACCTTGAGCCAGACATCTTGGAGAGTGAAGTCAAATGGGCCTTAGAAAGCACTGCTAATAACAAGGCCAGTGGAAGTGATGATATTCCAGCTGAACTATTTAAAATTTTAAAAGATGATGCTGTTAAGGTGCTACACCCAATATGCCAGCAAGTTTGGAAAACTCAGCAATGGCCAGAGGATTGGAGAAGATCAGTCTACATCCCAATTCCAAAGAAGGGCAGTGCCAAAGAATGCTCCAACTACCGCACAATTGCGCTCATTTCACACGCTAGTAAGGTTATGCTTAAAATTCTACAAGGCAGGCTTAGGCAGTATGTGGACCGAGAACTCCCAGAAGTGCAAGCTGGATTTCGAAAGGGCAGAGGAACCAGAGACCAAATAGCAAACATGCGCTGGATTATGGAGAAAGCTAGAGAGTTCCAGAAAAACGTCTACTTCTGCTTCATTGACTATGCAAAAGCCTTTGACTGTGTCGACCACAGCAAACTATGGCAAGTTCTTAAAGAAATGGGAGTGCCTGATCACCTCATCTGTCTCCTGAGAAATCTCTATGTGGGACAAGAAGCTACAGTTAGAACTGGATATGGAACAACTGAGTGGTTCAAAATTGGGAAAGGAGTACGACAAGGTTGTATATTGTCTCCCTGCTTATTTAACTTATATGCAGAATTCATCATGCGAAAGGCTGGACTAGATGAATCCCAAGCCGGAATTAAGATTGCCGGAAGAAATATCAACAACCTCAGATATGCAGATGACACAACCTTGATGGCAGAAAGCGAGGAGGAATTAAAGAACCTTTTAATGAGGGTGAAAGAGGAGAGCGCAAAATATGGTCTGAAGCTCAACATCAAAAAAACCAAGATCATGGCCACTGGTCCCATCACCTCCTGGCAAATAGAAGGGGAAGAAATGGAGGCAGTAAGAGATTTTACCTTCTTGGGCTCCTTGATCACTGCAGATGGTGACAGCAGTCACGAAATTAAAAGACGCCTGCTTCTTGGGAGAAAAGCAATGACAAACCTAGACAGCATCTTAAAAAGCAGAGACATCACCTTGCCGACAAAGGTCCGTATAGTTAAAGCTATGGTTTTCCCAGTAGTGATGTATGGAAGTGAGAGCTGGACCATAAAGAAGGCTGATCGCCGAAGAATTGATGCTTTTGAATTATGGTGCTGGAGGAGACTCTTGAGAGTCCCATGGACTGCAAGAAGATCAAACCTATCCATTCTTAAGGAAATCAGCCCTGAGTGCTCCCTGGAAGGACAGATCGTGAAGCTGAGGCTCCAATACTTTGGCCACCTCATGAGAAGAGAAGAATCCTTGGAAAAGACCCTGATGTTGGGAAAGATTGAGGGCACTAGGAGAAGGGGACGTCAGAGGACAAGATGGTTGGACAGTGTTCTCGAAGCTACGAACATGAATTTGACCAAACTGCGGGAGGCAGTGCAAGACAGGAGTGCCTGGCGTGCTATGGTCCATGGGGTCACGAAGAGTCGGACACGACTAAACGACTAAACAACATGTCACTTTGAGTTTACTGTCTGAAGAGGAGGAGGAGGAGGAAGAAGAAGAAGAAGGACTCATAATTCCAATAAAGAAATAAATATTTTAAGGGAAGGAACTTGGTGGAGCCCATCATTTGCATAAAAAAAGGCCGGCATCTCCAGTTAGGACTGGGAAACAGTGAGACCCCAGAAAGCTTCTGTCCTCCAGCAGCCAGACTCCAATTCCCATCATCCCTGTTGTCAGTGCTGATGGGAATTGTAGGGCAACAACCTCGGGATGGCTATCCCCACTGTTGACAAATACTAAGCTAGGCTGACCGGTGATGTTGAGTTTGGCTTTTTTGCAAGTTAACAGGAAAGGTGAAAAAAAGGAAATACATAATATATATTAATACAACCAACAGCATCAAGTCACACTAAGGATATAATCGCCATCAGTACATCTATCCATCCTTCAGATGTCCAAACATGTATTCCCACAAGATTGGCATTTATAGGAAATATGTTGAAATGCAGCCTGGACAGTGAGGTGCTCAGACGAACAGTGGGTGTTCATCCTTCCAATTCTCTTGGAGACCATAAGGGCTCACAAAATCCAGTTTTGCTGCCTACAGTTAATCCTTATACTACAGAAATATGATTTACAAGTACAGTGGTACCCCGGGTTACAGACGCTTCAGGTTACAGATGCTTCAGGTTACAGCCTCCCGGAAGTAGTAGCTCGGGTTAAGAACTTTGCTTCAGGATGAGAACAGGAATCGTGCGGCGGCAGTGGGAGGTCCCATTAGCTAAAGTGGTACCTCAGGTTAAGAACAGTTTCAGGTTAAAAACACACCTCCAGAATGAATTAAGTTCTTAACCGTAGGTACCACTGTACATGAATATCTGCAAATATCAAGGATTTCACCAATACAAAACTGATAGACAACCGTTTTAGACCGGAATAATTTATCTCTGGACGCTGGTTTTGAATCTGGGCAAATTAGCTGCTTATTTTTCTAAGGGGAAGCATTTGGTCTTTCGATACCAGGGCTCAGGGTCAGTTGTGCAGCTCATAAGGGATGGAGCACAACCGAGTTGCTATTTTCAACATACTGTTAATGTTGCTTGCTTACAGAAGGGCAAAGAGCCACAAGCAGGAATGCCATTGCTAAAAGAAAATTTTTAAAAAGTAAATTAAATCAATCTGAAATGACTTCACTTTTCTGCAAGAAGGATGTTTGTGAAAAGTGAGAATCTTTTTCTTCCAGCTGTAGGATAATGCTTAAATCTCCCAGCAGAAGCTCACTTCATCAAATCTGGCCTTGTTTGAAAAAAGTTTAGTCACCTCTGGCTTAAGCCTTTGAATAAAAATGTACCTGTTCAGCTCAAAAGAGCTTTTTTAAAAACACAGGGACAGCCTGTCTTTTACTGAAAAGCCTAATTTGCAGTCTCAACTAACCCCACAAAACAACAAAATGCCTAACCCCAAAACAGGATGACACTGATTTGCATGTTTGTGCAGATGCGATTTTGGCCACACTGGCTCCAATTTAAATGCATCTCATCATAACAGGGAAGACTGTGCTCGGTCTTCTCGCCTGCTTGGTTTGCTGCCCAAAACACTAAGCTTGGACCAGACAGCACTTCAAACAGGATTGCCCTCCATCAAAGGCACATGGGCTACTTTACTTACAGAAAGTACAGGATTTTTATTATTTTTATTATTATTTAAACCACTTATCAATTTGTTCTTTATTTGCTTTTCAATCCCTTTTGTGGCTTTGTTGGGGTTTTTTGTTGTTGTTGTTGTCACAATCCATTCTGTATCCCAAAACATCCTCCTCTATGAAGTTTTTATCATTTATTTCCTCTCCTTTTTTGCTTTTACTCCTCTGTTTAGCCAAGTTGTTGTTGGCTCAGTATTTGCTAATGATCTCAGAGACAGAGAGAGAGGCAGGCAGGCAGGCAGGCAGAGAGAAAGTCCCTTGGAATCCCCATTAAAGTGAAGATGACCAAATGCATCACTAGCTCGTTCACACACATTGTGTTTAAATTAAGGGCAGCCTTTTGAAGCTTTCCTTTAGTGTTCCTTAGAGCTGGATTTCAGTCCTTCCTCTTCCCTCGCCCTGCCCTGCCCTGCCCTTCCCCTGGACCAGAAATATATATGGCATGATCTCATCCTATTGTCACAGTAATGCGTCTTTGGGGATTTTAACTTTATTCACATTAAGATGACATCATCTTTCCTCCAATCTGCAAATTGCAGGCAGCGAGTCTCTTGGCTTCGTCCATAAAACCTGCAGCTCCATCTGCCTCCGCCAAACCAGCTGATACCAATTAACCTTGTTTTGTTTTGATTTAAGTTTAGTTTTTTTGAATGCAAAGAGATGCATAGGGGCGACCGTGCAAGGCCTGATATTGTCAAACATCACTCCGAAAGGTCTGAGAGTACTTTATAGTACCCCCTATTTTTTCCCCAATGAAATTTTTGCTTTTGAAAATCAAGGCCTGGAAGCAGACAAATGATGGGTTCCTTTTCTCAGTGAGTTTGTCTGTCTTCCAAAAATTCTTATGCATTATACCACATAGCCAGGAAGACTGAGAATGGGTTTCCAGAGTTAACTGTGGAGGCCACAACTCTCTGGAGACCCTCCAAGTGTCCCAATTTTCCAGGGACAGTTCCGGATTTACAGAAGCCGTCCTGGTTTCTGATTTGATCCCGGAATGTCCTGCTTTTCCTTAGGACGTCCCTATTTTCATCAGAGAAATGTTGGAGGGTTTGGAGTTATGCAACCCCTGAGTCAAGGAGATAAGTAACTATACAACCTTTAGGAAACATATGAAGGCAGCCTTGTATAGGGAATGGTGTTTTTTTAAAAAAAGCTTAATGGTTTTTTATATGTTGAAAGCCAGTCAGAGTGGCTGGGGCAACCCAGCCAGATGGGCAGGGTATTTGTTATGGAATAGGACGTCCCTATTTTTATCGGAGAAATGTTTGAGTGCAGAAGACCCCAGGTTCAATCCCCAGCATCCCCAGCATCTCCCAGGTAGGACTGGGAGAGATCTCCTGCTTGAAACCCTGGCAAGTGGCTGCCTGTTAGTGTAGTCGATACTGAGCTAGATGGACCCAATGGCCTGGCTGTGTACAAGGCACCGCAAAGGCATCATACACTAGTAGCCAAAATTGTGGCACCCTTTTGAGGAAAGTGCATTTCCTAGGGTTGGTGCCTCATAACACCACTTCTTTTTCTTTTCTTTTTCTTTTTTTATAATATATTTATTAAGGTTTTTCTCAAACAGCAAAACATAAAAAAATACAAAACACCAAAAGAGAATACAAAAAAACTGAAAATACAACAATGCAAGAAAAAATACAAAAAAAATTCTAACTTATGACCCTTATTATCAATCTATTGACTTCCTCATTCCTCCTCCTTCTGCAATTCTTTACATATCATCCGTAGTAAACTCTAAATCTTATATAATTTCTAATTATTACTTTAATATAATCTTATTTCTCTATCTTTTACTTCTTATCCTTTTATATTGTGTCCAAGTCTTACTTCTTAATTAAGTTGTCATTTACTTCTAACAATACTTATTTCACAACATTGTATTATCTACAACCTCTATTTTATCTCCCTCACTTCCACTAATTCTAGTCTATTATATGCTTATTCTTTAAATAAATTTTAAATTTCTTCCAGTCTTCTTCCACTTCTGCTTCACTTCGATCCCGGAGTCTCCCGGTTATGGTGCCTCATAACACAGCTTCTTTTTCTTTTCTTTTTTTTCTTTTTTTTAGTAATACCATAAAATTATATATCAGTGGAAAAATAATTTAATAAGGAATGTAATGATGCAACAAAGTTTGTTCAGTTATCTGTATTCTATCAAAAGTTATAGCCAAATAACCAGGAAAAGGAAGCACAACTTGCTTAGTTTGATATGCAGTAGCTTTCCTTCATTTGAATGTAGCCAATGAGCATGAGTGTTTAGAGAGCCAATCAGGTGTTATGAGCCATCAAACCTTGGAAATACACTGTTCCTAAAAGGTTTCCACAATTTTGGCCACAAGTGTAGGTTCCAAACTGAAGGCACCTTTGGTTAAAAGAATTGGGTGATTCTGGATATTTCTCTACTGCCCTCCTATAGAAATTCCCGGGGTGGTTTGCAGAGAAGGGAAATGCTTAAAAAAAAAAAAACCTTTCAAATGACAGGTAAAGCAAACTGGGACGATCGTAAGATTTCTGTGAGTGTTCTAGGTGCCAGGTTTAAACACAAAGCAGCAGGGCTGCAACTTCTCAGTTCTAAAAAGCCCTAGCAGAGGGACAAAGTGTTTGCTTGGCACTGAAAATACAACAAAGGAGCACCTCTCTGGAGAGGAGAGTCTAGGAAGGAGAAACCACCACTGCTAAGGTCCTTCAGAAGCCTCCTGTCTCTCCTCGGACGTTAGGGACACCCTCAGAAAGGAAATATACTATTTACTGTCAGTCTGATATGCATAAGAAACAAATAACCAGGTGCACAAGCAAATGTACATAATTGGACAGGGTATAAAGGAGCATGAATCTCCAATAATTCATACAGCTCAGCATTATCTTGTACCTTGCTACCCCAATCAGCAATGAAAGCAGAGCATTTCACCAAAGAATGACTGTCCACCTTACTGTGCAAACAATATCCCATATCTTAATAATCCATTCTTCCAATGTGGCTCTTAACCTCCAAGGAGGTGTGTGCGGAAATAGGCAGTCCTTCTGGTCCCTGAGCTGTAAAAAAGAATCCTCTAAAGAACGCTTTAAGAAATCAATCATTTAGTGTGGCAGCACTTACACTTTGGAACTCCCTGCCAATTGACATCAGGCAGGTACCTTCACTGTAACCTTTTTGCCACCTGCTAAATACATTTATGTCAAGGCAAGCCTGTGCAGATATATAGACATCACATGTGTTTTGTTTCTTTTAGCCACTTGATTTTAATTACGGTAATCTTTTGAATGTTTTTGATTCCTGGGTTGGGGTTGAACTCTTTTTATGTTTTATTTTATATTGCTGTAAACCACTAGGGTTGCCAGATCAGGTGCATCCCAGACCAGGAGATTTCGGGGCCCAAACCTGAGACCCTAGGGGCAGCCCCTGGTGATTTTTCCTCTGTACTCCCTTCCATTGATGAGCCCTGGAGACGGAGGTTAATTGGGAGAGAGGAGAGGGCAGAAGAGGGCAGGCTGCGATAATCTGAAGCTTGTTCCCGCTAGGCTGAAGCTTGCAAGCTGCACACATGGACTTCTTTTCTTAAAAGAAAATTAAGGCACTCACCACCTGGAGATTCAAGCCCTGCTTCTGCCACTTGGAGGGCAGCAGGTAAACCTGGGACTTCAGGCCAGTCCTGGAGCTCTGACAACCCCACCTGGGCCTGAGGTTCCCCCCACTTACTGAAGGAAACAATGGGGCATGCTTTTATAAAGTGAACATGACCTTCCCCATCTTGAATTATAGCCAGTCAGTTTGCACATGACTAGGGACGCGGGTGGCGCTGTGGGTTAAACCACTGTGTCACTTGTGTTTGCCGATGGAAAGGTTGGCGGTTCGAATCCCCGCAACGGGGTGAGTTCCCGTTGCTCTGTCCCAGCTCCTGCCAACCTAGCAGTTCAAAAGCACGCAGCGCAAGTAGATAAATAGGTACCGCTCCAGTGGGAAGGCAAATGGCGTTTCCGTGCGCTGCTCTAGTTTCGCCAGAAGCGGCTTAGTCATGCTGGCCACATGACCCGGAAAAAATGCCCACGGAAGCGGACAAACGTTGGCTCCCTCGGCCAGTAAAGCGAGATGAGCGCCGTAACCCCAGAGTCGTTTGCGACTGGACTTAATTGTCAGGGGTCCCTTTACCTTTACCTTTGCACATGACTGCCGTGGTTTGCTTTGTTTTATATTGTTAAAGGCTGCAAGGAAAGGAAGGATCAGAAAGATACATAAAAGGAGGGTTTCTTTCTCTCTCTTTAATACTGGCAAGTTCCAATTTGCGTCCCTGCATGTGTTTACAACTGTAAGGAAGAAACAGCCAGGTCTCGAAAGTTCATCTGCAAAGAAAGCATTATCTTTTTCCGGTTTAACTGTGCATCAGATCTTCTTCCTGCTCTCCCACCTACGTTTTTCTTTTTTCTTTCTAGCAAAGCAGTTCCCATGTACAATGAGCTGCATTCGCCCTGCTTTAAATCACAAACACTCCTATTTGAGCGTGAACCGACTAGTGAAAGGATGTCGGTTTGCTGCTTTCTTCCTGTGACCACATCACAGGTGCACCTGTGATGAGAAGCTGGGATGTTTGCCTTGTAAACCAGACCAGAATGCAAGGTTTGGCTTCTTATCGCAGTTAGATTAGGATGATAAGAGCATTGCCTGCTGTGCATATGTTGGGGTTACCCGGTGAATGTGGATAAACATAGACAATTTGTGAACAGAAAGCACCCTTTGGGAGAGGATCAAAGTTGAATCTAGTCCAGCTTTGTGTTTTTCACATTTGCCAGCTAGATCATAGAATCACAGAACTGTAGAATTGGAAGGGACCTCAAGAGTCATCCACTCTAAGCCCCAGCAATGCAGGAATATTTTGCCCAGCATGGGGCTTGAACCTATAACCCCGAGATTAAGAGTCTCATGCTCTACCAACTGAGCTATATATGCCTCCAGGAAGCCCACAAGTAAGGCATTAAGTGAGCCTTCACCAACCTGATGCCCTCAGATAGTTCAGACTACAGCTTCCAACAGCCATAGCCAGCTTGCTACTGGTTTTTTTTTCCATTTCCCTTTCAATATTGTTATACCCAAATCAGATTACAAGCCATAAACACTTCAAAATACACAACACACACCCTGTAACAATCCAATTCTAATAATAATAATATTTTTTAAATTTATATCCCACTCATCTGGCTGGGTTTCCCCAGCCACTCTGGGCGGCTTACAACATACAGTGGTACCTCGCAAGACGAATGTCCTGCAAGACGAATTTTGATGGTGACTCGCAAGACGAATTCGTTTTGCGAAAAATTTGTCTTGTGAATTGCAGTTTCCCATAGGAATGCATTGAAATTTAATTAATGCATTCCTATGGGCAAAAAAAGAAATTTCAATGCATTCCTATGGGAAACCGCGATTCGCAAGATGAATTTTTCGCAAAACGAATTGACTCGCAGAACGAATTAAATTCGTCTTGCGAGGCATCACTGTATATAAAAACACAACGAAACATCAAAGATTAAAAAACAAAATATCCTATACAAGCAACAAATAAACCAATAAATCAATAGAAACCAACAAAAATAATATAATAATAATAAACAGCTTGCAGTTATACCCAAACTTAAATAACTGCCAACCCCAACTAAACATTCAACCAACACCAACCTGACAAAAACAAAACAGAGGAACCAAAATTAGAACTGTAAAACATTTAAAAACATTTTAGCTGTTGCCCCAACCCAAGAGTTTTTCCAGCAATGTCCCTGTGGTCTCCCAGGGGCCTCTTTTAGCTGTTCAGGGTGAGTCTGGGCTCCACCCCTAAACCAGGTGGAAATGGCTTTCTTCCAGCACTCACGGCAAATATGGTAAGTCATAATGACAAACATCACTATAAGTCAATTGAAGCAATATTCAGTAATCCAGTTAACATATATTACCTGATTTTAAAAACTCTCAGAACCAGGAAATTCTAATCAAAATGCTATTCATCATAACTGGACTATAATAAATAAAAATACAGTTAAATGATAATGCATAAAATACCACAGTTTGTGTAAAATAAATTTGTGTAAAATTTGTGTAAAATAAATTTTAAAAAAATCTATTGAGCAGCCCAGTCACATAGCTTGTAAAATCACTAACTTAGCTGTCCCTCAGAAGCTCCAATTTGTATCCTTAACTCACCCATCAATTGGTTCATAAGTTTCATTCAGTTGACCCATGACATCACCGCCTCTTCCCAGAAGGGAGCTGGGAAGCATATCTTGAGCATCATGGTTTTTTATATAGATTTTAAGCCTGTGGGCAGGGACTGTATTGTTTTAATAGATTGTACACAATCCACTCTGGGAGATTTTGGGGGGCTGAAAAGCACAGAACAAATGCACGCAATTTATATTTTTCAACATTTTTTTAAAAAACCCAATAAGGAGCACCAGTGATGTCTGAAAGCTGTGAACTGGGCAATCGATTAAGCATGGCAGCTGTTAGCATAAGAGGCTAACCTTGTCTCTGTATGAAATGTGACAGCTAATTGGAGTTTGTGGCTTGCCAGCCGGCCAGCATCTGTCACAGCCGCAAGGCTGACCAGTCTGTTTGGATCAGAGGAGAGCTGGTAAAATATCCTTCACTGTTAGTTGTACCAGCTACTAGGCTACAACCCTGAAGGCTATTTTCTGCCTCCACCATTGGAGGCAGTATGCGTCTTGAGTAACACCTGCTGGGAATCGCAAGTGGGGAGAGGGCTGTGGCACTCAGGCTGCTTGTGGGCAGGATGGCTCAGGACCGCAATACCTCAAGGACCACCTCTTTCCATATGAACCTCCCCGGACCCTGATATCATCTTCTGAGGCCCTCCTTCATGTGACCCCTCCTCAAGAGGTCCGGAGGGTGACATCATGAGAAAGGGCCTTCTCTGCAGTGGCTCCCCCTCTATGGAATGCTCTCCCCAGGGAAGTTCGCCTGGCACCTTCATTATACACCTTTAGGCTCCATTTAAACCAGGCTTTTGCTTGACCTCATCAACATCCCATTCCCTTTTTAAAATGTGGCTCTTTTTTGGGGGGGTGCTATTGGGTTATTGTTTTTATTTTTATTTTATATATTGTGATCTTTTCTGTGAACCGCCCTGAGACCTCCAGGTATTTGTTGTTGTCGTTTAGTCGTGTCCGACTCTTCGTGACCCCATGGACCAGAGCACGCCAGGCACTCCTGTCTTCCACTGCCTCCCGCAGTTTGGTCAAACTCATTTTAGTAGCTTCAAGAACACTGTCCAACCATCTCGTCCTCTGTTGTCCCCTTCTCCTTGTGCCCTCAATCTTTCCCAACATCAGGGTCTTTTCCAGGGAGTCTTCTCTTCTCATGAGGTGGCCAAAGTATTGGAGCCTCAGCTTCAGGATCTGTCCTTCCAGTGAGCACTCAGGGAAGGACCTCCAGGTATAGGGTGGTATACAAATTCAATAAATATAATATAATAAATAAAATCCCACGGGCATCTGGTTGGCCAATGGGAGAGCAGGATGCTGGACTAGAAAGGTCTTTGGCCTAGTCTAGCGGGTTCTCCTTACCTGTTGAAGCAAGAGTAGTGAAATTGTGCCCCCCCCCAATAATTAAGATGGAAATAATCCTCTTGTTGTGCACCTGGATGGTAGCAGCCTGTGGGTGTGGTTTCAGTGCATGCTTAGTGCCCATGACAGTTTCTCTGGTTTGCAAATATGTCTACTACCAACAGATCATCTCATCCATTAAATACCTCACCTGCAGGTACCATCTCCTCAGGAAGTTGTACGAGGAGATGAAAAGAGGTGGAGGGAACTTTCTTTCATATGTGGTGGACTTGTAAAAGGGTAAAAGAGTATTGGGAAATGATCCATAATGAATTGAAAAGGAGTGTTTAAATGTACTTCCCCCCCACACCCAAAAAAAATACAGAGTCCTTTCTGTTGGGGATTATTCAGACTGAAATTCCCAGGTGTCAAAAATGGTTATTTATGCATGCTACTAACTGCGGCCCATGTTTTGTTAGCCCCAAAATGGAAAACGAGCAAAGTCCCAACCAAAGAAGAATGGCAATTTAAGTTGACAGAATATGCACAACTCACAGACTCAACATATAGAATAAGAGAACAAGAAGAACATACATTTAAAGAAGATTGGAAAACGTTTATTGAATATATGGGAAATAATTGTGTACAGCTTAAAATGCAGCATTAAGATAAATTCAACAGTGTAAATAGGTTTTGATGGATGCAATAATGGAATACTGAATGGTATAGTTTCTGTAAAATATGAAGGGCTTTTTTGATATGTAAAATGAACCATGGAAAGAGAAGGAGGGAAATCATTGATATTTTAAGGAAGTAAAATGAGTATTTTAAATTGCAAAACAGAAAATTTTAAAAATTATATATATATATATATATATATATATATATATATATATATATATATATATATGGAAGTTGTACGAGGGCTCTTTAGCCCTTCGGAACTCCCTCGCACTATGATATTAGACCAACACTGTCCAGCGACATAGCTAGCCGGGGGGCGGGGTGTCCATCGTGCATCACGATGCATGCATCATGATGCACGACGCATGTGACATGACGCATGGCGCATGCGTACACAGGAGGCATATGAGGCGGCGACACGGCAAACCCCGCGAGCAAGCCGCAGAGTGAGGCAGTCTCGCTTGCATCGGGGCTTTTCCTCGATGGCGGCTGCTGCGTTGCGCAGCAGCAGCAGTGGCCATCGAAGGTGGTTAGCCCCGCCCAGCCTGCCACCTGGGGCGGAGCACCCCCGCCCCCCCATTACTACGCCACTGACACAGTCTCTGTTTTCTTTTCAGCGTCATGTTTCTTTCCCAACAAGACTTTTAAAGTAGGGATTGGGGGGGTTGTATCCAATGCTGGTCCTACTCAGAGTGGATCCTGTCAGGTGTATGGGCAGGAGTCAGGCTCTGGGGCCTTTAGTGCCTTGCAGGACTGGGGCCTGCCTCAGCTTGTGCTGGGGAAGCAAGGCGTGGCCACACAGGTGAAGCCCTCAGCTTGTGCTGGAGAGGCAAGGAGTAGTCACCCAGGTGAGGCCACTTGAGATCTCACTGCAACTGGTGGCAGGAGCTGGGAGGGATAAAAGCCCAGCCTTTCCCTTCAGCTCTTTGCCGCAGCAACGCTATCCATGCCTGGTTGCATCTGGCCTCTTGATCCTTGCTCCGTGGACCCTTGCCTTGCCGACGTCTTGATCCTTGCTCCGTGGACCCTTGCCTTGCCGACGTCTTGATCCTTGCTCCGTGGACCCTTGCCTTGCCGACGTCTTGATCATTGCTCCGTGGACCCTTGCTTTGCCTTCGCCTTGCTTCTTGTTCCTTGATCCTTCGTCTTGCTCCT
The DNA here is from genome assembly GCF_965207765.1 of Zootoca vivipara. Lineage (NCBI taxonomy): Eukaryota > Metazoa > Chordata > Lepidosauria > Squamata > Lacertidae > Zootoca > Zootoca vivipara. The sequence goes on from NC_142596.1 coordinate 15,734,842, forward strand.
GGCTCTTGAGACCCTTGCTTTGCCTTCGCCTTGCTCCTCGACCCTTGGACCTTCGCCTTGCTTCTTGTTCCTTGGACCTTCGCCTTGCTTCTTGTTCCTTGAGCCTTCGCCTTGCTTCTTGCCCCGTGGACCTTCGTCTCTGCCTTGCTCCTTGACCCTGCAACTGCCTGCTGCTGGACCCTCAGCCCTGCACCTGTTCCTGCTTCTTCACCACCATCTTGCCTCTGGTCCTGACGCCCGCCGACCGGACCGTGACAGTTTGCTGTGGCCCACCCACGTCCCGGCCAGGGTGCGAGATGGACATTGCCCAGCCTATGGACCTCGCCACTGTGCTGAAGCACCTCCACATGCAGGTAGCTACGCTCCAGGGGGAGGTGTGAGCTCTTCAAGCAATCCCTGCTGCGGCCCCAGCCCAACGGACTCTCCCCGTCCCAGTGCCACATAAATTCAGGGGGAGGCGTGGGGCTCCTCCAGCCACTACCCCCCCCCCCACAGGCTGTGGTCCTGGGTAGTCCCTGGTTGATCCAGCATGACCCCGCCATTTCATGGGTGCAGCGGACACTGTCTTTTTCATCATCCTTCTGCCAGGATGTCTGCGCTCAATCCCCAGTGTTGCCTCCATTGCCACAAGCGCCGGGGGCGTCTCACCAGCCGACTCTTACTTCTTCCACCTTACAGGGGACTGCCCCTGACAGAATAGCATCTCCGGATGTCCAGTTAATCCCGGAGCCCTACCGGGACTTGGTGGACGTGTTTGAGAAGGAAGGGGCCGAGACTTTGCCCCCCCCCCATCGGACTTATGATTGCCCCATTGATCTGCAGCAGAGATACCCTTTGGCCGCATTTATGTCTTGTCGGCCCCTGAACTTGGGGCCCTCCGAGGGTACCACCCACGCAATCATCCCTGCACCCCCGTGGCTTCTCTCGTGCCTTCCGCCAATGATCGGGTCGCCCACATCCAGGGGACACAAGCCGACCTGGCACAGCACCTAGAGAGGGCCAAAGCGGACTATAAGGTGCCAGCGGATCGACGGCGGTGGCAAGGACCTGCGTTCCAGGTTGAGGATAAGGTTTGGCTGTCCCTGGAACGTCACCGCACCGGATGTCGGCCCATGAACTTGTCGGCCCCTGAACTTGGGGCCCTCTGAGAGTACCACCCATGCAATCATCCCTGCACCCCCGCGGCTTCTCTCGTGCCGTCCGCCAATGATCGGGTCTCCCACTTCCAGGAGACACAAGCCGACCTGGCACAGCACCTAGAGAGGGCCAAAGCGGACTATAAGGTGCAAGCGGATCGACAGCGGTGGCAAGGACCTGCCTTCCAGGTTGGGGATAAGGTTCGGGTCTTCCATCGGAAGTTCCCAGATAGCCTGGGCCATGACCGGGGGTGGAACCCCATTTTCCCTATGGGGGGGAGTACTGTCAGGAGTATGGGCAGGAGTCAGGCTCTGGGGCCTGTAGTGCCTTGCAGGACTGGGGCCTGCCTCAGCTTGTGCTGGGGAAGCAAGGCGTGGCCACACAGGTGAAGCCCTCAGCTTGTGCTGGAGAGGCAAGGAGTAGTCACCCAGGTGAGGCCACTTGAGATCTCACTGCACCTGGTGGCAGGAGCTGGGAGGGATAAAAGCCCAGCCTTTCCCTTCAGCTCTTTGCCACAGCAACGCTATCCATGCCTGGTTGCATCTGGCCTCTTGATCCTTGCTCTGTGGACCCTTGCCTTGCCGACGTCTTGATCCTTGCTCCGTGGACCCTTGCCTTGCCGTCGTCTTGATCCTTGCTCCGTGGACCCTTGCCTTGCCAACGTCTTGATCATTGCTCCGTGGACCCTTGCCTTGCCGACGTCTTGATCCTTGTTCCTTGGACCCTTGCTTTGCCTTCGCCTTGCTCCTCGACCCTTGGACCTTCGCCTTGCTTCTTGTTCCTTGATCCTTCGCCTTGCTCCTGGCTCCTGAGACCCTTGCTTTGCCTTCGCCTTGCTCCTCGACCCTTGGACCTTCGCCTTGCTTCTTGTTCCTTGGACCTTCGCCTTGCTTCTTGTTCCTTGGACCTTCGCCTTGCTTCTTGTTCATTGAGCCTTCGCCTTGCTTCTTGTTCATTGAGCCTTCGCCTTGCTTCTTGTTCATTGAGCCTTCGCCTTGCTTCTTGTTCATTGAGCCTTCGCCTTGCTTCTTGTTCATTGAGCCTTCGCCTTGCTTCTTGCCCCGTGGACCTTCGTCTCTGCCTTGCTCCTTGACCCTGCAACTGCCTGCTGCTGGACCCTCAGCCCTGCACCTGTTCCTGCTTCTTCACCACCATCTTGCCTCTGGTCCTGACGCCCGCCGACCGGACCGTGACAGTATCCATTACAAGGGACGGACCTAAGTTAGTCATGCTCATTAATTTCATTGAGTCTACTCTGTGTAGCGACTGGGTACGACCATTTTATCACAGTCTGTATTTGTCTTGAATGTGAAATTGTTTATCTTGTTATGAGTTCGTGGGTGCCAGACCTCCCTAATCCTTGGGCCTAGCAAGTGTTAGAATTTAATCAAGGCTTGGGGTGTTAAACTGGGTGCCAGGCTTCTAATCTCTGGATCCAGCATAGCCTCAGGTTGTATATATTTGTAAATAAACCATATGTAATAAAGACACCACAGTCTCTCCTGTGTCTCATTCCCCAAAGGAAACATGGACCCAGGAATCTCACACCACTGAGATCGGGGTGGTATGCGACAAGATAAATGAAACTGGCAATCATTTTTTACTGTCCAATTGCTTTGAGATATTTTTAGAAGCAATTCATTAATAGAATGGAATGATAAATAAATAGTCCTCTCTTAGACATGGTATGATGGTTAGTTCCTAGCGTGTCACTGTTTGTAATTAATCATTGGTTTTTACTGAGGCGGTGATACGGTGTTTTTCTATTTTGAGCTTTGTTGACTAGGAAGCTATAATAAACAGCTGCATTTAATTATGAACGAATGAATGAATGCTAACGGGCCCTAAACAGTTGGTGACCTCTGCTTGGCAAGGGACTTGATCCCAACACTGTATCACAAACATTTGAAGTCGTTCTCAGATGCAGCAGGAGGAAAAGAGAAAGACGGTGGTAAGAGATTGTGGTCCTCTCCCATGTACTAGATTTTAAAATATGTTTATCTAGATAGCCTTTGAGCTAAATGGCCTAGGGAACTATTTTATTCTCCTGGGCTCTTTCATAAATTCTGCTAGCATCGCACTGCAAACCTCTGAAGTTGTTTGAGCTGCAACACATGGGAAGGAGAAAGATGGTGTCGGGAGATAGTGTTCCCATTCCATGCACAATATTATATAAATATTTGTCTATAGCAGTTACTTTTTTATATAAAAAAGTATCTGGTGCACGAGATAATTTATTGAGGTTAAATGGCCTAGGGATGCTCCTTTTGGAGCAAAACAATAAAAACGTTATGAGGAGCAGAAAATGGAAGAGCAAATGGATGTTTTGCAAACTCATTGAAACTTGATTGTAAGGCATTTGAGGTCAGTAATTCCAACAGCTTTTGGAGTCTGCCTCTTGGCACTAATAATCTCTGTCAAATACAAATAATTCTTCTGGATTTTGTCCCCGGTCTCCAAATACTCCTGATCTGAGCGGCAAGAAATTTGAGCAATGCCACATGTGTCACCCTATCCCAGTGGATCCTGTGAAAAGTCAGCTTTTAATCCTAAATTTGGCTTTTCTCTTGGCAAATGCCCTGAGCTGCCCTTTACAGCAAGCTGTAGTTTAAATCTTCAGTGGCAGCCTTATGTTGAGCTGCGGTTTCTTGGCTGTGTTCAGCTACTGACACCCACTGCAAAACGCAGCCAGGAATTCCATTTGGGCACCACTTTAGCATTTTCCCAGCCTCTCCCCCCCCCAATTAAGAAGATATTCACTGAACTCAAGCTCTCCTCCTACCTTTAACTGCACTTACTACTTGAACTCTCCAGTAGCACTTATGAGCAGGGATAAATAGATCAGTCTTATTTGCAGCCTGTGCCAATTTCGCATTTCTTCATTCAGAAGTCTGCTCCATCCTGCGTTTGCTGTGATTTAAAAGAAGCATGCATGGGAATTTGTATTTAGCCATGGATTTTATCATAGGGTAAGTACTTGAGTCTGTATTTCTAAATGTAAAATATTCATTTTAACACATTTTGGGCTCCATCTGCACCATACATTCGAAGCAGTATGATAGCCTTCATTGGCAGAGGCATTGATTTACTTGCTCAGTTTTTTTAAAAAAATAAAAAAGTTAACCCTGCCTTTCCATTTATGGCTACACCCACACAATACATTTAAAGCCATCTTGGCCTCCATCCGCACTGTACATTTAAAGCAGTATCATACTGCTTTAACAGCCATGGCTTCCCCCCAAGGAATCCTGGGAACTGTAGTTTGTTAAGGGTGCTGAGAGTTGTTAGGAGACCCCTATTCCCAGAGCTGCCGTTCTCAGAGTTGCCAAGGAAGAGGGATTGGCTGTTCAAACACTCTGAAAATTGTACCTCTGTGAAATAGGATGGAGCCCCGAGTTTTTCTTTTAAAGACCCAGGTGGCGCTGTGGGCTAAACCACTGAGCCTAGGGCTTGCTGATCAGAAGGTCGGTGGTTCGAATCCCTGCGACGGGGTGAGCTCCCGTTGCTCGGTCCCAGCTCCTGCCAACCTAGCAGTTCGAAAGCACATCAAAATGCAAGTAGATAAATAGGAACCGCTATAGCGGGAAGGTAAACAGCGTTTCCATGTGCTGCTCTGGTTTGCCAGAAGCGGCTTTGTCATGCTGGCCACATGACCTGGAAGCTATACGCCGGCTCCCTCGGCCAATAATGCGAGATGAGCGCGCAACCCCATAGTCGGTCACGACTGGACCTAATGGTCAGGGGTCCCTTTACCTTTTATATGGTGGAAGCAGGTTCATTATATTCCTATATAATTATATTCTTATATATTGCTGATGCTAACAATTCACATACACTTGAAATACTCAAAGACACTTGGGCTTCGGTGGCAGAATTGTTGAGCGGATGCAGAAGCCTGTGCCCTATAAGGGCCTATTGCCGACCCCTGGAATCTCCTGCTTATGTTGCCCGTCCTCCTAGCTGCTCAGAGTGCATAGTTAAACTATGGAACTCTCTTCCACAAGATGTAGCGTTGGTTGAGATGGGTGGGAAGAGATTTGGTTCAGTTCGCATTTAAAGGCAAGCCTACCTAATTTTCAATTTCCGAAACGAGTGAATCGAAACAAGCCGCACTTTGAAATTCACATACCAAATTTTGCAACGCAGTTCTCCAACCTAGTAATGAGTACACAAACTCATATACTATGGAAAAGGATGCATAACAATACAGGTATTCATGAAAATAGCATGCGGAAATGCATTATAGTGGTACCTCTGGTTACGAACTTAATTCGTTCCGGAGGGCCATTCTTAACCTGAAACTGTTCTTAACCTGAGGTACCATTTCAACTAATGGGGGCCTCCTGCTGCCGCTATGCTGCTGGCATGCAATTTCTGTTCTCATCCTGAGGTAAAGTTCTTAACCCAAGGTACTACCAGGTTAGTAGAGCCTGTAATCCAAAGTGTTTGTAACCCGAGGTGTTTGTAACCCGAGGTACCACTGTATATTAGGAAGGATGCCTTGCAAAAAAAAAAGTGTCTTTTAGGCCAGAAAAAGAACATTAAAATGCAAATAAGCAACTGCAAACACTTCAGTGGAATGGTGGGGGTAGATATATTTTACATAATTTCATCAAACGGATAAGTAACTGTAAGTATTTTGCCATTTGGTCAAGGTTTTTTTAAAAAAATAAAAATAAAAGTGCAGGGATAAGCCAGCAGAGGGCACACACTCCTTGTTAACTGAAGAAGCACTCAGATTAATAAACTGTCAAATTGAAAGGGGTGAGTTGACACTTCACGCCTCACAAGTGCTCTCACACACACTTTGAACAGGTCAAAGGGCATGTAGAGCATTGTTGAGGTTATGGATAACAAAAAACCGCCTGGCCTTTAAAATGCATGATTATTCCCCCCCCCCAAAAAAAATTGACCTGCTGGTTTTGCAGCCCACTCTCACATATGTCTACTCAGCATCTACCCCCCATTGACTTCAGTGTTACAGGTAAGTAGCCGTGTTGGTCTGGCGTAGTCGAAACAAAATTTAAAAATTCCTTCCAGTAGCACCTTAGTGACCTCTAAGGTGCTACTGGAAGGAATTTTTTCATTTTGTTTTGACTTCAGTGTGGTAGGAATGAATCTGTCCGTTGTGGTTTGTCATTTTTCTGATCTTGATTTCCCCCAGTCGCACATCAGTTTTAGATAGTATACACATACACACATGAAGGTGAAATCTGAAACATTTTGTGATAAGAATTAACAATATCTTATTTGTTAGTCATGGTTAGAAATAGAAATATATGATTTCAGTGGTTAACAGCACCCTATCAGGATCCAGAACAATCTTTCTGTTTGATGCTTTCCTATGTATCGAATATCGATCTATCGATCTAGTGTTGGACTAGGACATGGGTAGGATCTGGCCCAATCACCTTCTAAATCCGGCCCGCGGACGGTCTGGGAATCAGCGTGTTTTTACATGAGTAGAATGTGTCCTTTTATTTAAAATGCATCTCTCTATTTAAAATGCATTTGTGGGGCATAGGAATTCGTTCACCCCCCCCCAAAAAAATAGTCCGGTCCCCCATAAGGTCTGAGGGACAGTGGACTGGCCCCCTGCTGAAAATGTTTGCTGACCTCTGGACTAGGACCTGGAAGCCCAGGGTTTGAATCCCTGCCAACTCTCTCTCTCTCTCTCTCTCTCTCTCTCTCTCTCTCTCTCTCTCTCTCTCTCTCTCTCTCACACACACACACACACACACACACACACACACACACACACACCTCTCGCTTTAAACCTCATTCAAACCCCCCTCCCCTCATACAGGGCCGTGCAGAGGTTGTCTGAGGCCCAGAGCAGGAGTCTTGTTAGAATAAAGTTATAAACTCAAACAACCTGATTAGGACTTAATTGGTGGGTTCAACTCTGTATTGCCCAGCTGCCTAATCAGCTATCAGTGGAGACAAAGATCTGGCGATCTTCTTGCAATGGCAAAGTAAATGTCCTGCTTCTTGTTACCAGATGCTGGAGGGGAATGATGATCTCCCGCCTGCCTGCCTGGCTTGCGAGTTTCCCTGGGGGTATCTGTCTGTCTGTCTGTCTGTCTATCTCAGGAAGGCTGACGCTATCATTTCTCCCAGGAACAGGGAGTAGAAGGCTGTGCATGGCAATTACATAAGTCAGAATGAGAGCTGTGGTTTTTTTCGTTCATACTCATGCTTACTCAGTTTGCGGCAGTGAATAAGACTGATTTTATCTGCTGCTGGGTTCTCATTCCCCTCCTCGTTCTGCCCACCCAGCCCCTACCCTGTGATTGACCTTGCTGATCATTAGAAACTTGGCAAATGAATGCCTACTAAGGATGACACTCACGCTGAACTGCAGGGGGGCGGGCTGAGGTTGGGGACAGGAGGGAGCCCGAAACTTATGAGCCACACTTGACTCTAGATGAAAGGAAGCTGTTGAGTAATCTAGATATAAGATCAGTAGAAGCTGTGAGAAGGGAGATCTCCTGCTTTCTTCGGAATGCAGCAGCTAGATCGGCAACTGGGAGTGGCTGTCGAGACCATATAACGCTGGTCTTGAAAGACCTGCATTGGCTCCCAGTATGTTTCTGAGCACAATTCAAAGTGTTGGTGCTGACCTTGAAAGCCCTAAATGGCCTCGGCCCAGTATACCTGAAGGAGCGTCTCCACCCCCATCATTCAGGGCCTTCTGGCATTCCCCTCATTGTGAGAAGCAAAGTTACAGGGAACCAGGCAGAGGGCCTTCTCGGTAGTGGCGCCTGCCCTGGGAACACCCTCCCATCAGATGTCAAGGAAATAAACAACTATCTGACTTTCAGAAGACATGTGAAAGCAGCCCTATTTAGGGAAGTTGTTAATGTTTGATCTTTTATCGTGTTTTTAAAATTCTGTTGGGAGCTGCCCAGAGTGGCTAGGGAAACCCAGCCAGATGGGGAGGGTATAAATAAATTATTATTATTATTATTATTATTATTATTATTATTATTATTTATTATTCTGCTCTCACCAGACTACATCTTCTGCTGGCTTTGCTTCTAACCCTCCTTGAATGTTTTCGCCTGAATGGAATGTGGCCTTGAACTCTGATCGTGACTCTCGCTGGCTTGTGTGGAGAATAGATGGAGTGTTGTGTGGATGTACATAGGAGTTTGCAGCATATTTCATTAGGCTGTGCACTGAGGAGATTTCATTTGCTTGTTTGTTTTAAAGGCAAGCATTTAATGGATGCATAAACAGAAAGGACATTATTCTCATTCATCCAACAAACCGAAGGAACGAACACTTTATTATTTATATATTTAAGATATATACATTTCACTGATTTTGCCATCCTTTTGCCATTTTAAAACTTGACTTCCCCCTTTCTGCAGTTCCTTAAATTTATTTTTAATATTTTTAATATCTTCTTTTAATATCTTCTATTTAATATCTTTAATATCTAACCAAATTAACTTAACTTGCTCATTTATTTATCTTTTTTAAAATATGCACTCTTATGTAACTGCAGGTTATTACAATAATCCTGCCAGTGTTTTTAATCTGTTTACAATTTATCTGTAAATATTCAATAAGCCATTTCCATTCTTTCTTTCTTTCTTTCATTCTTTCTTTCTTTTTTAAAAAACCTTTGTTACCTTGATTTCTTATTCTTCCAGTAAGTTTTGCCATTTCTGCATATGCCATACATTTTTGTATCCATTCTTCCTTTGCTGGGCTCTTCAGATAAAGAGTGGTATATAAAATTAGGAAATACCAATGGCAATGCCCACTGTACAAAGCTAAAATTCACTTGCATTTCTCCGTCTACTATTGCCTCCGGCTCCTGCCTGGCAAAAAAAGTTTTCCCCACCCTTCCCCTAGCAGTACATTTCACAGAATTAAACTATTTATTTATGCATAATGAACTGTAGGCTACATTCCAATAGCCTTTCTCGTGCCACTATTCCGAGAGTTTGAAATCATGCTAATGAAAAATATGAGGAACAACTGCAAGCTTTTGTTTACCAGAGTTATGTGCTGCTGGAAGTCTGTCCCCATCAGTAGAAACATGAAATCATCCTAAATCTTCCAGAGTGGAAAAAAAATAAATAAGGACCTGCTCCTGAAGCCATCACATTTGGTACCAGATTCAAATGCCTGAATTCTCCTCCCTTTGCAAATGCACAAAAAAGACCGGGAAGGAAAGCAAGAGTCCGAGAAAAAGGCCTTGCATTTCTTGCCTTGCTTAAAAGATCTGGAAATCCTTTTCCGTCTCACTCTCTCGGGAGAGACGTGTGCTGACTGAAAGTTTTTATGGCCAATGGAGCACTTTGCTTCTTTCCAACGGAAAAGGTAAGCTCAGATTCCAGCTTTGATGCTCACTTCATTTTAAAAAAACTTTAGCCGAGGCATTTCTACCCCGTAACACAGTTATGAAGTTGTACCTGAGTTGGGGCCCGGCGAGGCCAAATTGTGCAAACAACAAGCTGAAGGAGCCAGTCATGAATCCAAAGGGTCAGACGCAGAGAGCTGAGGGGTGCAAGAGGTCAAATACTGACTGCACCAACCATAAGTCTGTAGAGGCAGGAACATAAGAAGAGCTTGCTGGATCAGGCCAATGGCCCATCTAGTTCCGTACAGTGGTACCTCTGGTTAAGAACTTAATTTGTTCCGGAGGTCCGTTCTTAACCTGAAGCACCACTTTAGCCGGACCATGATTTCTGTTCTCATCCTGAAGCAAAGTTCTTAACCTGAGGTACTATTTCTGGGTTAGCGGAGTTTGTAACCTGAAGCGTTTGTAAACCGAGGTACCACTGTATCCTGTTCTCACTCTGTCCAGCCAGATAGAATTGAATCATAGACCTGTAGAGTTGGAAGGGATCTCAAGGTTCATCTGGTTAAATAATAATTTCTATACCCCGCCCATCTGACTGGGTTTCCCCAGCTGCTGAGGATTGAACCTGAGACCTTCTGCACTCAAGGCAGATGCTCCACCACTAGGGATGAGAGAATATATTGATTTGGGTTTCTCTTGGGTTCTCGCTTATCCAATCTTAAATTCAGTTCTCCACATCAGTTTGCAATTTATTCTTTAAGGTCCCCATGATAAAGTATCAGCATCTTCATGTAAATTCCTCCTGTTGTGCACACGCTTTGCATGCATTGACCAAGCAGTTGCCCCTAACATAATGTATTATTGCCCATCAATTTCAGTGGGTCTACTCTGGGTAAGAGGTCCAGAGTGTGGCAACACAAGAATGGGGCCTTCTCTGCAGTGGCTCCCCGTCTGTGGAATGCTCTCCCCAGGGAAGTTTGCCAGGCGCCTTCATTATACACCTTTAGGCGCCAGGCAAAAATGTTCCTCTTTAACCAGGCCTTTGGTTCATTTGACTGACATCCTATGCCCTTTTAAAATGTGGCTCTTTTGGGGGGGTGTTAATGGGTTGTCATTTTTATTTTTATTATGTATTTTGTGGTTTTATATCTTGGTTTTATTCTGCGAACCTCCCTGAGGCTCCCGGGTATAGGGCGGTATATAAATTCAATAAATAAATAAATAAATAGAATAACACGGCAACATGTACCAGTTTCTTGAAACACACTTTCGAGGTCTCTGCTGCTGGGAACAATTTCAGATTCTGTTTATTCTGCCAAGACAAACACAACCAAATGCCAAAGCTCTTTTGTCATTGACTTTCCACTTCTTACGGTTTAGGATTATCATCTCCAGAGCCTATGCCCACAGAGTTTAAACAGAGAGGGCGGTGATTCATGCTATCTAACTGGAAATTGTCCAGTCATGGGTTGTTTGTATGTAGAAGGATCTACTTAACTTAACCACCCTCTCTCTCTCTCTCTCCCTCTCTCCCACCCATGTGCAGCTCCGCATGCTGGAAACGGGAGCAGGTAGGGCAAGGCCTTCCAAACGGTGTGTCACAACTCTTCCCCATGGCTGGAAAGGGGTTAGTTTAACCTCTGGTTTAGCTAGTAAAACTGAATGACTGTATGGTGCGTGTCTAAAAAGTGTGTCACCAACACTCTGGGCACATTCATTCCCATCACACATTTAAAGTGCTATGATGACACTTTAAACAGCCACGTGTTCCATCCCCCAAAGAATTCTGGGAGCTGTAGTTTGTTATGGGTGCTGAGAGTTGTCAGCAGACTCCGAGTCCCCTCAGAGTTCTATGATTCTCAGAGTTTCCTTTGAAGAGGGATTGATTGTTCAACCACTCTGAGAAGGGTAGCTCTGGGAAGGGAACAGGGGACCGCCTAATAACACTCAGCACCCTTAACAAACTACAGCTCCCAGAATTCTCCAGGGAATGGAATACGTGGCTGTTTAAAGTGTCATCATAGCACTTTAAATGTGTGATGTGAATGAATGTGTCCAGAGTGTTGGTGACACACTTTTTAGACATGCACCATACACCATATGAAAATTGGGACGTCCTATTCAACAACAACAACAACACCCACCCTGGTTAACACAAATCAAATACACACTCTCTTAAACAACCCAACAGTAAAATCAACAGCAATTAGACCCCCGACAACCTTTGAAAACCTCCTCCTAACAACAAAGGGTCACGGCAAAGGGCTGGTATCTGCAATATACAAAATACTACTCAAAAGCCCCACGAACCCCCTAGACGCAATCAAAAAACAATGGGAGGATGACATAGGCTACGAAATAAACCCCACCCAATGGACCAGAATGTGGTCTAAACCCCCCTTCAAATCCATATCAATGAAAAGAAAAGAACTATCCCTGAAACTAACCCACAGGTGGTACCTAACTCCAAGAAAACTAGCTCTAATACGCCCAGGAACCTGACCAACATGCTGGAGAGGATGCACCTCCACAGGCACATACCTTCACATGTGGTGGGAGTGTCCCAAAATCCAATCACTCTGGAGAAAAACCATACGAGAAATTTGTAAGATAACCAAGCAAGTCCTAGAAATCACCCCAGAATTGGTTTTATTAAACATATTTCAAGACAACAACGCCCACTCAGACCACAAAGAACTCATAACCCACCTACTGTCAGCAACCAGAAACATCATAACTAGACACTGGAAAGACCTATCAGGAGTAAACATGGACCAATGGTACCAAGTAGTATGGGAAACAGCCCTACTAGAAAAACTAACCAGTAAGCTGAAACTAACACGGGGACAAACAGAAGAATACACATTCACCCCAGTATGGTTCCCCTTCATCACCTACACAGCCCAACAAGACAACGACAAAAATCTACCATCAGCATACAAATCAATATGGCTGACCTAATCAAAACACCCGCCCACCCCACTCACGCAAGAAACCAAAGATTACCACAGCCAACCACAAATGAACTATCACATCCTACGCCAACCCCCGACCTCTCTCACCAACAAAGGAACACAAGCAAACAACAGGAAACATGCACAAACAACGCTGACACTGAACCCCTACATGTATTAAGGAAAACAGAAACGTCGGCACCCCACCCCACCCACCTCCCCACCCACCTTTTCCCACCACCTTCTTCCCAATGTCTCAACAAGCAAGATCGATGTATAAAAATGATACATGGAAAAAATATGAGATATTGTACTACCTCTGTAAACTACGAAAATCCTTAATAAAAACAACAACAACAACAACAACAACAACAACAACAACAACAACAACAACACCCCACCCATCTGATTGGGTTGCCCCAGCCACTCTGGGCTGCTTACGACATAAATAAAAACATAACAAAACATTAAACACCAACAAACTTCTCTATACAAGGCTGCCTTGAGATGGCTTGGGGGGGGGGGGGTCGCATAAGTCCATACCCTCCAATGTTTCCCCAATGAAAATAGGGACGCCATAAGGAAAAGCGGGACATTCCAGGATGAAATCAGAAACTGAGACAGTTTCTGTAAATCCAGGACTGTCTCTGGAAAATAGGGACACGTGTGTGGGGGGGGGGGGTTCCTGAATAGTCATTCCCAAACTGTATGTCATATTACACCTACATGTCACATGAGAGAGCTGTCCGTGGATGAAGATAATAGTGATGATTGTTGATGTGGTTCATAACAATCAATCCCCCTCTTAGCTCAGTGTATCCATTTGCAGAGGAGGCTGCCCGCTACTTCTCTGTGTGATCAAGTGCTCTGGTCTAACCTTCCCCTTATTCCCTGGGTGCTGGTGGTGGTGGAGGAGGGACGGCAACCCAGTTAGCAATGACACTGCTGTTGTGCAAAGCCTTATTGCGAGGTCTGCTGACCTTTGCCCCAGGGCAGCGAAACGTCTGGCTGAGTAGATGAGGCCGGGCCAGATGACATGATATAAGGCGGCTTCCTGTGTTTCGATGCACAGGAACATTGGGAAACGTTTAATCCTACCTTAATCTCTCCCCCCCACCCCACCTCCCAACAAGGCGAAGGAGTTCCACACAGAAGTCAATATGTCAACTAGGTTCTAGTGGGAGGCGATGGTCTGAACAGAGACAGTTTCAGTGGGAAGACTCGAGAAACAAGGGCGATAGAGGGAAAGGTTGCATAAACATTTACTTAAGCCTTGTGTAGTCCAGGGTTAAAGGCCAGCTAGTTTTTGCTCAGCAAGAAAACGAGGGAAGGTTTTTTTTTGTTGTTGTTGTTGTTGCTGCTGCTGCTGTTTCCTGCACTTACCAGGGCACAGGGTGCAGAATTATCTCGGAAGCTATCTCGGAAGCTGTGTGCCGGGGATTCTAGGAGGCGGCTGCGATGCTACGTTCACTGCCAGTGGGTTAAGATTGATGGTAGCAACAAGTTCAGGAGAGAGCAACGCTTTTTGAACGCTAATGGAGATGTCACTTCTCAGCATGCCTTTGTCAGCTGCAAAGTCTGAATCATAAAAACCTGGCTCTTAGATTGCAGCACCAACGCCAAGGAGCCAGGACTTACTCATTTTAGCTTCATCATCATCAGAATAAATTGCAGTTCGCAACCAGCGTGCTATCCAGAGCTGATTCCCCTCAAAGCAACGCAGAGATTCCTAACATTTGCAAAGGGAGCAGAGGTGAGTGACTAGAGTGGCCATCCTTTTAAGGAGGACAACCCTTTATTTAAAAGGTTGTCAGAAAGCAACACCCTGTTCAAAGGAGTCATGTGCTTAAGTGGTTGTCCAAGTCCTGTTTAAAGATAAGCGCCCCTAAGATGAGAGAACAGAAGCTCTGAAAATGGCCAGCTGTGCTGATCAGCAGCAGAAGAGACCACCGAGCAGGCACCCAGGTCTCTTGGTCACAGACTGCTTCCAGACAACATGTTTTCTGAGCACTGTTTGCTGCTTATTTAACAATTGCCTTATGCTGAGTCAGTTCATTGGTCCAACCAGCTTGGTATTGTTGACACTGATTGGCAGCTGCTCTCCGGGGTTTCAGAAAGGGGTTTCCCCCAGCCCTATCTGCAGACACCAGGGATTAAACCTGAAACCTTTTGGCATTCAAAGTGCATGCTCTGCGACCGAGCTACAGCCTTTCCCCCCAAGATATTCTGCTAGCATCAGGCATGACACAAGCTGAACTGGAACTTGCCATGCCCTTTTTTGGCTTATGATTCCACCCTCCCACTCCCAAGATGATGTCACTATATATAAACATACTATTCCAAGCCACCCCAATCACTGAGCAGTGTGAGATTCCAGGCACTTACGCAGTGGCTGTGTTTCCTTTGGAAATGGGGCACAGTGGAGACTGTGGTGTCTTTATGATATATGGTTTATTTACATATATATGCAACCTGAGTCTAGATCAGTGTATCCCAAGCTTGGGTCTCCAGCTGTTTTTGCACTACAACTCCCATCATCCGTAGCTAGCAGGACCAGTGGTCAGGGATGATGGGAATGGTAGTGGGTCTTATGCATGCCCCATTCCCCGCTCCTTCTCTCACATACAAGAGAGACAAAAAGAGTGTGATAATGGTTTGCTCTTTGGCAGAGCACCAGGAATGGTTTGTTTTCACTAACTTTGGTCAGAACAAACCACAGTTCCCAGAGTCTTTACAGTTTGATCCTTGGCAGAGGGACCCAATAGATCAGGCATCCCCAAACTGTGGCCCTCCAGATGTTTTGGCCTACAACTCCCATGATCCCTAGCTAACAGGACCAGTGGTCAGGGATGATGGGAATTGTAGGCCAAAACATCTGGAGGGCCACAGTTTGGGGATGCCTGCAATAGATGCTGCTTTGTTTTCACTAACTTTGGTTAAAACAAACCACAGTTCAAGAGGTATCTGATGAAGTGTGCATGCACACGAAAGCTCATACCAAAATAAAAACTTAGTTTGTCTTTAAGGTGCTACTGAAAGAATTTTTTTTATTTTGTTTCGACTCAGACCAACACGGCTACCTACCTGTAACACAGTTCAAGAGTTTCTGTGTAATGAAGAACTGTAGTTTTTGGTAATGTGAAAATTGAAGCTTTATTTGCCCTGCTCTCATGGCTTGCTGTGCCTTGTTCAAGATGATATAAACCTAGTTTATAAACCTAGATGATATAAAGCCTCTCTGAATGGCCCATCAGCTGCCTGCTGTGTTTCCTGGTGGCCTCAGCAGCAGCAGCAGTAGCAACAACACTTACATGTAAGAAATTAGCACTGCAGTATAGAGTCTTGGGGGAGGGGGACAGTCAGCAGTGGGGCTTCTGGAAAAGCAAAAACAAGCAAACCACACAGAAGTTTCTTCCAGCAGAGGCACAGCTTCAGGCTCTCTGGCCCTGATCTGCACCTGCAATGCACTTCTTGGTTCTTTAGTAACAGTCATCAGTGGTCCAAACTGCTTCTGCCCTCGCAGAAGTGCTCAGCTGTCCTTGCCAAGTTTTGCTCACCCTTCTCTTGACAGCAACGGGAGCTGGAGTGAAGACACCACAGTTCAGCTGCGGCATGGCAAGTAGGTTTTAATGGATATGAACATTTGGCCGTCCCCATTTTCAACATCACCCAAGATCTAGGGAAGTGATGTCATGCCAACATTTTAGCAGAGAAGCGCACCTGTCCACATTTACCAGCTGAGCAAGGGGCAGAAGAGGGTGGTGTTTCTCTCTGTGATTTTGCATTAAGGGTGTGTATGTTATGATGCACACCCTCCAACAGTTCTCCAATGAAAATAGGGACTTCCTATTCCATAATAGCAGGGCTTCTCCTCAGCAGGAACTCAACAGAACTCAATTCTGGCACTTCTGGTGGGCACCACTGCCATTATAAGAGGAGAGGGTGAAGAAAAGGGATCGGGTGGCACTGTGGTCTAAAGCCTCTTGGGCTTGCTGATTGGAAGGCCGGTGGTTCGAATCCCCATGACGGGGTGAGCTCCCGTTGCTCTGTCCCAGCTCCTGCCAACCTAGCAACAACAACAACAACAATAATAAAATTTTAATTATACCCAAGCCAAGGCCGGGCTCAGAGCAGCTAACACCAAATATAAAACAACTAGTTGTTGTTGAATTGTATTTTAACAAGAAGACTAAATACATTAAAATTAAAAATGCAGCCTCATAAAAAAGGGGAAAAGAAAGGGAAAATGGGGAAGGGGATCAGGTTGGCTCCAGGCCAAGTGCCAGACGGAACAACTCTGTCTTACAGGCCCTGCGGAAAGAAATCAGGTCCCACAGGGCCCTGGTCTCAGGAGACAGAACGTTCCACCAGGTCGGGGCCAGTGTTGAGAAAGCCCTGGTTCTAGTTTAGGCTAATCTGATTTCCTTTGGGCCCAGGACCTCTAAGGTATTACTATTTATGGATAAGGTCCATAACTTCTCTAAGTTATTTAAGCCCCTTCGCCACGACAAGGCAGTGAGATGGAGGCAGTGAGAGATTTTACTTTCCTAGGCTCCTTGATCACTGCAGATGGTGACAGCAGTCACGAAATTAAAAGACGCCTGCTTCTTGGGAGAAACGCAATGACAAACCTAGACAACATCTTAAAAAGCAGAGACATCACCTTGCCGACAAAGGTCCGTATAGTTAAAGCTATGGTTTTCCCAGTAGTGATGTATGGAAGTGAGAGCTGGACCATAAAGAAGGCTGATCACCAAAAAATTGATGCTTTTGAATTATGGTGCTGGAGGAGACTCTTGAGAGTTCCATGGACTGCAAGAAGATCAAACCTATCCATTCTTAAGGAAATCAGCCCTGAGTGCTCACTGGAAGGACAGATCCTGAAGCTGAGGCTCCAATACTTTGGCCACCTCATGAGAAGAGAAGACTCCCTGGAAAAGACCCTGATGTTGGGAAAGATGGAGGGCACAAGGAGAAGGGGACGACAGAGGACGAGATGGCTGGACAGTGTTCTCGAAGGTACGAACATGAGTTTGACCAAACTGCGGGAGGCAGTGGAAGACAGGAGTGCCTGGCGTGCTCTGGTCCATGGGGGCACGAAGAGTCGTTCACGATTAAACGACTGAACAACAACAACAAGGGTTGGGGGGTGATTTTATCGCTGCAATTTTGAAATTGTGGTCAGGATTAATAGGTAAAGGTAAAGGACCCGTGGACAGTTAAGTCCAGTCAAAGGCGACTATGGGGTTGCGGCGCTCATCTCGCTTTCAGGCCGAGGGAGCCGGCGTTTGTCCACATACAGTATTCCGGGTCATGTGGCCAGCAGGACTAAACCACTACTGGTGCACGGAGGACCGTGATGAGTGCCAGAGTGCACGGAAACGCCGTTTACCTTCCCGCCGCAGTGGTACCTATTTTTCTCCTTGGACTGGTGTGCTTTCGAACTGCTAGGTTGGCAGAAGCTGGGATAGAGCAATGGAAGCTCACCCCGTTGTGCCAAACTTCCGATCAGCAAACCCAAGAGGCACAGTGGTTTAGACCACAGCACCACCCACGTCCCTTCAGGATTAATACTGGTGTAGGAATACAGTGTGCCATAGTTAATGCCATAAAAGAGGGGAGTGGGGATTTGTGCACAGGAGGGGGAGAAAGCATGCAAACCCGTGGTAATCTCCTGGTTGTGCGTAAGTGATTGAGACTGCTTATGTTTGCACCAGGCTGAATGCTCTTGCGTTCAGAAGATTTTACTGCTCACTACTTCAGATTTTCCCCTGACCTTACAATGCACGGTGCTGTGAAACCAAAGGTTTCTCATGTGATCTAACCATAATTGAGGCCTCCAGTTCCAGAAACATGCTCAGCATTATGATTTATTTCTGGATTTGCAGTTGAAACTCAGATCATGTGAAATCTGCTCCTGTTTATACTGTGTCTTGAGCAGCCCAGAGCAACCCTCTGCCAAGGGACAGGACGGTCATGGCAAAGCAAGATCATCACACTTGGTACAGTGCTGCGATTCGCCACTTTGTAGTAGTACCTCAACTAAGCATCTCTGTTCCACACATCTAATCCAGGACGGAAATGCACTCTGAACATGCTCAGGAGCCTTTGCCATCTGTTCTTATTTCATTTGTTCGAGGATTGAGCCCTGGCAGCAAAACATTCCAGGGCTCAGTCCTGATGAGTCATTGCACAAATTGTGAACATTGGTGGGGGGGGGAGGGGTGAAGCACTTAATTACACCTTAAATGACTGCAGGCACAACTAGGAATGCACAATTTCAGTTTCTTATTTGCCCAGTCTTAAATTCAGTTTCCACATCGGTTTGCAACTAAAACAAAAAATCCACGGGGAAATTTTGGTCCTAATCCCAACTCTCTCCCAAATTTTTGTTCATGTTTTAGTATCATTTTTATAGAATTCACCTCACTGCACTTATAGAAAGCAGAGGACAAAATTGAGCACATTTATGGCCCATTAGCTTAAATGGAAGAGTTAAGTTAAATAAATACTTCAAATCTATGCCATGGAAGTCAACAGGATGAAAATTATTTAGCATAGGCTGAATTATGGCCTCAGCGTGAAGAGTGGAGGAGGAGATAATTAAATGTGGTGGGCTTAAAAAATAATAATATTTTTTTTTAGCTTACCAAACTCTTTAAAGTCACCTGACTGGTTATTAATGCATACTAAGCACGCAATTAGCTTTTCAGAAGTCAATTTCAGGAAATTGTGTGAAGCAAACTGGAAAATTAACTGGGTGATTTACAAAAAATAACACACTCGGTTTTCTCTCCAGACAAACACCCCACATTCATCTACTGGGGCAAAAGAGGAGGAACCTACATGTAAAGACAATGATAAATGAGGGTTTTGAAGACAAAGGCTACCTCTTAGGGGGAAAAGGCTTTGATCTCAGAGCCACTCAGTCATTAAAAAAAATGTTTTGCATGTTCATCAACATAACTATTGCAGGAAGCAGCCAAGAGGCGAAGGTTTTGTTTGGGTGATTCCAAATTGAGCTCCTACTGAGGATCATTGTTTGTTAGCCACAAGTAAGGTTGTATTGGAAGCTTTTGCAGAACAGCTTGAAAATCTGAGTGGTAAAACCCACAAGAATATATATTAGTCCAAAACCGTTGAAAATTATCTGGCAAGAAGGGAGGGTTTGTGAAGGCTGTGGTTCAGTGGTAGAGCACTCACGCTTTAGCATAGCCTCAGCAAGCAGGTGAAAAGCTCAATCTAAGGGTGGAATGGAATATTATTCTAGAACATTTCTCCAATGAAAATAGGGACGTCCTATTCAATAATAATAATAATAATAATAATAATAATAATAATAATAATAATAATAATAATGGGAGATGGGGAGCACTGTGGTCTAAACCACTGAGCCTCCTGGGCTTGCTGATCAGAAGGTGGGTGGTTCGAATCCCCACGACAGGGTGAGCTCCAGTTGCTCTGTCCCAACTCCTGCCAACCTACGGTAGCAGTTCGAAAGCATGCCAGTGCAAGTAGATAAATAGGTACCACTGCAGTGGGAAGGTAAATGGTGTTTCCGTGCATTCTGGTTTCCATCACAGTGTTCCATTGCGCCAGAAGTGGTTTAATTATGCTGGCCGCATGACCCGGAAAGCTGTCTGCGGACAAATGCTGGTTCCCTCCAGGTCCTTACATCATCATCATCATCCCCTGCCCATCTGGCTGGGTCGGTTGCCCCAGCCACTCTGAGAGGCTTCCAACACATATAAAAACATAATATAATATCAAACATTAAAAACGTTTTAATACAGGGTTGCCTTCTAAAGGTTGTATAGTTACTTATCTCCTTGACTCTGGCGTCGCATAACTCCATCCTGTCCGATCAAATTAGGGACAGGATCATACCCTCCAAAATTTCTCCGATGAGATTAGGGATGTCCTAAGGAAAAGTGGGACATTCCAGGATCAAATCAGAAACCGGGATGGCTTCTGTAAATCCGGGACTGTCCCTGGAAAATAGGGACACTTGGAGGCTCTGGTACTTTGTCCCAGTTAGTACCATGATCACACACACACACACACACACACACACACACACACACCACCAATCACACACACATACAGACATTTCCCTTCCAGTACACAACCTGCTGATAAGCAAAGCAAACCTTTTTTTAAAAAAAAAATTACTGTAATGATTATTTGAGAATTTGCCAGAACAACCAGCCAGAGGGGGGCAGGCAAGGGTAAACCTGGTTTCCTTGGCTGATGAGATGTCTTCTTTGGAAAGCAGCAGGCTGGAACCTTGTAAAACATGGCAACATCCTGAGGAAAGAACAACAGGTTGCAACTATCATAAACAATTACTTGGGAGTGCATTATGCGTACATGTACAGGCAGTGGACCGACACTTGCCTGCTGTGAAACTTAAATGCTAGAGAGCTGTTTGACTGAGCAATGCATTTTCTTTACACTAAGTAGGGACTTCAAGAGCCAGGAGCACCATCATTGCAATTGTCACTTTGCAAGCAAACAGAAAAATAACTCAAATGACTATAAAATCAATTAATGTAGTACTGAAAATATACATACATACATACACACATGCATGATCACTAAGTTCATTGTAAACAAACTATATGGGTGTATATTATGCCAGAAGTTGTTATTCCAAAACATCATAAAAGGTGACCGTCATTCTATCTGCTGATCCACAGCATATTTTTTAAAGAACATTCAGTGTGCATTTAAAGCACACGGCGTCCTACAAAGCATCATGGGAAGTGTAGTTTCACCAGCGCACAGTGACAATTCTCACCACCCATAACAAACTGCATGTTTCTTCCCAGACTAGTTTATCAATCAATTCATCTTCCCAGGGAACTCTGGGAGTGGTAGTTCTTTGAAGGGGACAGGAGTCTCCTAACAAGTCCTTGCAAGCTAAACAAAGTGATATAAAATCAATATAACTGTACAGTGTGGATTAAGCCTCTGATAGCTCCCAGAGGCCAACTTGTTCCAACAAAGTTTGGCACTCAGTTAATGCCTTTTATCCCTTTGCAACCGAACTACCTTAACCAGGGTGGTTCTAACTCATGGGTAGGCAAACTAAGGCCCGGGGGCTGGATCCGGCCCAATCGCCTTCTAAATCCGGCTTGCGGATGGTCTGGGAATCAGTGTGGTCTTACATGAGTAGAATGTGTGCTTTTATTTAAAATGAATCTCTGGGTTATTTGTGGGGCATAGGAATTCATTCAGGTTTTTTCTTCAAAATATAGTCCGGCCCCCCACAAGGTCTGAGGGACAGTGGACCGGCCCCCTGCTGGAAAAGTTTGCTGACCCCTGAACTCTTGCCCCCACTCTGTAGATTCCTGTCTTGTGCATTGCCTGGAGAATGCAAAGGTTCTGGAGCAAAGGGAGCCAGTTCTCCAGGAGGCTCCATCTCCAGGGATCCCAGATTGGGGGTTTCTGGCTGAAGGGGCTCCTGATTGACAAGCTCTGGCTTGTGCTCAGTGCCAGAGCCTGCGCTTGAGTAAAGCAACTCTGGGGCTTGTGCCATTGGTGTCACTTGTCAAGGCGGTTCAACTTCTCCCTCTTCTGTGCCAGAGGACCCACCCACATCCTGCATTTAAAGCACCACAACACCACTTTGACAATCATGCCTTCCCCCAAATAATGGTTTGCACAGAGGAAAGTCCCAGGTTCAATCCAAAGCATGTCAAGGTAGGGCTGGCAGAGATTCCCCCATGCCTTAAAGCTATGTCAACATGAAGCTCAGCTGATTTATTAATGAACTTTAATAAAAAATAAAACCGCCACCAATTTGTTCTCATTCCAAAGAACAAAATGCACAGCCAGCCAGGAAAATTGTGACCTCCTCAAGAATATATGACACTCCACTGATCTATATTAACCTTGTTGTACCACAGTGAGATATTCTAACATGCAGAAATGCAGAAACTGCTTTGCCTTCCCATGTAAAAGCATTGTTAGGAACATGCCCACGTGGCACATTTTTAGAACAGCAAGGTTGATCTGGAAGCACCAGGTGTGACTGAATAAATCAATCCTGGTGTCAAGATTCAGCAAAAATAACTTTCCCTCAGAGGAGTCAACTTGATGGGTCTCTCTGTGAGTCACTGCTCTGGGTATGGCCTCCATTCATTCATTCATTCAATCAGCCTCTGTGGGAAGACAGATCATGCTGCTACGTCTTGCATTTGATGCGATTAGATCATTCAGTCACTGCCATTGCAGGGAAGCAGCAGACTAGCCCATTCGAGGAATAGGCCGCATCTCTGTGTGAGTGCCTTCCTGCTCCTTCTAGCCATGCAGAATGGAGCCCCACCCCAAATCACAAGTGGTAAGTAATTCCTACTCCAAGTATACCCTTACAAACTCTAAAAGCAGGACTGAAGCCCATTTCAGAAATGTAAATTGAGTACTTGTGAAAGTAAATGAACCTATTGTTTAAAATGTACATAAATGTACGGTACATCAGCTTGCATGTGATTAAGGCAATATTTCTAAAGAAAGAAGCACAAGTTGTCTGTAGGTGATTCCCACACATTTTGTAGTTGTGATAGTAGAGCTGCCACATGTCTCCGGGATTTAAAAGGTGGAAGTGGCGTCCTGGGGAATTTCCCCAGCAATTTCAAAATGTTGTGGTCTTTCTATTTAAAAAAAAAAAGCTCAATAACTTTCAGGGTGTCCTGATTTTTTTTACTTTATGAAATATGGCACCCCTAAGTGATAGCTTTAGAAAAGGGGTAGTACATCCCATATCTGTCTCCCCGAGCAATTTTGAATCTTTTAAGCATCTCTGCTCAGTCTAGCACCAAGATGGGGATGCAGACTGCCCTGTCCCTGCTCACCAGCTCCATCATCTTCTGAGTGGGAAGGGGGCGTGGACCAGCTGAGGGGATCTGGCTGTTACCTGTGCCTGCAAGAGGAGTGTGTGCATGGAATGGCCATGCCAGGCTTGGCCAACATGGTGCTGTCCACATGGATTCCAACCCCCCGGTCTGCCATTGCCAGTATGGTCAATGGTCAGGGATGGTGGGAGTTCTAGTCCAACAGCATCTGGCTACACCAGATGTTTAGCCACCCCCTCTACAGTAGAGCCACCCCCTCTACTGGCACCCTCTACTGGGCCTTCTGCAAGAAGTGAGGATACAGGGAACCAGACAGAGGGCCTTCTTGGTAGTGGCACCCACCCTGTGGAATGCCCTTCCATCAAATGTCAAGGAAATGAGCAGCTATCCTATTTTTAAAAGACATCTGAAGGCAGCCCTGTTTAGGGAAGCTTTTAATATTTAATGCTGTACTGTTTTAATACTCGATTGGGAGCTGCCCAGAGTGGTTGGGGAGATTCAGCCAGATGGGCGGGGCACAAATAACAAATTATCATCATCATCATCATCATTATACAGGCCACGGACGATTGGCCAAGGGTAAATATTCCCCACCAGGGCAAAAAGGGTTAGCCACACCAGCCTTAAAAGAACATTTATTCCCAGTTGCTAGACAGAAAGGGCACTGCTTCCAACGCGTCTGAGGAAGCAGACTGCAGGCTATGGAAGCTTACGCCAAGAATAAAGATGCCAGTTCTTTCAAGGTGCCACAAGAGCTTTAGTCTTCACAATAACAGCTGAACACGTCTACCCCTCTGCAAATGAGTTTTCTTGGATTGCTTTTCTGTGCAACTGGTTTCACACATTTAGGTATTATTTATTTATATATCCTGCCATTGCTCTAAGGAGCTCCAGGTGGCAAGTGGGTGCCCCGTCATCCTCGCTACACCATACAAAGTAGATTAGGCCGAGAAACAGTGGGTGGCCCAAGGTCACCCCATTTTGCCGCTGAGAACAAAGTCTAAGAGGGATACTTTATGGACTGGGAAGATCCTTTGGGAGGGAGTCCGCTCAGGCCAGTATGCAATACTGCAGCTGGTGGTCTTTATATCTTGCTTCATATTTTGCCCTGTGCTTAAGATTAAAATGCATGACACAGGGGTGTAGAATCAACTGACGCCTTGGCCTCTTCTATCCCCGAGGGCCAGCACTGGCAGGTAGGTGAGGCAATGACATCAAGCAGCCAGTTTTTCTTTGCTTGTGCAGCTAGAAATCAAATTGTGCAGGCGAAAGTGCTATGCTTCAAAGGGCCTGGTGGTGACCAGTGTGCTCAGAAAGCCCTCTAAGGGCAGCTGTGACTGTCGACACTTGCCACTGTCGGTGCATGAAATCCCGCTTTCAGCAAGGAGCCATGTCTTTACCTGCCCTGCACTCTACAGCAGAGCTTTCCAAACTTTTCATGTTGGCGACACACTTTTTAGACACTTCATCATTTCTCGACACAGTAATTCAGTTTTACTAGCAAACCGGGGGTTAAACAAACCCCTTTCCAACCCCGGGAGGAGCACAGGAAGTGTTCGTGCAACACAGTGCAGCAGGCACACTGTGTCGCGACACACAGTTTGGAAAACATCCTATACAGCATATCAGCCAAGGGTCTGTGGCTCATTTGATATGGCCTCACAGACCAAACGGGTTGTCCTGATTCGGCCTGAAGACTCCATTCCCACAACTACCACCACGGTATGGCTTCATTTTTGGTCTGCTGATCATAACGCACCAATGGTGATATTTCGGCTGTGTGCACATTTGAAGCACACGTCTTCCTCCCACCAAGGATTCCTGGGAGCTCTGACAGGCAGGATCCTCCATAGCCCTTTCCTGGTGTTGGCCACGATAGAACCAGGGACCTTCTGCCTGCATGCAAAAACACCTGTCATTTTGAACCGTCAGGGAAGGCAGCATACGACTTCGTGAAATGCATCTGTTAAATAGATAATGCAAATATTAAAAAGCGGCAGCTCAGCCCTGCCTATGAGCTATCATCTGAAGGGATGAGATGCTCAGGCGTGTCCCCAGCTTTAATCCAGAAGCAAGCGCGCGCGAGTCGTTCACCATCCGACGCTTGGGGAGAGAAGGCACTAAGCTCTGCAACTGCGCGGTGCTGGGATTCTTTGTCTGCTCCAGGCTACAAAGTGTCGCTGAGGACCCGCCCCTTTCCCTGTTCAAAAGGCTCCTCCCTCCTCTTTGCCAGCCCAAAGTGCACGTGGCTCCCAAAGGCGGAGCCAGAACCTCCAGCAAAGGAAGCCACGCCCCCTCCTCCGCGAGCGACTTGAATGGAAAGCAGTGCGCATCCCTCCCACTCCGTACAAACCCTTTAAACGGTGGGAGAGGAAGGCGCCCTGTGCGCAGGCGCGGGGAAACAAAAATTAAAATAAATACAAAACACCCTTCGGGGCGCAAGCGCAGAACGGCACTCTTCCAATCAGGAGGAGAGTTAGGGATGCTTCCCGCCTCTCCCCCCCCCCCTTGCAAATTGAGAATCTTTGCTGGTTAACAACAAAGAAACGCTCGCCAGAAATGACTAGTATGAGGTGCCTTAGGTTGCAAAGGGTTTTGCTTGCTTTTTTTGTCGCTGCAAAGGACTAAGGATGGGCGTGCCCGCGGTTTCAAGTGGCTGCGTTGTAGGTGTTTGTTTTGCTTGGGACGCGCGTTCCTCAGGCCAGCCCGCAATCGCAACTCGCCTTTCTTTTGTGCACGTGTGCACGCGCGAGCACGCGTTCCAAGTCGGCCGTGCTTTGCGCTGCGCTGCAGTTTATATTTGCAGAAAGAAAGAAAGAAAGAAAGAAAGAAAGAAAGAAAGAAAGAAAGAAAGAAAGAAAGAAAGAAAGAAAGAAAAGGGTTCCCTCTGATCTGTCAAGTCCCCCTGGAGAGGCCACGCCCCTCTGACCTGGAAACCTCTCCCACCGAACGCCCCCGAATGCGAGCGGATGCCTCGCACGGGGAGAGCGCACGCTGCTTTGCACATGCTCAGAGGTTATTTCTTGACACACACACACACCCCGTTACAGGCATCCAAATTAAAAAGGAGGAAATGTATGCGTGTGTGGAGGGGGGGCGGGACCCAGGGGTTCCCCGAATTCCAAAGAAAACCCCGCTTTCTGCTGCAGTTTAGACTGCTCCTCTTTCTTACATCGGAAGGTTAGGCACCCTCTCTTTTTTTCTTTTTAAAGGGACACTGTCAGCCCAAGCCACACCCCTCCTTCCTTTCCCTCTGCTGCCGGTGGTGCTCGCAGGAAGCACCGCGCGTGGCTCCTTGGGCCGGCGCAAACGTCCACCCCTCCTCCCATCACCCGGGACCAGCATTTTGTCCTCCCTGCGTAAAAACCACCCCACCCCGAATGGATAGAGCGGGGTGCGGCGGCGGCGAGAGAGAGGTCCCTTGGGGAACGAAGAGAAACGAACCCCCTTTTCCGGATTGGAAATGGATTTGCAAGCGCTCCGATTGCAATGCCGCAACAGCCATTAAGTGTCATGTTGGGTCCGCGTTGACTTGATGAATGCGTGGAAGATTATCTATCTATGTATACATAGATAGATCGAAAGGGTTGCTTTTTCTTTCTCTCACCCTCTCCACCCTCCTCCTTTATTGTTCTGCATTAGACAACAAAGAAAAGGAGCCTTGCCTTAGAGGGGCGGGACCAAGCAGCCCAGCCGGCCCGCCCCTCTCCGCCGGGCCCGGCCAATCGGCTCCTCCAGCGGCCCTGTCGGCGGCTCCCCTCGGCTTGCTCGGTTTTCCCGGCCGCTTACGCTGCGGCGCTCTGATTTCTCCCCTCCCCCGCTCCCCTTTCCCCAGCGCTGTCTGGCTGCAGCAGAGGCTCAGACAGAAAAGAGGAGGAGGAGAAAGCGAGAGAGAGAGAGAGAAAGAAAGAAAGAAAGGGGGAGAGGAGGAGAGGGAGAGAAATCGCTGAGTGAGTGGAAGCTGGGAGGGGCTCCTTAAAGAAACGCCTGCCATCGCGGCCAGCAAAGGAACTCAAGGGGGGGAGCAAAAAGCACCGGAGCGCTTCTCTCTATTCTCTGCACGCCCCCCCCGCGCCCCCCCCAAGCACGCCAGGAGGAGGAGGAGGAAGAAGAAGGAAAAGCTTGGGGGGAGTCGTGGTGTGGTATTTTTTCTCCTTTTCTTGGAAAGCATCTTATAAACCGGATTGCACTGGGGGGGAAAGGCTTCTTTTTTTTAAAGCGGCGCGCAAGGAAATTACAATCTTAGCATTTTTGCCCGTTTTGTTTTGTTCTGAGCCAGCATCCAGGATCTGCTTCCCGGGGTTCTCCAACCGCTTCCTCGTCTGCCGTTTGCTGGCCATCTGCCTTCGCTGTTTCCTTTGTGTCTGCTTTCCACCTCCCCCCCTTCTCCTGGTGTGTGTGTGTGTTGGTGCTGCTTCCCTTCCCTGCTTCCCTCCCTCCCCACCCCGCCCCCCACTCCTGATCCGAGTGTGCAGGAGGGAAAGGAAGCGGAGGGCGCGATCCCCCCACATCCACCCGGGACTATGCCCAGCTCCTTGTTTGCCGACATGGAGAGGAATGGGAGCGGAGGAGGCGGTGGTGGAGGAGGAGGCGGGGAGACCCTGGATGACCAAAGAGCCCTTCAGATCGCTTTGGATCAGCTCTCCCTGCTGGGCTTGGACAACGACGAGACGGGCTCCCTTTACGACAACGAGCCGCGCAAGAAGAGCGTGAACATGACCGAATGCGTCCCGGTGCCCAGCTCGGAGCATGTCGCCGAGATCGTGGGCAGGCAAGGTGGGGGCTTGGCTCGCTCGTCTTTGTGTGCTGTGTGTGACAGAGAGATGTGTGGTAGGAATCGAGGGGAGGTTTTTTGCTTCTCTCCCCTCTCTCTAGCTGCTGCCTCCTCGCTGGGTTTCTGTGCATGCCTTTTGCCTCCAAGATGCCAACACGGCTCGCCCCCTCGAGTCCAAATTGCAGGGTTGTGATGATGGCTAACCTGGCCGCCTCTTCTCAACACCCTTCTCTCCCTCCCTCCCTCGCCGCCACTTCCACTCCAGACAAAGAAAGTGAAGCAGAGCAGAGGTGGAGGACGCCTTTCGCATCCAGATGTTTTCGCCTCATCTCGCAGCACAACCCCTCCCCCTTTTATGCCCTAAAAAACCCCTTTTGATTCTGTGTGCGCAAAAATGCAAGCGGATGCTAGTCAGTGCGCGCGCGCCTTTATTTGTCAATAGTTAGGAATCGATGGGTGTTTCCTTACAGGCAACGGCAAGGAGGTGAACAATTGGGGGGGGGGGTTAGGTTCAAAGCATCTGCATTACGAAGCGGATGTCTTCAAGAGGGCTGCTGTTGCTGCTCTGGTACCTTTTTGTATTTCTCGGTGTGTCTGTGTATGTCATCCCCGCCCGCCCCCTTCCCCAGGTTCGCTTCCCCCCCCCCCCTGGAATGTGCGGAGCACGAGTATGGATTTATAAATTTTATTATTTATATATATATATGTAAGGGGGCGTTGCATATTTGGGTTGCCCGCTTGCGATGGATGAAATGTGGCCGCTCACTTTGCGTCTCATAGCGTGGTTGCGTTGGGTGTGGGGAGGTGTTTTGGTATTGTTGTCTCTCTGCCGTCCCCCCCCCCCCCCGCAACTTATTATCTCCGTCCTGCCGAGATCCTTGGCAAACAACGTTTTGGGGTTTGTTTGTTTGTTTGTGGCCAATGGGAAAATTGGTTGGTTGGAGGTGCGGAGATGGGTGTGTTCCTGTGTCAAAAGCTGGCATGGTTGTGATGACTTGCAAATGGAACTCGACGTGGATGAAAGGTTGAACCAAGAGGGCAGGTTGGCATGGTGGCCCTCGTTCAGTTGTTGCACCCCGAAAAGCTGGAGTAGATGTAACCGTGTTTCCTTCCTCTTTTTCCTCCCTCCCCTCCCCTCCACAACCCCTCCCCCCTCTCCCTGCCTTATCTCAGGTTGTAAAATCAAAGCGTTGCGGGCCAAAACCAACACCTACATCAAGACCCCGGTCCGCGGGGAGGAGCCGCTCTTCGTTGTCACGGGCAGGAAGGAAGATGTGGCCATGGCCCGGAGGGAGATCATTTCGGCGGCGGAACACTTCTCCATGATCCGCGCCTCCCGGAACAAAAACACCGTGCTCAACGGCACGGTGCCCAGCCCGCCCAACCTGCCGGGCCAAACCACCATCCAAGTGCGGGTACCTTACCGGGTGGTGGGCCTCGTGGTGGGGCCCAAGGGGGCCACGATCAAGCGCATCCAGCAGCAAACGCACACCTACATCGTGACGCCCAGCCGCGACAAAGAGCCCGTCTTCGAGGTGACGGGCATGCCGGAGAACGTGGACCGCGCGCGGGAGGAGATCGAGGCGCACATCGCCATGCGCACGGGCGGCATCATCGAGCTCACCGACGACAACGACTTCCACGCCAACGGCACCGACGTGGGCTTCGAGCTGGCCGGCGGCGGCGCCGGAAGCCTCTGGAGCAAGCCCACGCCGCCCCCTCCTCCGCCGCCCCCTCCTCCTCCTCCGCCCCCTCCACTGCCCTCCTCTTCCAGCATCACCCCGACGCCGGGCCGCAAGCCCTTCTGCAGCTACCGCAACGACAGCTCCAGCTCGCTGGGCAGCGCTTCCACCGACTCGTACTTCGGCAATGGCGTCGGAGGCGGAGGCGGCGGCAGCAGCACCCGCTTGGCCGACTACAGCCCGCCCAGCCCGTCGCTCAGCTACCCGCACCACAACGGCAACAACAACAACAACGGCTACGGCGTCTATGGCGGCGGCGGCGAGGTGCTCTCGTCGCCCGACTGCTGCGCCTCCGAGCTGCCGCCCTTCGATTCCCCGCCCGGCTTCGACTTGGCGCCGGCGCCTCCGCCCGGCGCGCCGCTGCTCTGGTCGCAGTTCGAGCGCGGGCCCTCGTCGCCCGGAGCCGTCGCGTTTCCCGCCGCTGGTGGTGGCGGCGGCGGCGCGCCTCCGGCGAACGCCAACCTGGCCTTGCTGGTGAGCAGCGGAGGGCAGAGGCGGGGCGCTGGGCCGCCTCCGCCCCCGCCTCCTCCTCCCACGCGCCTTTCCCCGCCTCTGCACGTCGGGGCGGGAGGCGTGGCGCTCGAGCAGCACCCGCTGGCGCGCCGGGTGCGCAGCGACCCGGGAGGCCGCCTCATCGCCGCCGCTGTGGCCGCTGCTGCTGCCGCCGCCGCGGCCGCCGCAGCCGCTTCGTCCCCGTCCGTCCCGTCGTCGTCGCCGTCGCCCTGCTCCTACCCCCTGTACGCCAACGGGCTGGGCTGCCACTTGCCGGGCCTGCCGTCGGATTCGTCGGCGTCGTCGTCCTCGTCGTCCAGCTCCTCTTCCAGCTCGTCCTGCTCGTCGTCGGGCCTGCGGAGGAAAGGCAGCCGCGACTGCTCGGTGTGCTTCGAGAGCGAGGTGATCGCGGCGCTGGTGCCCTGCGGCCACAACCTCTTCTGCATGGAGTGTGCCAACCGCATCTGCGAAAAGACGGAGCCCCAGTGCCCCGTGTGCCACAGCGCCGTCACTCAGGCCATCCGGATCTTTTCCTAAGGGACCCCAACCCGCGCCCCCTTTCTCCCTCCTTCCTTCCCTCCCTCTCTCTCATGGGTGCCAACTTGAATAAAAATGGGTGGAGGTGTGTGATCCGCCCTGCATAATGGATCGCAAGGCATGGGGTGCCAACTTGAACGAAATATTGGGGGCCCCTGGCAAGCCCCACCCCATGTCATCGATCACATGATGCAGTGCATGCACCCCATTTGAAGGGCAATGCGCACCAACTTTAGGGGGCTCATCCCTCTCAATTATTTTATGGGGGGTGAAGACCCCTCGGAGTTGGCTCCTGTGATGCACCCCATTTGAATGCCCTTTTGGGGGGGCCTAGCTCCCTCAAATACTTTATTGAAGGGACCTTGACCTCTAGGAGTTGGCTCCTAGGCTCCCTCTTTCTTTCCCCCCACCCCACACACAGACAAGCAACCTCTTCTTCAAAAGGTCTTCTACTTGCCTATATACATGCATATAAATATATATAATATCTGTGTCGAGCTTTTAAAGCTGCAGTATCTGCACATCCCAAAAATAATATGAATAATAACGGAGTGGGGACAGGGGGGGATGGGGCGGGGAACCTGACGTTTTGCAGGATGGTGACCATCTTGGCTTTTGAAAAAATAACTTCTGTTTTTGTTTCCTTGCATTCTTGAGTGTGCCGTAGCTTAGGAATGGGTTTAAGGGGGATGTTTGTGACATCTGGTGCATGCTATAAATATTAAGGAACGACATTCTAGTAATAGACTAGTTTTTACACTTTCTCTTAAGGCCAAGCTTCCAAATCAAATTATCTCTCTCTCTCTCTCCAACTCTCTTCTCTCTTTCTCTCTCTCTCTCTCCCCCCCCCCCAAATTAAAATAGGAAATGCATATGGATTATGATGGCGTGTGAACAGTTAGTATAATGTGCTGGTAGTTGGTAGATTGCTTATTGAGAAATAAATCTATGGATGGATAACTTTTCTTGAATGTTCTCGAAAGGGCAAGATTTTTTCCTGTGAATTTTTAATGATAATAATAATGATAATAATAATAATGAACTTATGATACTGCAGCTTTATCAAAGAAAAAAAGAAGAAAAAAAGGAAACTGCAACATATCTCTTATATATATTAAAACGTTTAAAGGTTTTAAAGATAAATTGCATTAATACAGATTGAAGTATTTTATTCTTTTTTGACTTGAAAAATTATATTTCATATTGCAAAGATGTTTACAAGTATTTTAATTTAAGTTCAGTGAACTTTTTTGTAGCTGGGTTAAATCTTTTTTATTTTTTGGTATGGCCTTATGGCGAAGAACACTGTATTATTTTACTATCACACAATTGTGAATGGAATTGCAAAACCATAAAATGTGTAATACTTTGAACAGTATTCTGTTGGGATGGAGATTTTTTATAGGTTCAGAAAAAAGAAATCTTTTAAATCTGCTTCACCCAGCATATTTTCTATTCAGTGATATAAAGCATATTTTATTCTATATTATTACAAAAAAATGGAAGCGTTTAAGCATAAGTCAAAAGGAACTGTTGATGCTTTCTAACATTTGTATAAATAGAATTCAGTGGAAATTACAAAAAATTCTGTTGCACCACTATAGTTTAGTATTTCTATTTTAATACATTTGTTTACCACTTGTTTATGTATATGTAGGTGATGTTACTTGATCTTAAATGTACTTTACTGAGCAAAGTTTAAAAACAAAGTATATTTTATTTTATGATAAAGGGCCTTTAACCTCATGGTCAGATACTAATATTATATTTGCTGAGACAAGATTTGAAATTGTATCAAGAGTTTTATTTTTCTGACATTTAAAGTTCTACATAATAAAGGTAAAACTTAAGTAATGGTGCTACTTCATGTTTTTTTAAGTATTTCTATATAAATAAAATATTACAGAAAAGCATCTGGTGTTGTGGTTAGATTTTGGTGGTCGCTTTATTGCGTTTTTTAAAATATATATAATGGGGAGAATGCAATGACTCTTTGATCTGATGGTACTGCTTCAGAAAGTCTTTATCAGGGGTGTTCCACAGAAGTCTTAAGTTTGGCAAGGAGCCTCAGTGAATCCTCACTCTCAGACAAGTCCCCTTTGGTTTTGGTTTTTAAAATGAAGTGTTCTTCTCAGAAGTAGCTTTGAGTGTGACCCTTAGAATGCAACAAACTTGCATTTGCAACCTTGCAAGCAAGTGTATCCTAAACTTGCAAACAAGTGTATCCTGTTGTGTGAAGTGGCCCCAATTGCTTCCCATGTTAACTTCCATTCTTTTTGTGTGTGCAGACTGCAGGCCTGACGCCGCTTGTGACATCATTTGACCCATCAGGCTGAAAACAGAGGGGTTGCCAAGCCGGTGGCAGAGCACAATTTATGACTGGTGGGCTGAGTTTTTGTCTGGAGGGTCACAACAGGGGATGGTAGGTCACAAGGTGTACAGATTTTCATCAATTGACATTGAAGAGTACCTTTTGGGACCTAATGAAATGAGTTCAGCTTTGGGGGAAATGTCCCAGAGTAGCAAGGATTCCTGTTCCCCCTTTCCTAGGTTTTGATAAAGGTTTTTTGAAGTTTGCATCTTGAGTTTGCTGCAGTTAAGGCTGCTTTGATCTCAAAGACCTGTTGTATGTATATGAAATGTACCTGTATCATAAAAACAAACAAACCTCAATGTGTACTTTCCCCCTTGCAATCCAGGTATCACACTTGCATGTGCTGGTGTGTTACTCATGGTCAGCACAGCTGGATCAGAAAATCACAATTTTTAAAGGTCAGCTTTGTTAGCCCTGATCCTGCCAATTGCCTATTTAGCAGTACAGTGGTACCTCGCTAGACGAATGCTTCACAAGACAAATTTTTCACAAGACAAATGCATTTTGTGATTTCAATCGAGACTCGCAAGACGAAGTTTCCTGTGGCGTGCTTCGCAAGACTATTTTTTTCGTCCCATGGGGTGCCTCACAAGATGATTTTTTTTATTCGTCTTGCGAGGCACCCTACGGGAAACCGCACTTCAATGTGTTCCCATGGGAGCCGCTTCGCAAAACGAATTTTTCGCTATACGAAGCGACTCGCGGGATGAATTAAATTCGTCTTGCGAGGCACCACTGTAGAGGGAGCTGACAGAAGTTCCATATCTCCTTCAAACAGGTGGTCAACTTTGTCAGCCCCAGTGATGCCAGCCGTTGGAGCTATAAGTGAAGTATGTATGGCAGCCTTTCTGTGCTCTTCACATCTCTGGACTTACAACTCCCTGACTATTGGTTATGCCGGCCAAAGCTTATGGGAGCTGCAGGCCAGCATCACCTGAAGGTCACCAGGTTGGGCCACATAGCTGGAGAAGAAACTGTATCTGAAACACAGGTGGGGAGACTTTGTGACTCTTGCAGAAGTTGCTGAGCTACATCTTCTGTGGTCTTGACCACGTCAGCTGGATCTGATGGGACTTGGGGAGCCCGACAATGGTTTGAGGGCCAAAACCTCCCCAATCATGATTTACAACTGGATTTATCTGCAAGCTATCAGAGTAGATCAGGATTGGAACTATGAGTGGCGGAAGGAATCAAGAGATTGTAGGAGTGTTATGTTATAGGAGTGAGATGATAGGGTGCAGCGGGGGGGGGGATTAAAAAACACCATGGAAAACAGGGTGGGAAGTTGCAAAACAAAAGAAA
The DNA here is from genome assembly GCF_965207765.1 of Zootoca vivipara. NCBI lineage: Eukaryota > Metazoa > Chordata > Lepidosauria > Squamata > Lacertidae > Zootoca > Zootoca vivipara. Next base: position 15,769,330 of record NC_142596.1, read on the forward strand.
AAATATTATGTATTGGAGTGTACATGTGGAATTTTTGACCATTTAATAAAATGTAACCGGGAACCTTCTGTGCCAACTTTTAAATGCCTACTGAAAACTTTTCTATTCTATTCTATGTGGGCAATTCAGAATACATTCCCTACTGTGGTGTTCTGATGTTAGTTTTTAATTCTTTCGCTTTTGGTTTGTTTTTTAACTTTTTATAGTTTTACTGTATGGTTTTATATTGTAAACCGCTGTGATGTATATTTATGATACAGCAGTATTTTTTTAAAATAAATGAATAAGTAGACAAATGACCCTGTGAGGTAAGTCGGGCTGAGAGGCAGTGATTGGATTAAGGTCACCCAGTGAACTTCATGGTTGAGTAGGGGTTTGAACCCTTGTCTCCCAGGCACTAGTCTAACCTCTACATGACACTAGGTGGGCCAGCAGGCTGTTTTTATTTTCTTACATAGCACAGCACATTACAACTGCTACATCAGGCAGAAAGATAATTAAGTGGTCCACTAAGACCCTCAGCAATTTTCAAGTAGTCTGTATTGGAGAATGTTTGGGGGTAGATCATTCAGATTCCTTTTGGCTTGTAGGCCTAGTTGTGATAGCAGATGAGGTGGCAAAGCTATTCCTAGACTGTACTATACTGTAGTCTGTTGCTAGGCTAGGCTAGGCTAGGCTATACCATACTATACTATACTTTTTTAGATTGTGGTGAGGAGGAGCAGTTTCACAACAGAATGTCGCCCGGCCCTGAATTTTTAAACAGCCCAACTCTGATTAAAAAATGATGTTTGGGAGAGGAGAGCTTCTAGTCCAGGCACCCCCAAACTTCGTCCCTCCAGATGTTTTGGACTACAATTCCCATCATCCCTGACCACTAGTCCTGTTAGCTAGGGATCATGGGAGTTGTATGCCAAAACATCTGGAGGGCTCCAGTTTGGGGATGCCTGTTCTAGTCCATCCTCCTCCCTGAGGTACTAGATTTCTGTGTGCAGGGAAACTTCCCTTTGGGGAAGGATTCAGTCATGCAATTTCCTCCCACCGTTTGTTGTTGTTTAGTCGTTTAGTTGTGTCCGACTCTTTGTGACCCCATGGACCATAGCACGCCAGGCACTCTTGTCTTCCACTGCCTCCCGCAGTTTGGTCAAACTCATGTTAGCTGTCCTCAATTTGCAAAGAGAAAAAAAGGTGTTGGTTGAAAATATCCCAGAAAACCAACATCACAGCATTTCCTGTGCTTTTATTTAACCTCACGATGGTGTGTTTTTTCCTTCTTGCAGCAGAATGTCAACATTCTAGTGCCTGTGACTTTCTGCTGGTCGAGTCAAATGATTTTGTTGTGCAGCTGTTGTGGGAGCAGGGGTCTTGTTCCTAAAGGGTGGCATTGCTAGAGCACCCCTGGCTTCTCTGTTTCAGGAGTCCTCGGAGAAGACACGCTGCATTTTGCCTGGGATCGTCCCACTCTGACACTGAGAAGCAGTCTTAAGCCCAACTACTGCAACCACGACCCCCATAAACCATGTGGATGTGCACATGTGTGACCTCATTCAGCTTGGTGCATAGATGTGTATGCATGTATGCATTGCTGCCTGATTCTGAATCAGATGATTGGTGTAATTGAGTCAAACAGTAATAATTATAATAAATGGAGGGTGTATGCTGCAGGAGTGCACATCCAGGCCTTGAAACAACATGTGCCACTAACGACAACTTGTTCCTTGTGCACTGAAGCCACTTTTGGCTTGTGTGGTTTTAATCTGAGTGGCAGGTTGCAATGTGCTTATTATGTAGGTGAGTCTTTGGAGAATGGTTTGAGGCTGGGCATTTCAGCTTTGGGATAGATGCTGGGCTTTTAATAGTTCTGATGGCTCTCTTGATGGTTCTGGTGGGTTTTGGAAGCCAGGCAAGTGTCTCTTTGGCCATGGCAGATTACTTAAGCGCTGTGCCCCCACAGGACTGTAACTCACAAGAGCAGCCCAATTGCTTAGGTTTGCTTTGGGTTCTGTATTTTCCCGCTAGACCACTGGAATTGCTTCCTGCTTGCAGCAAGCATTTGCTTCCCTCTGCTCTTGTTATTTTGATGTGAGAAATGCGTATTTGATAAAATGTCCAGTGAGATCATTGCCGCTAGTGTATATTTGTAGTTCAGGAGGGTGTATACACTGGGCATTGTGCAAAAAGTAGAATAAAATAGCACTATAACCCCAATAAAGACATTCGAATTAATTTCACTGCATGCATTTTAGTCAATTTTGTTTCAAAGAGGTAAGTATGTACCATATATGTGCATCAGTTAGGCATCTCACTGCCCATGCACCATTTAGAACACACAACCTCCCCCAAATAATCCAGTGAACTGTAGTTTGCTAAGGGTTCTGGGGCTTTGTCAGGTTAAACTACAGTTCCCATGATCCTCTAGGGCAGGCATGGCCAAATTTGGCCCTCTAGCTGTTTTGGGACTACAACTCCCATCACCCCTAGCTAACAGGACCAGTGGTCAGGGATGATGGGAATTGTAGTCCCAAAACAGCTGGAGGGCCAAATTTGGCCATGCCTGCTCTAGGGGAAGCCATTTGCTTTATGCTTTAAATGTTTGCTGCATATTAAGTCTTGGGCCATTTCCAGACAATCTGTTGATTGATAATTTATCCCAATTTGTTTTGTGCAAAATTTGTGGGCCGGTTAGACAATACCTGCTTTCTGTTGAGCATCCATTCTGATTTGATTGCAGGGAGGTTAGACGATGTTGCATTGTGCAAATGTTATCCCACATTTTCTGGTGCGTTTTCCCATTGCTTTCTTTGTTGCAGAATGTCAGATTTTGAGCGGTGGAGTGGGGAACTGGCTTTTTGTGCAAGAGCTCCAGGTCCACTTTTAATTACACAACTGAATATAATTCGTTCCGGGGGTCTGTCTGCAACCCGAAAAATCAGTGGGGAATGTGCAAATGCGCGTGACGCAATTGAGCGCTTTGCATGCGCACAGCGCACTTCTGCACATGTGCGCATGGTGAAACCAGGAAGCATACACTTCCGGGTTTGCCGCGTTCATAACCCGAAAGGTACATATCCAGAGCAGTACGTAACTGGAGGGTCCACTGTATTATAAAAATATATGTTGTCTTCAGCTTTGACATTCCAAAATGTAATAAATATTGACCATCTTTCTATGGATCTGCTATCCTGCTCATTTCTCTCTCTCCTTATGTATGTGACTTTCAAATATGTTATTATAGTGGTTAAAAGCGGTAGACTCCTAATCTGGTGAACCGGGTTCGCGTCTCTGCTCCTCCACATGCAGCTGCTGGGTGACCTTGGGCTAGTCACACTTCTTTGAAGTCTCTCAGCCCCACTCACTTCACAGAGTGTTTGTTGTGGGGGAGGAAGGGAAAGGAGAATATTAGTCGCTTTGAGACTCCTTCGGGTCAAAGTGACAAAGTGGGATATCAAATCCAAACTCCCCCTCCTCCTCCTCCTCCTCCTCCTCCTCCTCCTCCTCCTCCTCCTCCTCCTCCTCCTCCTCCTCCTCCTCCTCCTCCTCCTCCTCCTCCTCCTCCTCTTCTTCTTCTTCTTCTTCTTCTTCTTCTTCTTCTTCTTCTTCTTCTTCTTCTTCTTCTTCTTCTTCTTCTTCTTCTTCTTCTTCTTCTTCTTCCTGTAGATGGTGGTGCTCTCTCTCCCCCCGCAACTTTAGCAACACACAATTCAACAACAGCTAATAAATTTTAAACAATTTCTAAGTCAGTCTCTAAGACTGCACCTTTCAAATATTCAGAAATTGTATTTTAGGCCAGTTTAACAATAAATAACCAGTCTTTTATAACAACAGACTTCCTATAGCATTCCAAGAAATTTGGGCCACATAGATTTAAAGCACTACAACACCACTTAATTCTTTAGCTTCCCCTAAATAATTTTAGGGAGCTAGAATTTGCTAGGGGTGCTGAGAGATAGGAGACTGTTCCCATAATGGCAGGGGTGCCAACTTGAATAAAATATTGGGGGGGGGTAAGCCCTGCCCCATTAATTGGTCACATGATGTGGTGCACACACACCATTTGAATGACAACACCCATCAACTTTGGGGAGGCCTGGTATCTTCAAATATTTTATTGGGGGGGTGAAGCCCCCCCTCTGCCCCTAGGAGTTGGCTCCTATGCATGGTGGCTTAACATCAGTCCACAGAAGGAGAATAGGGTTTTCCTACCAACTCTCAGCACTCTTAACAAACTACAGCTCCCAGAATTCTTTGGGGGAAAGCATGACTGCTTGGCATCATAGTACTTTCAAAGTATGGTGCGAATGTGGCCTTAGATCAGGCATCCCCAGACTGCAGCCCTCCAGATGTTTTGGCCTACAACTCCCATGATCCCTAGCTAACAGGACCAGTGGTCAGGGGTGATGGGAATTGTAGTCGAAATATCTGGAGGGCCGAAGTTTGGGGATGCCTGCTTTAGATTATGGGGCAACTCCCCCAAAACATGCAAAAAACCAGTTTGCTTGGCGGGTCAATCTGAGCAACTTTTTGTGAATTGCCAACATGTTTTACCTACTCCTTTAGAGGGCAGCTGGACAGGCAGAAAGGAAACAGCAGAAGCTTTCTCTGTCGGTTTATATCTGAGTGAGAAAAAGGCCACACTTGCTATATTTTTACATGTGAGACTGATATTACAGGCAAAGAAACACGGCTGTGTGTGTGTGTGTGTGTGTGTGTGTGTGTTGGGGTGTGTGTGAGGGGGCGGGGATTGACACCTCTCGTGACCATGGATACATTTTAAAATGTTTGTTTTAAAATGAGCTTTTCCAGGTAATGGAGCAACTGGCCACAATCCAGCGCAGAAGCACGCTTAAGCCTGTTGGTTTCAATAGGCTTAAGTGTACCAAACGATGATGAATTGTGACCACGGACTCTGAATGATTTCTTTCTGTTCTCCTTTGCAAGGATGCTGTAAATAGCTCCACGCTGAACAGCCTTAAATCAGGCACAGGGTTGCCAACATTTAAACCATGCCTTTTAAATACATACCCTCCTGCACTTCTCTTATGAAAATAGGGATGTCCCATACCATAATGATCATTTTACTGTCTATACCCCATACATCTTATTGGGTTGCCCCTAAGCCACTACGGGCACCTTCCAACACATATAAAAACATAATAAAACATTAAACATGGGGAGGGGGACTTCAGGATTGCCTTCAGACGGCTCAGGGGTTGGATAACGCCATACCCTCCAACATTCCTCCAATGGAAATAGGGACATCCTAAGGCAGTGATGGGCAACCTTTTGAGCTTGGTGTGTCAAAATTCGCCAAAAACCCGAGCATAACTCGGGTGGTGTGTCACTTTGAGAAGAAAAACCATAATTTCGTGATATTTATAGTTTAAATAACAAAAATGTATAATTGTAATATATAACTGTATTTAATATACCAAAAACTAATTATTTAACCAAACCAAACTAAAAACCCCTTATTTATCACAAAGTGCCCAGAGTTGTTGAGCTTTTTGGGGGGAGCTGCTAACCAAAGTTTTGGAGGTTTTTTTGGGGGGTGTATGTGTGCAAAAGTTGCTTTGCTTTGGGGGGGGTGCCCCAAAGCTGCTGCGCTTTTTTTGGGGGGGGGAAGAGAACAGAAATAAATGACGAATAATATCTTCACTGGAACTAACACGCAGCACTGACATAGTCTGCCAAAGCGCCAAAAAACCCAGCACAGAACGGGTTTAAAAACGACGCTGTTACACCCAATCATCGCCTGCCAAAGCGCCAGAAAAAACAGCACAGTCAAAAAACCAGTCTCTGGCTACCAGCAACAACAACAACAAAAAAGGATCTGGGTTTTAACAGCGGAGACAAGCTGTAGCGTGAGGAGGAGCGGGAGAACAAATGGGGAAAAAACAACAACAAAACCGTGCGAATGGGCCGATGGGGCGCGTGCCAGCAGTGAGGGCTTCGCGTGTCACGTCTGACACGCATGTCATAGGTTTGCCATCACTGTCCTAAGGAAAAGCAGGACATTCCGGGATCAAATCAGAAACCAGGATGGCTTCTCTAAATCAGGGACATCCCTGAAAAATAGGGACACTTAGAGGGTCTGTAAATGTAGCAACAGCAGTGTGACCCCCTTGAAAGTTGTGGTGCATGGTGCTTTTTGTGTCATAGGATCTTGCAAAATGAGCAGTAGCTGCCTGAGCAGTAGTTGCAGAACTGATGGGGAGGACCAAGGGCCAGTGGGAGGAGACTTCACCGATTGCCTCCCAAGAAAAGCATCAAGGCAATGTAAGAAAGAAATAGGTTCATTTTACCACATGTGGTGGACATGTCCACTGGTGAATGACTTCTGGAATAAGATTTATAATGAATTTAAGAAAGTGCTAAAAGGCACATTGGTGAAGAGACCAGAGGCATTCCTAGTGGGCATTGTAGGGAAGGAGATTCCCAAGAGAAAGGTATCCTTTTTCATGTATGCCACTGCAGCTGCGAGATTGTTGATCGCTAAATACTGGAAGCAGCAAACGTTACCAACGATTGATGAATGGCAGATGAAGATGATGGAATTTATGGAATTGGCAGAGATGACCGGACGAATCCGCAACCAGGGAGAACAAGCAATTGAAGAAGAGTGGAAAGATTTTAAATTGTATTTAAAAAAGTACGCTAAAGTAATATTTTAAGAATAGAAATTAAGTGGTAAATAAATCTGTGGATTAGGTAAAAGAGGTTATTTTAGAATAGAAAATAAGAACTTAGTATTAAAAGTGAATACTTAGAGGTAGAATTTGCTAAATTGGAAGTGTGTTTGAGAAACACAGGGACGGGAACCCGAGGAGGTCCCAATATACACTGTGATAAAGATAAGTTATATAGTTTTCTATTTTTTCTTTTTTATTTTCTGGTTTTTTCTGTTTTTCCTGACTTTTGTATTTTTGCTTTTTTGTATCTCCCCCATCCTTTCTAAACCTCTGTAAATCCCTTTTCTACTGTGAAAATCAATAAATATCTATTTAAAAAAAAGAAAAGAAAAGCATCAAGGCAGGGGGAAGACCGACTGTGGCCTGTTCATTGGCCAAGGAGCGAGCAACTACAGGCAGCTCAATTCCCTGTTCCCTGCCTGAAAGTACACTCACAGAACAAGTGCCCCTATTTTCCAAGGACATTCCCAGATTTACGGAAGCCATCCCAGTTTTTGATTTGATCCCGGAATGTCCTGCTTTTCCTTAGGACGTCCCAATTTCCACTGGAGGAACGTTGGAGGGTATGGAGTTATCCAACCTCTGAGCTGTCTGAAGGCAATCCTGTATAGGGAAGTGTTGTTGTTGGGTTTTTTTTTAAAAAAAAGTTTAATGTTTTATTATGTTTTTATATGCAGTGGTACCTTGGTTCTCGAACTTAATCCATTCCGGGAGTCTGTTCGACTCCCAAAACAGTTCGAAAACCAAGGCGCAGCTTCCAATTGGAAGATAGGTTGGAGACAATTTGGAGGTTATGGCAGGACGTCTCGATTTTCATAGGAGGGTATGGAGTTATGCGACTGCCAAGCCAAGGAGATAAGTAATTATACAACCTTTAGGAGACATCTGAAGGCAGCCTTGTATAGGGAAGTTTGTAAAAGTTTTTTAAAAATTATTATGTTTTTGTAGGGGTATATGCTGGCAGCCGCACAAAGTGGGTGGGGCAACCCAGTCAGGTGGGCAGGGTACAAAATTTTTTAAATTATGGAATAAGATGTCCCTATTTTCATTGGAGAAATGTTGGAGGATCAGCACTCAGCTCTGAGGGCCTATTACTCTGGGATCACAGGAAAAACTGCTCCCATCCAAAGACCAAGGGAACAAGATCCTGCAATTGCCCATTCACATAAGAACATTCACAAGGAGAGATCAGCCTGGCCTGAACTGGATGTAAATCCTTAATAAGTTCCTCACTGTGCTTGTGTCTAAAAGAAGCCTCCTTGTTCCACTGTGTCCTTCGATTCCCCTTTATTTGCATGTCTTGTCTGGGCAGGAGCTATAGTTCAGTGGTAGAGCATCTGCTTTGCATGCTCAAGGTCCCAGGTTCAATCCCAGCCATCTCCAGGTAGGTCTGTGAAAAGACTCCCCTCTGAAACACTGGGAAGTCACTGCCAGCCAGTGTAGGCCATAATGAACTAAATGGACCCAGTGGTCTGGATTAGCCTAAGGCAGCCTCTCAAATTTGGTCCCTCCGGATATGAGCCACCCTGGGAGACCATGATTGTCTGTTAAGTGAGTTCAGGGGTGCCATCTAGGGGGGACTGAGGGGCCAAGGGCTTCCTAAATTTTCAAGGAGCGGGTCAGGCCCCCTCAAAATCCAGCAGCAACCATGCGCAGTGCTGATGTCAGTGGCACACATGGCACGGCGTGCTCGCAACACGTGCGCAAGCTGTGTGGCATGCACGTGACAAGCCAGCATTTCACACAGCGTGTGCGAGTGATGCCAGCATGTTCTGCAGCATGCACACATGGCACCAGCACATTGCGCATCATGCGCACATGTGTGTATGTTGCACGGCACCCTCAATTGCAGGGGCAAGCTGGTAAGTTTGAGTGAGATAAAAATATGTATGTATGTATGTATGTATGTATGTATGTATGTATGTATGTAAATACTTGCATACTTCTGGGTTGGTTGGTTGGTTATTTATTTCATGTTGCTGTCTCTGCCATGGTTTAAAAAGGAGAATCTGAATGGGTCAGCATTGTTCGAAAGCTTGTGGTGTAAATGACTTACTGAAGATACACACATTTATTCTTATTTGATACGTGCGTGTTTTGCAGACCTAGAAAAATACCTTTCAATGCCAGAAGCTATTTTTTGGAAGCCAGTTTGAAATGTATAGGTTATCAGCTCTGAACAGGGCAAAACTAAACATATATATTCTACAAAGAGCAGCATTTTTTTAAAAGGGGGGAAAAAGGCATGGGCTTTTCCAGTTCTTGCCCAAAAAATTGGCACTGCCTCTTTAAGGATTTTCAAAGCGATAATGATAATGCAAATAGCAATTAAAACCTGCATAGTATAAAGTGCACATAAAGAAATAAAAGCAGGGAAAGAGAAATTAGTATTGCGTTCCTGGGGCTTTAAATAATGGTACTCTTGAAAGCACTCCACAAATGTTAATTAGTATTATTATTATTACAAGTGGGACCTGCAAGAAAAGGTTGCAGCATGAGGTGGCAGCGTGGAGTGCTTCAGTTCACTATTCTAGTCATCCAGTCCTGCCCTCCTGCATGATTCCTCCTCCCATTTGGTTTGCCTTTCCCCTGTTTGTACATCTGAAAACTTTGAGGCTTTCCCTAAGCCAGCTGATATCTCCCGCTGGTATGGTGGATGCTGCAGTTTTGGCTACATAAACACAGCACTCATCCTTGAGCATCAGATATAGGGTGAATGAATTTCCCATCCTCCCTTTCCCTGCTGTTTCTTTCCTGCATCTCTATGACATCCAGATTCTCCTCGTTTTATGATTCCACCCAGGTTACATGCAGTTGAAGCAATAATGCAGACATTTTGCACCATAGCACAACTGCAATTTCAAAATACTAGTTACAGGTAGGTTGTCGTGTTGGTCTGACGTTTTTAAATCCTTCCAGTAGCACCTTAGAGACCAGCTAAGTTTGTCATAGGTATGGCTATAAGCTTTTGTTGTTGTTATTAACATTTACAACTATTTTAGGCAAGACTTTGTTGCCCTGTTTTTGCACAAATGTTGCATTATGTGTCAATTTGTCTCCTGAAACGTTCTAGACTGGTTTTGAAAATGCTGACACCTTGCTTGAAATCTTGGAGAGCGGCTGTCAGTCAATGTGGACCAGGGTGAGGAATCTCAAGTCTGGGGGATAAATGTGGCCCACCACGTTCCTTTTCTGGCCCTCAGGGCTCTCTCCAGGCATCTATGTTCTGGATCCTGAAAACAGAAAAGAAACAGTAAACATTCAGGTGGTATTCAACCAAGTTTTACTCAGCAAAGAACCACTGGAATTGATTAACATGACTAAACTAGGTCCATTAAGTTCAGTGAGTCAGACCACACCTGGAATACTGTGTCTAATTCTGGGTACCACAATTTAAGAAGGATGCTGACAAACTGGACCATGTGCAGAGGAGGGCGACCAAGATGATCAAGGGTCTGGAAACCAAACTTTATGAGGAACGGTTGAAGGAGCTGGGTATGTTTAGCCTGGAAAAGAAGAGACTGAGAGGAGATATGATAGCCATCTTCAAATATCACAAGGGCTGTCACATGGAAGCTTGCTTTCTCCTGCTCTGGAGGGTAGGACTCGAACCAATGGCTTCGGGTGACAAGAAAGGAGATTCCCACTAAACATAAGAAGAAACCTTTGGACATTAAGAGCTGTTTGACAGTGGAACGGTCTCCTTCAGGAGGTTGTGGAATCTCCTTCCTTGGAAGTTTTAAAGCAGAGGTTGGATGGCCATCTGTCATGGATGCTTTAGCCGAGATTCCTGCATTGCAGTGGGTTGGACTAGATGACCCTTGGGGGTCCCTTCTAACTCTACAATTCTATGATTCTATGAATGATAGCATAGGCACCAACTCTTAGCAACCAAGCCACTTTGAACCCCCCCTGTTTGTGTGTGTGTGTGTGTGTGTGTGTTTGAAGGGGCTGGGCTCCCCCATTGTTCAGAGTGCAGAGGAGGGTGAATGCGGAACCAGGCGCAGTCTGGCTTGGGTGGTTGGTGGCTCTTCCTCCTGCCACATGCCAAGGGCGGCTTCCCCCATCTTTCCCTTGCATGACAGGGGGAAGGGGAGGACAGGGGCCTCCAGCTGCTGGGACTGTGCTGCCTCTGCATTCTGCTCTACCCTGCAGCACCTCGTGATGTTGTGTGCATGGCGTCAGGATGTTATGCTAGGCCCCCGCAATCTTTTCCAGAAATTGGCTCCTCTGACCTTAGTCTGAATGCTTGTCTAATGCCCGGGTACCAGCTTTTTTGTTTGGTTCCTTAATGGCTAAATGTCTTAATGGCTTAAACATAACTGCCAAGTCTCCCATATTCCCCGGGAAACCCCCGTTTCCCGCTGGCAGCCCGGACTTTTAAAACCCCCGTAAATCCCCTGGATTCTTACCGGCCCGGGGAGGCTCCTTCTGCGCATGTCTGGAGTCTCTGGACATGCGCAGAAGCGATTTCTGGCGCTGCAGCCATTTTGGAAATGGGCAGAGCATGTGTAGAAGCGACTTCCGGTGCTGCTCTGCCCAGTTCCAAAATGGCCACAGCGTGGCTTCTGGTGCCGCGCTGCTGCCGATCCCGGATTTTTCAATCTGGGAGTTGGCACCTTTGGGCTTAAATTAAACACTTAATGGCTAAAAAGTCAAGCTGTGCCAAGCCACTTTCTTTACGACTTGAGGGCCAGAGGCCAAACATGGTTCTCCAGGCCTCTCAACCTGGACTTCAGGACACACCCTTCAGTGCCTCTGCCCAACACCCTCCCTGGCTGCTTTTGCATGTGTCCCTGAACTGTAAAAATGCTTCTTTCTTGCCTGAATGGGGAGGGTTGTGTATAGGAACTTCTGACTTTTGAATGGTACAAAAATCAGAGTCACTGCTGTTGCTCCACTTTCTTCTGCCTCTTCCTCTTCCTCTGCAGTCCTGGCATGAACCCATTGCAAACATTTCTGGTTCTTTTTGTTATTATATTGATTGCTGGACAGGGCTAGCCTGACTTCTGTCGCCTGTGTTCTGGTAACCTCTGGACTGGACTACTGCAATGCATTGCATGTGGGGCTGCCTTTGAAGATGGTTCAGAAACTGCAGAACTCTGCAGCCAGATTGCTAACTTGGGCATGTGTGTGCTTGCATGGCAGCTAAAAACAAAATGGAATGGGTGGGTGGCATTCTGTACACGGGAACTGCTGGGTGCTGTTTGGGGTTGTGGCATTTTGCGTGGAACAATCCCATTCTCCTAAGACTTCTCCGAGAAAGGCTGTCTTTCCTGGCAGAAAGCAAGGAACGAATATGAAAAAGGAACTCCTCAATGGCTCGGAAGGCTGCAATAAGCTCGTTTCGTTTCAGAGTAAAATGTAATAGCTAATTACATTTTAATTAACTCTCTTCTAGCAACAGCTGTTATAAAGCAGTCTTTTCAAGCTACATTTATTTTTAGTATGTTTTAAAGAACCCATCTATATCTGCATCTATCTGGCATTGCCTCCTCTGCCCCTGTGCCGCTCTGCAGTAGGATCAACAGCAAGTCAGGCAACTCGAAAATGAAAGGTGCCACCTCCATGCAGCTACTGGCAATTGCTTCTAGGAAGGATTGGGAAGGCCGCTAGGTTCCCGATCCAGCCAGGAACATAGGGAGACACTTCCTGCATGAACTGGTTCCCTGCATCACAGCCGTAAATGTGCGCGCTCATGGTGGTCCATGAATGACTGCAATGCATGCCAATGGGATAATTTCTCCCGATGCAAATGGGAGTTGTAGGGGGTGATTGAGGTTGCAATCACCCCCTACAGGGGGCTCAGGTTAAAGATCTTCTTACTCCCCACAACCCCAGAGACCTGAAATGGATGGAGCGCCCCCCCCACTGGCAGTCTTTGTTGTTGTTGTTTAGTCATTTAGTCACATCCGACTCTTCGTGACCCCATGGACCAGAGCATTCCAGGCACTCCTGTCTTCCTCTGCCTCCTGCAGTTTGGTCATACTCATGTTGGTAGCTTCGAGAACACTGTCCAACCATCTCGTCCTCTGTCGTCCCCTTCTCCTAGTGCCCTCCATCTTTCCCAACAATTTCCAGGGAGTCTTCTCTTCTCATGAGGTGGCCAAAGTATTGGAGCCTCAGCTTCAGGATCTGTCCTTCCTTCATGGATCAATGCCTTGTCGTGGTGAAGGGGCTTGAATAACTCAGAGAAAGCTATGAGCTATGCCGTGCAGGGCCACCCAAGATGGACAGGTCATAGTGGAGAGTTTTGACTAAACGTGATTCACCTGGAGAAGGAACTGGCAAGCCACTCCAGTATCCCTACCAAGAAAACTCCTGGCAGTCTTTAGGCTGTTAAATTTCAGCAGCGCCCTGTGCAACACTCAAATTCAGTGTGAGGGTGCACTGTTGTTGTTGTTTAATCACTACTTCCTTTCTTCTTTTTTGAAAATTTGCAACCCTAAGACTTTTTTGTCCACGGAAACCACCCCGTGGCCCCACCCACACTATGTGCCACCGGGTTGGCCACTTTGAGAACAGACTGCTGGATCAGAAAGGGCACAGGTTCTGATCCGACAAGACAACAACAAGAATCTGGCGACAGCATACAAATCAATCTGGCTCACATGATCCAAATACACCCCCCCAAATCTCACTACAACCAACCAAAAACAACCAATTGTACCCAAGGCCACCTTCCAACCTCTCTCACCAGCAAGGAAATACAACAAGCGAATAGTAAGAGAACCCACACAAGTGACGCTGACACAAAACCCCACACATACACTAAGCAGAAGAATAGAGACATTGCCACCTGACCCCACCCCACTCACCATTCCCCCCCTCTGTCCCCTGCTTTTCTTCCTAACCTTACACTGTATTCGAAACAAAATAAAAAAATTCATTGTAACACTGTCTCCATTGGTGGAGGAAGAGGGGGGCGGGGGGAGCGCCCCACCCCAGCACCACGAACCCGGTGGGGTGCCATTGCGACTGCCCCCCGCGCTTGGCACCATGCTATCGCAGGCGGTGAGCCACGTCCCCAGGATGCGCGCCATGTCCCCGGGATGCGCCAGCCACACCCCCGCCAGCTCTCCGCCCCACCCGTGCCGGAGCATGAAGCTCCATCACTGGCTGTCTCACAAAAAAAATAAACTCATCTGTAGAAAACGCAACTTGAAAAAAAGAGACAACACACGTATCTTTGTAAACTAAGAAATAACAACAACAACAACAACAACAACAACAACAACAACAACAATAATACACAGGCAAATGTTCCCCACATGGAGCTCCCAAACTGCTCCAAGAACTTGGGTTTGGCAGATTCCAAGGGAGTCAAAGGCTTTGCTTCTGCTACATATAATTCCATACCTGCCCTAGATGGCCTCCCCCCCCCTTTATATACAAGGGTGGGGTGGAGGGTTACTTTGGGGTCAGCCCATTTTATTGCAATGCTGAGATGTGCACAAAGCGGAAGAGCTATACCGAAGGGAGAGAAAATGCAGGAATGAGAGAACCAGGAGTTTCAGCACAGGGAGTTCAAGGGGAAACTGGAAAATTGTCCTCTGGCTGCAGCTGCAGAGAGAAGGGGCAGGTGTGGAAGCAGACTGCCCACAGAATACACCTCCCAGGAAAGCACGCATGGTTGCATTCAGAAGCCATCAGACGGATCAAATTGGAAGGGAGAAAAAATTATCTTCAGGTTTCCAAAGTACTAACGTTTGTTCCAATACAGCAATAAAGTCCAGTTTTTTTGTATTTCAGTGTCAGTATACATGAAAAAGCCCTCGGACCAGTGGTAATGGTCTGGCACGAATTGTTCAAAAGCGCAGCGTGAATGGAAATGTAGATAGGCCCCTAGTTTAACCACTGCACAACCCTGCCTGCTCAAGGTTAATAATAATAATATAACAACAAAACAACAACAAAACAACAACAACAACAACAACAACAACAACAATTTATTCCCCCCTGCCCATCTGGTTGGGTTTCCCCAGCCACTCTGGGCAGCTCCCAACAGAGTTAAAAGCACAATAAACCACCAAACATTAACAACTTCCCTAGACAGCGCTTCCTTCAGATGTCTTCTAAAAGTCAGATACAGTGATACCTCGGTTTATGAACACAATTGGTTCCGGAAGTCTGTTCATAAACTGAAGCGTTCATAAACTGAAGCAAACTTTCCTATTGAAAGTAATGGAAAGTGGATTAATCCGTTCCAGACGGGTCCGCGGAGTACTCAACCTGAAGCATACTTAACCCGAAGCATGGGTGTAATTGGTTCCGGAAGTCTGTTCATAAACTGAAGTGTTCATAAACTGAAGTGAACTTTCCCATTGAAAGTAATGGGAAGTGAATTTATCCGTTCCAGATGGGTCCGCGGCGTTCGTAAACTGAACATTCGTAAACTGAGGTGTTCATAAACCAAGGTTCCACTGTAGTTGTTTATTTCCTTGACATCTGATGGGAGGGCGTTCCCACAGGGCGGGCACCACTACCGAGAAGGCCCTCTGCCTGGTTCGCTGTAACCTCACTTCTCGGAATGAGGGAACCGCCAGAAGGCCCTCAGAGCTGGACCTCAGTGTCCGGGCTGAATGATGGGGGTGGAGATGCTCCTTCAGGGATACTGGGCCAAGGCCGTTTAGGGCTTTAAAGGTCAGAACCAACACTGAATTGTGCTTGGAAACGTACTGGGAGCCAATGTAGGTTTTTCAGGACCGGAGTTATATAGTCTTGGTGGCCACTCCCAGTCAGGCCCGGCTCTAGGGGTAGTCTCAGTGGTGCGGGGCCGGCGCAGGGGCCGGTGCCTGCCCACCAGGGCGGGGGCACCAGAGCGATCTCCGCGCCAGGGCGCCAGGGCACCCGACCAGCTTGAGACGGCCCTGCTCCCAGTCACCAGTCTAGCTGCCACATTTCCAGATAACTGGAAAGCCTGGGTTTCCCCATCGGAGCTCCCCGCTGGAGGACCCCACCACCTTTGGAAATGTCGCTTCTTCGAGCGAAAATATCATATAAAATTTAAATCCATTCAAAACGAGATTTGCTGAGGATTTGCCCTAATGAACAGTGCACTGTAAATTTAGCTTGCCCTGTGAAAAGACACTTATTGTCATAGGCTAAGGCTTCCTAAACTGACTTTCTGATTAGGAGAATAAAAGGCGGCCTGCTTTTAGATGCTTTGTACCCTCTTTCCCCGCTGACAGCTTCCAAGTGGCAGCATATTATTTGGGCCTGAACACCATACAAAGCATCTTAATTAAAGGTTGTCTAAAAATACAGAGTGCTTTTTCGCAGCCACATCTGCCATTAACTCCTCTGACATCGTGGGGAAGCATTAAACACCAGAAAAAAAGGGGGGGGTAATTCTTCACAATGCCACAAAGTGACTGGGGTTGTTGGGTTTTGTTAGCATGTCGTTGGACACAAAGTGTGCAGTTCGACGGCGACGGAAAGGAGGGGATTGTGCAATTGGAAAGCTGATAATGTGCACTTGCAAAAATGGGTGTGGGGGACTAGACACTTTAGGTGTAGATGTCTATTAAGCACTT
The DNA here is from genome assembly GCF_965207765.1 of Zootoca vivipara. Lineage (NCBI taxonomy): Eukaryota > Metazoa > Chordata > Lepidosauria > Squamata > Lacertidae > Zootoca > Zootoca vivipara. The sequence goes on from NC_142596.1 coordinate 15,785,555, forward strand.
ACATGGCCAACCCATTATAAAAATGCCTTGCTTCTTTTGGCCTCTGTTTCACCTTCAGCTTCAGGCAGGCAACACTTCCTCACTTCTTTGTGAATACTCTTGAAGTACGCCTGCTTTTGCACCTTAGGCCTAGCTCACAACCTGTGATCCTTCTTCTGTAGCCGATGCAAAACAGCTAGTCTGGAATATGGTTGCATATTATAACGGATGCCAAGATAAAAAAAGATTCTGTTTCCACAGATAGACAGGCTGCGCATTTACTTTTGAGGAAATCGGGCCCTCCCTAACCAGAGGGGCACGTGTTGCGGTGCGACCTGGCAACCAAACCCTGTGTTGTGGGTGGGAACGTTTGGATGGCCACAACACACTATTGGAGGTCCCTCGATGCTGGGAGCAATCAAATCAATGGGATGCCAGCTAAAGTTCATTGAGCGACCTCTATATAAGCCCATGCACATGTCCCTGAGCTTCCTCTTTGGGGCCAGTGCACCTGCCCACCTCTCCCTATATTTAGGGCTTGCACGCATGACCTTGCTATGCCGTTGTGTGTCGTCTGTCGTTGGGACAGGGGCACGACAGGAATTTCCCCACTTGGCTGATTGGCTAGTGCCATTTGGGTTTCACCTGCCGTGTAGCAAATCATCACAACTTGTAAGGTTGCGGATAGGCACTGGTTCAGGTGATAGGGGTGGCAGAATGGTCTGGCCATTCCTATGCAATGGGTATTCTGTTAAAGGAGCCCAGGGACTCTTTGGCTGGTTAACCCTGAGAGGGGTTCTGCCCTGAGCCTGAGTCCAGGGGGACATCTGGCTGGTGGACTGGCGTGACCCCGCTTTCCACTGTGTCGGGTGTTCACCCAAGGCTGACCTATGGTTGGTGCCCAGGGTCAGCGCTACCTGCAAGGGTGCAGGGAGCTAGTCGAACCAGAGCCTATGCAACCACTCACTTGATTGTAATCAATAAAGTTGTGGCCGAAATTCTGCCAAAAACCAAACCAAAAATTTGAGCCTTGTCTGAATTTATTTGGGGGTGGTTAAAGGGTGGGACGCAGGTGGCGCTGTGGGTTAAACCACAGAGCCTAGGGCTTGCTGTTCAGAAGGTCAGCCGTTCAAATCCCTGTGACGGGGTGAGCTCCCGTTGCTTGGTCCTCGCTCCTGCCAACCTAGCAGTTCAAAAGCACGTCAAAGTGCAAGTAGATAAAGCGGGAAGGTAAACGGCGTTTCCGTGTGCTGCTCTGGTTTGCCAGAAGCGGCTTTGTCATGCTGGCCACATGACCCGGAAGCTGTACGCCGGCTCCCTCGGCCAATAACGCGAGACGAGCGCCGCAACCCCAGAGTGGGTCATAACTGGACCTAATGGTCAGGGGTCCCTTTACCTTTACCTAAAAGGTCTACACATGCAAAATGCTTGCCTTACAAGCTTCTCAAAGTCAGCACTAATGGGGTTTGGCAGCAAGCATACAGCCCAAGAACCGAGCAGTGTTCAGGTAATTTGACGACCCTGTAAAGAACTTGACCTTGTCCCTCAAAGTCTAGGCAGGCACACTCTCTCAACACCCTCAATGTCCAATATTTTATCAGTGAAAATGATTTATATATATTGCACACACACACACACACACACACACAGTGGTACCTCGGTTTGCGACCGCAATCCATTCCGCAGAGGTGTTTGCTTGCTGAGGCGTTTGCTCGCCGAAGGCACGCTTCTGCATGTGCGCAAAGCGCCGATAGAGCGCTTCTGTGCACATGCGTGCTGCGCAGATCACGTCTGCGCATCCGACGCCGTGGAACCCGGATGTAAACACTTCAGGGTCCGTGGCGTTCACTCGCCGAAGCGTTCGTAAACGGAGGTAGTCGTAAACCGAGGTTCCACTGTATATATATTTATTTCTTGGAGGAGAGCTACACAACATTTTCCTTTGCAGAAATGTGTGTGTTAGACAATGCTGTGTACGAAAATGTGTATATTATGAGAAATTTGCCCTAAGATGCTGATTAAATTTCATGAGGACCAGGGGTGCCAACCTGAACAAAATATTAGGGGGGGGGCAGGTAAGCCCCACCTCACATAATCGATCACATGGTGTGACACATGCACACCATTTAAATGGCAGTGCCCAGGGCCCTTCTTCAGCGGGAACTCTCTGCAACTCAGTCCCGACTCCTCTCAGGTGGGCACCATTGCCATTATGAGAGAGCAAGCGAGGTGATCAGGTGACTTCCGGCACCTCTTTTTCTAGAAAATAGCACTGGAAAGGCCCATCAACTTTGGAGGGGGTCTGGCTCCAAGCATTTTATTGGGGTGGTGATGAAGGGACCTCAGCCCCTCGGAGTTGGCTCCTATGATGAGGACTATTGTAAAAAAAATTCACAAACTGAGAGACCACCTTTATCCCCAATACACCCTGTCGGACACTGCCATCTCCTGCAAGCTCCAAAGACCTCAGAAGCCTGCTCTTCAGTAAGTCAGTGCAGGGCTTTCCATGTAGCAGCCCCTCTTCTGTGGAACAGCATTCCCGTAGAGATGTGCCAGGTCTCTGCTATCCACACTTTCTGGAAACAGCTGGAGACATTTTTGTTTGTTTGTTTCAACAGGCTTTTCCAGCTGCCTAAATGGGTCTTTACCACAAATGTCCATTTGTGAGGGATTTGCTATTGTTTAAAATGCATTTGATGTCTTTGTGTTTGAAACGGTGTTTTGAAATCACCATGAGACAGTGGCTTACAAGGCAATCGATAAATCAATGATAATAATAACAACAAATAATCATCAGATGTGGAGAACAGGACTTAATACTGGGAAAATGGGGTGGGGGGGTGGGGAGAGAGAGAGACTCAGAGAAGCCAAAATGGATAGATTTCCCCATCGTAACATGAATCAAGTCTTAGGTGATGAGGACTGACTCACAATAACTGCCGTGCAAGTTTATGCCTTACGGTGTGGCTTTATCTCTTGTTTAGAAGTAAGAAACAGGGCACTTCATCTTGCAGAATACTCAGGAGTGACAACCTTCCTCTTAGCCAGCACTTTGGAGAAGGCAGAGTTGTTAGTTTATTTTTTTATTTTTTTTAAAAAAATGTACCATTTGCCCATCGCTAATAATGCTTCTCGGTTGTTTCCAATTAAGATAAATGTCAACTATACCATGGCATTGCGTTTGAACTCCATTTAGTTCGAAATAAGTGGATTGAAACAGGAAGCGGGCGGCCCTTTTGAATCTATATTAGAACCAAATGTAGCTCTTAAATCCAATTTGGTATGAATGATCAAGTCACTATTACTTCGTGAAGCCCTTTCTGAGAATTATATATGCCATTAAGTTGTATTTGTGACTCCTGCCTTTTCTCTCAGTGATCGCCTCCAGTCCCCAGAAAACCTGCTCCTCCCCCCACCCTGTCCCGCCTCTTATTCTAAAAAGCTATTAAGCCAAATTGTTTTCACCACTTTCATGTAAGGCTACCGCTATAGTTTCCAGGTGTCAATCAAAGTGCAACTTTAAAAGAAGAAGAAGAAGAAGAAGAAGAAGAAGAAGAAGAAGAAGAAGAAGAAGAAGAAGAAGTATAGAATAGCGTGCTTGCCGAATTACAAATGAAAAATGCAATATTATTATTATTATTATTATTATTATTATTATTATTATTATTCTATGAAATATATTTGTATCTCAGGTATCAATCCCTAAGTGCACTCTCCTCCTCCTCCTCCTTTTTCCTGGGCAATGCTATATATGGATGAATTAATCAGTGGCTAGTAGCCACAATGGCTATGTTCTACCTTCACCCCCCCCCTTTTTAAAAAAAATCTCTTTATTTAGGTTCTTTAAAATGTTACGAAATAGGAAAAGCAAAAAAAGCAAAGAAAAAGATAAGAAATAATAAGAAAAACATATAAGCATATAAGACAATAACAGCGCCTGTAAAATTTCAATCAAATAACATAAACAAATAATATGAACGAAGGGAAAAACCAAATAGATAATTTACAAAACAAATAAAACAAAACATAACATAAACTGACTCCCTAATGTTTGTACACCACTTCTCTTTTATTTAACTTTCCCTTATCTTGCTTTGTCTAAATTCTTATTTACACAGATTCTCTATATTTCCCTGCATATCTTTCAATTTAAGCAAATCACCAATTCAATACTTATATCTTCTTTAATCAGATGGTCCTCAACATATTTCCATTCGATTTTACACTTCTGCTTGGGAATATTTCTGATTGCTGCAGTCATTTTTGGCTAAATTCATGAACTGTACCAACTTTTCCTGCCTTTCAGGGATCGTCAAAATCCCCCCCCTTCCAATTCTGGGTGATGAGAAGCCTGGCTGCTGCGCAGGCATACAAGAGTACGCTTTTCCTTTCTTCTGGAAAATTATCTGGCACCATGCTCAACAGGAATAATTCTGGTTTCTTTTCGAACGTTACTTTTAGCATCTTTTTTAATTTTTCAAATACTTTATTCCAAAATTCGTAAATTTTTGCACATTGCCACCAGCAATGATAATAATTTCCAATTTTCTCCTTACATTTCCAACATTTATTCATAGAATCATAGGATCATAGAGTTGGAAGAGACCACAAGGGCCATCCAGTCCAACCCCCTGCCAAGCAGGAAACACCATCAAAGCATTCCTGACAGATGGCTGTCAAGCCTCCGTTTAAAGACCTCCAAAGAAGGAGACTCTACCACACTCCTTGGCAACAAATTCCACTGTCGAACAGCTCTTACTGTCAGGAAGTTCTTCCTAATGTTTAGGTGGAATCTTCTTTCTTGTAGCTTGAATCCATTGCTCCGTGTCCGCTTCTCTGGAGCAGCAGAAAACAACCTTTCACCCTCTTCTATATGACATCCTTTTATATATTTGAACATGGCTATCATATAACTCCTTAACCTTCTCTTCTCCAGGCTAAACATACCCAGCTCCCTAAGCCATTCCTCATAAGGCATCGTTTCCAGGCCCTCAACCATTTTGGTTGCCCTCCTCTGGACACGTTCCAGCTTGTCAGTATCCTTCTTGAACTGTGGTGCCCAGAACTGGACACAGTATTCCAGGTGAGGTCTGACCACAGCGGAATACAGTGGTACTATTACTTCCCTTGATCTAGATGCTATACTCCTATTGATGCAGCCCAGAATTGCATTGGCTTTTTTAGCTGCTGCATCACACTGTTGACTCATGTCAAGTTTGTGGTCTACCAAGACTCCTAGATCCTTTTCACATGTACTGCTCTCAAGCCAGGTGTCTCCCATCCTGTATTTGTGCCTTTCATTTTTTTGGGGGGGGGGGGGCTAAGTTTAGTACTTTACATTTCTCCCTGTTAAAATTCATCTTGTTTGCTTTGGCCCAGTTGTCTAATCTGTTAAGGTCGTTTTGAAGTGTGATCCTGTCCTCTGGGGTATTAGCCACCCCTCCCAATTTGGTGTCGTCTGCAAACTTGCTCAGGATGCCCTCAAGCTCATCATCCAAGTCATTGATAAAGATGTTGAATAAGACTGGGCTCAAGACAGAACCCTGTGGAACCCCACTAGTCACTTCCCTCCAGGATGAAGAGGAGCCATTGATGAGCAGTCGAATTACTCTTATGTATTTTAGCATTTTTTTCTTGTGTCAGGTGCCACCTATAGTATGTTCTACCTTCACTGTTGAAGGCAATAATAATTTAATAATAATAATTTATTATTTATACCCCGCCCATCTGGCCGGGTTCCCCCAGCCACTCTGGGCGGCTTCCAACAAAACAGAAATTCTAAAATACAGAGATCCATCAAACATTAAAATTCAGAAATCCATCAAACATTAAAAGCTTCCCTAAACAGGGCTGCCTTGAGATGCCTTCTAAAGGTCTGGTAATTGTTGTTCTCTTTGACCTCTAGTGGGAGGGCATTCCACAGGGTGGGTGCCACTACCGAGAAGGCCCTCTGCCTGGTTCCCTGTAACTTGGCTTCTCGTAGTGAGGGAACCGCCAGAAGGCCCTCGGAGCTGGACCTCAGTGTCCGGGCAGAACGATGGGGGTGGAGACGCTCCTTCAGGTATACCGGACCGAGGCCGTTTAGGGCTTTAAAGGTCAACACCAACACTTTGAATTGTGCTCGGAAACGTACTGGGAGCCAATGTAGGTCTTTCAGGACCGGTGTTATGTGGTCTCGGCGGCCGCTCCCAGTCACCAGTCTAGCTGCCGCATTCTGGATTAGTTGTAGTTTCCGGGTCACCTTCAAAGGTAGCCCCACGTAGAGCGCATTGCAGTAGTCCAAGCGAGAGATAACTAGAGCATGCACCACTCTGGAGAGACAGTCAGTGGGCAGGTAGGGACTCAGCCTGCGTACCAGATGGAGCTGATAAACAGCTGTCTTGGACACAGAGTTGACCTGTGCCTCCATGGACAGCTGTGAGTCTAAGATGACTCCCAGGCTGCGCACCTGGTCTTTCAGGGGCACAGTTACCCCATTCAGGACCAGGGAGTCCTCCACACCCGCCCGCCTCCTGTCCCCCACAAACAGTACTTCTGTCTTGTCAGGATTCAATCTCAATCTGTTAGCCGCCATCCATCCTCCAACCGCCTCCAAGCACTCACACAGGACCTTCACTGCCTTCACTGGTTCTGATTTAAAAGAGAGGTAGAGCTGGGTATCATCAGCATACTGATGGACACCCAGCCCAAACCCCCTGATGATCTCTCCCAGCGGCTGCATATAGATGTTAAAAAGCATGGGGGAGAGGACAGAACCCTGAGGCACCCCACAAGTGAGAGCCCAGGGGTCTGAACACTCATCCCCCACCACCACTTTCTGAACACGGCCCAGGAGGAAGGAGCGGAACCACTGCATGACAGTGCCCCCAGCTCCCAAACCCTCTAGACGATCCAGAAGGATGTTATGGTCGATGGTGTCAAAAGCCGCTGAGAGATCCAGCAGAACAAGGAAACAGCTCTTACCTTTGTCCCTAGCCCGCCGGAGATCATCGACCAGTGCGACCAAGGCAGTTTCAGTCCCATGATGAGGCCTGAATCCTGACTGGAAGGGATCCAAATGGTCCGCTTCTTCCAGGCGTGCCTGAAGTTGTTCAGCAACCACTCGCTCAACCACCTTGCCCAAGAATGGAAGATTTGAGACTGGGCGATAGTTGGCCATATTGGCCGGATCTAAAGATGGTTTTTTAAGAAGCGGTTTAATAACCGCCTCTTTCAGCGGGTCTGGGAAGGCTCCTTCATGGAGAGAAGCATTTACCAACCCGCGAAGCCCATCGCCCAGCCCTTCCTGGCTAGCTTTTATAAGCCAGGATGGGCAAGGATCAAGGAGACAGGTGGTTGGTTTCACTCGTCGAAGCAGCCTGTCCACATCCTCGGAGGTAACAGATTGAAATTGATCCCACAAAACTTGACTAGACAGGACTCTAGCAACATGTCTCTGAATGTCAGCTGCTGGGAAGCAACAAGTAGGGAGGTTGCTGCTACACTCATGCCTTGCATGCGGGCTCCCCATGAGCATATGACTGGCCATTGCGAGCCCATGCGCTAAACCCTGTCCCCAGAGCCTACCCCCCCCCCGAAATGAGACATGACTACAATGTGCAGGTGTAAATGAGGCCACAACTTTATTGAATTTCAGGTGGTTTAGGCCTTGGACGGAATCTCTCTCAACCCAACAGGGGCTGAGGATGCAAAGGGCGGTCAGGCATAGCTGCCAACTCTCCCGTTTTCCCCGGGAAACCCCCCGTTTTTCCAGCTGTCCCCAGCCGAAAAAATGGATTTTTTTGTTTTCCCCCGGGTTATTCTGGCGCGGCGGCCATGTTGGAACTGGGCGGAGCATGCTCAGAAGCGACTTTTGATGCTGCTCTGCCCAGTTCCAAAATGGCTGCAGCATGACTTCTGGTGTGGCAGCCATTTTGGAACTGGGCACAGCAGCATCAAAAGTCACTTCTGAGCATGCTCTGCCCAGTTCCAAAATGGCCGCAGCGCTACTTCCGGCATGCTAATTTTGGTCCGGTCTCTTAATTTTCAGAGAGGAACTTGACAGGTATGCGGTCAGGTGCAGTGGGAGGGGACTGTAAAGCATGAACTTACACAGCGTGCCCTCCCACTTCACCAAAGCCAGGAGTTTGACCTATATGCCACTGCTCTAGGGCCAGTGACTCCCGCAATCCCCTCATCTCAAAGACAGACTATAGGATACAGACCAAAACCTAAAAACTGCCAAAGTTGTGATGAATTGCTACGGGGAAGGCAAAACCTGCCAATGCAGGGAAAATTCATTCCCGGTTCTGAATACAGCACCCATCTTATGACCGTAGCAGCCCCCGCTGACCTAGAAAGCAAGAGGTTAGCCTGCAAAAGAAGGCCATGTTCTATTTTAGGGAGGGTTGGGTGGGTGAATCTGGAAGGAAACCGAGTGAGTCTGGGCCGAAGGGCATCAGCCTTTTTCTTGGCCCTTGCCCTACCCCCAGCCGGCAGCCCATTGTCCTGCCGAGATGGGGGCGGGGCGATGGCCACCCTGTAGCAAGGTGGGTGGCACCTGGCCAGGTAAGCCCACACGGTGTCGCAAACCCCATCCACCTCTTGGGAAGGGGTGAGCAGAAATGGTGAGAACAGAATGCTGTACTAGATGGCATAGCTGCCAAGTTATCCCTTTTTTACAGGGATTTTCCCTTATGCTGAATAGGCTTCCTCGCGAGAAAAGGGAAAACTTGGCAGCTATGCTAGATGGGCCTTGAGGCTGGTCTAGCAGGGCTCTTTGTATGTTCTTATGTCCAGGGGAATAGCAGGGTTTGCGCGCCAGGGGGGCTGTGGCCCTTGAGGCACAATTTCTGAAGGCATCCCCAGCCCAGCACGGCCTGGTGTCCCCCGCTGCCCGCCAAGGACCACATCAGCCAGCTGGGCTCCCCCTTGTGCAAGATGCTCAGTGCACCCCACCTTTGCTCCAATGGGGGTGGGGTTGCTCTGGTGAGGGCTGGCTTGGTGCCCCTCCCATCCAGCACACGCATGCTCCCCGTCCCCCTGGCATACGCACACATGCACGCCCCAGACACCGGCAACCAACGCTACGCCACTGCTTATGTCTACTCAGTTCAGAGAGACACCGGCAACCAACGCTACGCCACTGCTTATGTCTACTCAGTTCAGAGAGACTTATGAGCGTAGCAGGAGTGGGGAACCTCAGCCCTGGGTGTCGAATGCGGCCCTCCAATCCTCTTCCTTTGGTCCTCAGAATTCTCCACAGGCCACAAACTTTTCCAAAGGCCAGGGCTTTTGCCTGCCTGTAAGGTTTCCTTTGAGCTGTAATAATGCCTCTTCCCTGCCTGGCAGGAAGACGGAGACTTGCAGTGTGTGTTGAGGAAACATCCGACATTTGCATGGCTGGAAACATAACCTGTTACCTGCTGTTCCAAGGTAAGAATCATATCCTTTCCTCTCCCTGCCTTTACATCTGGCGCCGCCACCGCTGACATGTGGCCCTCAGAAGGCTGCACATGAGGGAATGTGGCCCTCAGGCAGAAAAACAGATTCCTCCCCCCTGAAAAATTGCAGCCCGATATCCTTTCTTTCCCATCCTTCGTCGACACACCCCTTCCAATGCCTTGCATTTGCCAGCAGTTAAAGACGCAATCTCCCTGTTCCCCTTTAGTTTTTGGTCTCCTGCGCAGGGTTCCTGCAAATACAGAAAGGAGGAGACGGGGAGAAATATTTTCTTTCAAATCACCCGGTGTGATTTGGACCTCTGTCGAAAACTGAGTAGTTCCCATGCATGTCAGGTGCTGGTATACGGCCTGCATTATTGACATCTGTAAAACAATCCCGCAGCGATTAGTATTTCTCCTAATACAATCCCTGCTCAGCTCCTGGAATTCAGCTTGAAGCAATTCAATCAGCTGCTCCAGAGAAGAAATAGCGACCTATTACGCATGCCTCCAAGAGCCTCGCAAATCAATGGGCTGCGTGCTGTTTCAATCATCGCCCATCTCGCTGTGGCATGTTTATTGATGGGCCCTGCTCCTCTGTCCCTGTAGCAGCCAAGAGAGGTTGTTGCTGGGCTAAAAATGACAGCCCGTTCTGCTGTGTCTCATAACACGCCACCTTCCATCTGGTCCAGCTTTCTTTTCTTTTTAAAAAGGAGAGAACAACAATCAGATGGACAAAAAAAGTTGACTGGATGCAAAGGAGGATAGGGCCCCTCCAAGGCACAGAGTGGGGAATTTCTGCAGACACAGCTTTTCTCAAAAGATCGTAAGATTTTTTAGTTTACAAAGATGCGTGCGTTGTCTCTTTTTTCAAGCTGCGTTTTCTACAGATCAGTTTCATTTGTTGCGAGACATTAGTGTCACATACAGTGTTAGGTTAGGGAGAAAAGAGGGGGACAGAGGGGGAGGGGGGAATGTGAGTGGGGTGGGGTCAGGTGGCAATACCTCTATTCTTCTACTGAGTGTATTTGTGGGGTTTTGTGTCAGCGTCACTTGTGTGGGTTCTCTTCCTATTTGCTTGTTGTATTTCCTTGCTGGTGAGAGAGGCATAGCTGCCAAGTTTTCCCTTTTCTCGCGAGGAAGCCTATTCAGCATAAGGGAAAATCCCTTTAAAAAAGGGATAACTTGGCAGCTATGGAGAGAGGTTGGGGGGGTGGCCTAGGGTATGATTGGTTGTCTTTGGTTGGCTGTGGTTAGATTTGTTTTTGTGTGAGAGCAGGGTGTGTGTGTTTTTGGATCAGGTTAGTCAGATGATTCATATGCTGTTGGCGGATTCTTGTTGTTGTCTTGTTGGGCTGTGAAAGGGGAGCCATACTGGGGTGAAGGCGTCTTCTTCTATTTGTCCCCTTGTCAGTTTCAGTTTATTGGTTGGCATTTCTAATAAGGTTGTTTCCCATACTATTTGATACCATTGGTCCATGCTTATTCCTGGCAGGTCTCTCCAGTATCTGGCTATGATGTTTCTGGCTGCCGACAGTAGGTGGGTTATGAGCTCTTTGTGGTGTGAGTGGGCATTATTGTCTTGGAAGATGTTTAGTAGGGCCAGTTCTGGGGTGACTTCTAATACTTGCTTAATTATTTTGCATATTTCTCGTATGATTGATGTCCAGAAGAGTTGGATTTTGGGGACATTCCCACCACGTGTGGAGGTATGTGCCTGTGGAGGTGCAGCCTCTCCAGCATTTTGGTGAGGTTCCTGGGCGTATTAGCATTAGTTTCCAAGGTGTTAGGTACCATCTGTGAGTAAGTTTCAGAGTGAGTTCTTTTCTTTTCGCTGATATGGATTTAAAGGGAGGTTTAGACCACATTCTGGGTGGCGTTAATCTCATAGCCTATGTCAATATATTTAAGGAAATATGAAAGGTCTATGGCAGAGGTTTTCAACCATTTTCAGTCTACATCTTCCTTGACCCAACTACATTGGCTTCAAGCCTCAGAAGCCCAATTATGCCATCCCTTGCCTGAAGAGCCAGCAGCCCCTCACCCCAACACCCTCCCTTGTGGAGTGTTCCCCCAGGCTCCTCTCCCCTCTTCTTGGGAGTCCTCCACGCAGCAGGTTCCACCAACCCTAGTCTCTGAGCTGTCCCCCCACCCCAAAGAGAGGTGCCTCCTTATGCCCCCCAGGGGCTGGGAAGAAGATGCTCCCAGCCTTAGTGGCCCAATGGAGACAGAGATGTGAGAGGGCATCAGAGGAGGGAAGGGGAAAAAAGAGGGACAGAGGCCAATGTTGCCTGTGGCACCCCTGACCACGATTCATGGTACCCTGGTTGAAAACCCCTGGTCTATGGGATTGTTGTCTATATTAGCAAGAAGTGTGCCTCCTACAGAACAGCCTTTCCCAGCTGTGGGTGCCTGTAATGTACGCATTATCATTTTTTCCCTTTGACTTGGAGGTCCATATGCATTCAGTGAACTGATCTGTTCAAATTCCAGGATGAATGAAGAATAGACAAAACACACGGAATGACAGGAAACAGGAACAAGGAGACATGATCATTCATAGGCTTGATGGGGATAATTGCAGACCTGTCAGAATTTTGGCTCACAAGAGAGTATTTCCGGAGCGGTAGTACCTTTAAGTTTTCTTCTTAAGTTGGCTGGGCACATTTGTGTTTCGGGGGTGGGTGCTCTGCGCTTGCCACAAATTGCACGGTGCCACCGCAAGCGACTATTTTGTGGCAGCTTGTGGCGCAGTGCAATTTGCACTGCCTGCAGCAATCAATTTAAACATTCGCTACGCACAAATGGCTCCGCATGTGAGAACAGTCTCCATGATGATCCACTTACAGCAGATTTCATGTGGTCGGGGTGATACATAAGCCACTTTTTTTGTGTGCTGTGGAATAGGGAAGCCATAGAATGACTGTAAGGCAGGTGTGGGGCACCTATTGCCCTCCTGATGCTTCTGAACTACAACTCCCATCAACTCAGCCATCGGCCATGCATGCTGGGGCTGATGGGACTTGTAGTCCAACAACATTTGGAGGGCCAAATATCAATCTGTGTGGATTGTGCCCTGAGCTTCAGTATCCTTTCCAGTTCTGTGGAATACCCTTTCTCTGCCTCTGATTTATCTGTTGGATTTATTGGTTGCTTGTTACCTAATAAGGTCTCCAAGCAACTTACAGCTAAAAGTATACATTCTACCAAAAAAAGTCCTGGAATCGTAGAATTGTAGGGTTGGAAGGGACCCCAAGGATCATCTAGGCCACCCCCTGCAATGCAGGAATCTCAGCTAAGGAATCCATGACAGATGGCCATCCAACATCCACTTAAAAACCTCCAAAGAAGAAGACTCCACCACACTCCTTGGTAGCAAATTCCACTGTCGAACAGCTCTTACTATCAGAAAGTTATTCCTGATGTTTAGTTGGAATCTCCTTTCTTGTAACATGAAGCCATTGGTTCGAGTCCTACCCCCCAGAGCAGGAGAAAACAAGCTTGTTCCCTCTTCTAAGAGGCAGGCCTTGAGATATTTGAAGATGGCTCTTTTATCTCCTCTCAGTCACCTCTATTCCAGGCTAAACTTACCCAGCTCCCTCAAAAGACATGATTTCCAGACCCTTGATAATCAAATAACCAGACCCATTTGAAATGAATTCATGTAACTTAGACCCATGCAATTTAAAGGGCCTAGTCTAAGTAGAGCTTAATTGTTTCACTGTGCTTGCTTTTTATCAAGTCTAAGTGGGTACGGGGGTGGGTGGGAAGGGGGTATGTTCTTGGAGAGTGCAGTTGGGGAGGCAAGAGTTAACTGTCCCTCCACAGCTGCAGTCTCCAGGAAGAAGAAGAAGAAGAAGAAGAAGAAGAAGAAGAAGAAGAAGAAGAAGAAGAAGAAGAAGAAGAAGAAGAAGAAGAAGAAGAAGAGGAGGAGGAGGAGGAGGAGGAGGAGCTTGGATTTGATATCCCGCTTTATCACTACCCAAAGGAGTCTCAAAGCGGCTACCATTCTCCTTTCCCTTCCTCCCCCACAACAAACACTCTGTGAGGTGAGTGGAGCTGAAAGACTTCAGAGAAGTGTGACTAGCCCAAGGTCACCCAGCAGCTGCATGTGGAGGAGCGGGGAAGCGAACCTGGTTCATCAGATTATGAGTCCACCGCTGTTAACCATTACACCCCTAATTAGCATAGCTGTCAAGTTCTCCCTTTTTAAAAAGGAAATTCCCTCATGCTGAATAGGCTTCCTCATGAGAAAAGGGAAAACTTGACAGCTATGCTAACTAGGCTTGAAAACAGCCTTCTATTAGACTGGTCACCACCATCACCAGTGAATGGAAGGCAAAGCAGTAGCAGAGACTGGGGCGAGGAGATTCATGGAAGGGGGCCACACAGTGTGATTTGTCATGTTCCTCGCACCTCCCTGGGACTGATCCTGGCTCCACAGGTGCTGTACCTGCACAAGGAATTATCCTGTCTGGTGAGTGCAAAAATCAATAGCCCCGAGCGCGTTTTCTTTCTCCTGCACAATAGCACTTATTTGCTATACAAAATAGGTTTTTAAAACTTAGATTTTTAGCAGTAAAATGGGCCATGGGTTAGCCTTCCTGTAATACATTTTATAAATAGAAATGATCACGTGGAGATTCTTTGAAAATGAAAAGACTCCCTTTACTTCAATTCCTCTCTCTATTTCCCTGTGTCTCCCTGCTTTAGGAGATTCATAATCATTATAATCATTCCACATCTGGGCATCATCTTTTGACAATTGCACCTGTTAGTCGTTTCTCAGTTTGTCTCTCAAAACCAAGTGATTTCTTTAAGGTCACGGATATTTCTTTCCAGACTCGTTTTATTTTGTTTGGCTTTGTTTCCTCGTGGTCGGAAAGGGCCCATAAATTCTCCAACCCTTGAAAATTGGGCACCTAGAGATTTTCCCTTTCTTAAGTTCAGCTATGCAGTACCTCGTTTGCAAGGCCCTGATTCCCCCCCTTTAAATACTTTACTTCAAATAAAATAATCTTTTTCAGTGCAACGTATCATTAATCTAAAGAACGCTTCAAGGCACGTTTCCCCCCCCTAAGACATAATGGGAAATTTACAGCTGGTTTTGTAAAGTGAGCTATAATTCCTCTGAGCACAGTTTAAAAGTAATTGCCCAGCTCAATTAAAAAAAAAAAAGGAGCGAGAGATCGAGAGAGAGATCATCTATAAGTCATATTTAGCTGTCATAAACATAGCTGCCAAGTTTTCCCTTTTCTCACGAGGAAGCCTATTCAGCATAAGGGAATTTCCCTTTAAAAAAGGGAGAACTTGGCAGCTATGGTCATAAAGGCTGGTTACCGACACATAATTATGAGATTTGATCGTAGAGAGGGATCCTCATAGCTAGGGTTGCCACCTTTGGTCGGGCAAAATATGGGACAGCTTGTGCAAAATAAAGGACAGTCGGGTGGGGACTGGGGGCACATGCACTCCAAATCTTCTCTCCCTTTGGGGAGTGGGGTTCCTCACATTCAGCCTCCTGCTGCCTCTCTCACAAACTTAGCCCCGCTTTCCCCCTCGACTCACATAGATGGGTGGGGGCCAGAGGTAGATGGCCAGCTCCCAAGGGTGCTATAAGCCTCAGCTCTAGCCTCTCACCCATGCTGGTGTCAAAAGAGACTCAAACATGGAGGAGGAGGAGGAGGAGGAGGAGGAGGAGGAGGAGGAGGAGGAGGAGGAGGAGGAGGAGAAGGTTTAGACCACAGCGCTACCCCCGTCCCACCAATTGGAGCAGGCACCCCCAAACTTCGGCCCACCAGATGTTTTGGACTACAATTCCCATCATCCCTGACCACTGGTCCTGTTAGCTAGGGATCATGGGAGTTGTAGGCCAAAACATCTGGGGGGCCGCAGTTTGGGGATGCCTGAATTAGAGAATTAGTGGTGGGGAGGGCCAGAGACAACAGTGGGTGGAGCAATACATTTTAACTTTGCATAGTAGGCTGGTTTCTCTGAAAAAAATGCACATATCACTTGGGAAGACAGGCGGAACAAATGTCAGTGTACTGGAAGAAGCAAAGATCACCAGTGTCAAAGCAATGATACTTCAATACCAACTTCGTTGGACTGGTTATGTTGTTTGGATGCCTGATTATCGTCTTCCAAAGCAACTGCTCTATTCCCAACTTAAGAATGGAAAGCGTAATGCTGGTGGACAACAAAAGAGGTTTAAAGATGCTCTCAAGGCAAAATGTGGTATAAACACTGACAACTGGGAAACACTGGCCTGCAAGCACTCCAATTAGAGAATAGGTAAAGGTACCCCTGACGGTTAGGTCCAGTTGCGGATGACTCTGGGGTTGCATGCTCATCTCGTTCTATAGGCCAAGGGAGCTGGCGTTTGTCTGCAGGCAGCTTCCGGGTCATGTGGCCAGCATGACAAAGCCTCTTCTGGCAAAACCAGAGCAGCACATGGAAATGCCGTTTACCTTCCCGCTTGGAGCGGTACCTATTTATCTACTTGTACTTTGACGTGCTTTCGAACTGCTAGGTGGGCAGGAGCTGGGAACGAACAAAGGGAGCTCATCCCATTGCAGGGATTCGAACCACTGACCTGATCAGCAAGCCCTAGGCTCTGTGGTTTAGACCACTGCACCACCCGTGTCCCGCCAATTAGAGAATAGCCTCTACCAAAGGCATCATGGACTTTGAAGAAGCATGAACTCGGAATGAAAGGGAGAAACGTGCTATGAGGAAGGCACTTTGGCAAATCCTCACCGTGATCAACTCCCGCCTGGAAACCTAAGCCCCCACTGTGGAAGGATGTGCAGATCTAGAACTGGCTTCCACAGTCACCTATGGACACACTGTTAAGACCATATTCGTAGAAGACAATCTTCCTTGGCTACGAGTGATCGCCAAAGAAAGAGTAGACTTGTTTCTACACAGGCATCTGTCTCTGTCCTTCATCAAGGCAAGCAAATAGTGTTGTCCTAGTTCAAGGTCATTTCCCAGCCAGGTGAAATAATTTAAGGATGTCTCAGTGGAGGGCTAGTGAGGACTTCAGACCGAGCAGAGCAGGGTGACATGCTGAAATTTAGTGAGGATGACTGAGCATGCGGACCTTCCAAGACTGACTCAAGCAAAGATGAGAGACCAAAATGACGGAAAAATTCCTTGAAGACTGGAGAGCTTCTATTGAGTACTGTATTATAGTGAGATGAAAATGCGAGCAGAATTTGAAATACGAGCATCAGCGTTAGTTATTAAGGTAAATAGGTTAGAATGGATGTATATTATACTGTAGGGACCCAGGTGGCGCTGTGGGTTAAACCACAGAGTCTAGGGCTTGCTGATCAGAAGGTCGGCGGTTTGAATCCCTGCAATGGGGTGAGCTCCCGTTGCTCGGTCCCAGCTCCTGCCCACCTAGCAGTTCGAAAGCATATCAGAGTGCAAGTAGATAAATAGGGACCGCTCCGGCGGGAAGGTAAACGGCATTTCCGTGCGCTGCTCTGGTTCGCCAGAAGCAGTTTTGTCATGCTGGCCACATGACCCGGAAGCTGTCTGCGGACAAACGCCGGCTCCCTCGGCCTATAGAGCAAGATGAGCACCGCAACCCCAGAGTTGGACATGACTGGACCTGATGGTCAGGGGCCCCTTTACCTTTTATATTATACTGTATATGGAATGTGCAGCATTTAAAGGTAAATATGGAAACCATGGAAAGGGGGAGGGGCAGGAAGTCAAGGGATAAAGTAATTTATGGTCTATGACAAAACCTGTATAGTTTTTGTGTGTGAAAAATCAATAAATAAGTTTAAAAAAAATAAAGTTAGTGAAGTTGGAGGTGGGGGCACAGAGAGATGAATTGGGTCCCCAGACTTGAGGTTCTCTACCTCTGCTGTGTAGAAATCATGCAGATTCAATACATTCCAACTCCTCTGACTCAGTGACTCAGATTTCATTAATCCAGGCAAGCAAGAGACATTATCACACATTCCAGTCAGGCATAAACACTCAGGGAGGGTGAGAAGCAAGGCCGGTGAGGAGAGGGGGGTGGCCTGGGGAGAGAGAGTGCAGCCTGGGAAGAACCCCCCCCTCTGTAAAAATAGGAAACAGAATCATAACAAAGGCCAACTATGAACCAAAGAGTAAATGCAGTAACCTTAAAAACAGATGTTAAACAGTAAGTATATAAAAGGTTTCCTTGATTATTTATTTATGTAAAGTACAATGCTAGCAATGATTCGAGAATTTATTAGATTTTCTAAAAACGACAGTACCCAGATGGATTTGTCCTGCCTTGCAACAGAAAGTTTAGTGTTCCTCGCTCTAAATACCATTGCAAAATGAGTCTTATTGCAGCTATTTTAAACTAGCCCCCTGGGAGCAACCTGAATGCTGTCCCCGCCTTTTTCCCCAGCCAGAGGAGCCAATTTATTGTGTAATCTTTATCCTGAATGGAAGAACTAAGGCAGACATTTGCCCCTGGTGGTCAGGCTAGATAGAGAGTGTGTGTAATCTGTATCTTGTGGAGTCTGCAGTACAGAATATCGAGTGCTTTGTTATCCCTTTATCTGGGTGCCGAACTGCTCTCCGAGAGCAGAGAATGGATGCTTGCTTCTTTCCAAGAGCTGAAGAAGGTGATGCGATCGAGGAAATATTGCTCCCGATGTATTCGTACTTGGCAGGCTCACATTTCTCTTCTCTTTGTACTGCCTCAAACATGGAGCACGAATAATAGAACCATAGAATTGTAGAGAGGACCCTGAGGGTCTTTTCCGAGTCCAAGCCATCTCACCCCTTCTGCCTGCGCAAGAACTTCTTCTCCCACACCGGACCAGCCCCCTCCAACCTCCCTCTCCCCCTGCCACCCCCTGCCTGAGCAAACCCTGAAACTCCACCATAGCAGGCCTCTGCACTGCAACCCCCCCTGCAACCCCCCCCTCTGCCTGTGCAGTTTTGAGGATGATGATGATGAGCTTCAATATGTGAAACGAGTGAAAAAATGTGTCTCATTTGAAGTCCAAACAGGGCATAGCTGCCAAGTCTCCCGTATTCCCTGGGAAACCCCTGTTTTTCCGGCTGTCCCCAGCTGAAAAAACAGATTTTTTTGTTTCCCCCCAGTTTATTCTGGCGTGGCGACCATGTTGGAACTGGGCGGAGCATGCTCAGAAGCGACTTTTGATGCTGCTTTGCTCAGTTCCAAAATGGCTGCAGCCTGACTTCTGGTGCAGCGGCCATTTTGGAACAGGGCAGAGCAGCATCAAAAGTAGCTTCTGAGCATGCTCCGCCCAGTTCCAATATGGCGGCAGCGCTACTTCCGGTCTGCTACTTCCGGTCCAGTCCCTTATTTCTCAGGCAGCTATGAAACAGGGTAGGGGGTACTTTTCTTCAAATAAAGGGACAATTGCATTTTTCTAAGGATGGGTGGCAACCCTCGTCTGAGGGCAACCACCCAGAGGCCAGGGTAAGGACAGGGAGCGGGTGGCACTGTGGTCTAAACCACCGAGTCTCTTGCTGATTGGAAGGTCGGTGGTTCAAATCCACGCAACGGGGTAAGCTCCCGTTGCTCGGTCCCAGCTTCTGACAACCTAGCAGTTCGAAAACAAACTAGTGCAAATAGATGAATAGGTACCGCTGTGGTGGGGAAGGTAAACGGCGTTTCCGTGCGCTCTGGTCTCTGTCACAGTGTTCCGTTGCTCCAGAAGCGGTTTAGTCATGCTGGCCATGTCTGTAGATAAACGCCAGCTCCCTCGGCCTGAAAGCGAGATGAGCGCTGCAACCTCATAGTCGCCTTTGGCTGGACTTAACCGTCTAGGAGTCCTTTCCCTTTTTACCTGTAGCCCTATCATCCATGAATTTATATAATCCTCTTTTAAAGTTGTCCTTTACCTTTTATAAGAGCAATGCATGTAAACGATGACCACCAGCTTGTGGTAACACAGACATGTGCTTTCTCACTGGTGGCACTAGCATTGTGGAATGCCCTCTCTGCTGAAATATGAGTGGCTCCCATCAGTACTGGCATTCTGCCGGCTCTTGAAGGCAAGGCAAGCATTCCCCTGAACTTGAAACCCTGGGTTGCGCTTCATGTGTGCGTAAAGTGTGGTTGAGAGCACATCTCTGGGGAGAAGGGGCTTGCTTGTATCTCTGTGAGGGAGGGAGTCTCTTCTTTTCACTTTGCATGTGCATGTCCCAGTATCCCACCCTGTCCCCGTTTCTTCTTGGGAGATTCTTGCCCACTCCTGTTCACTTCTATGCTCATAGAGCAGGCATCCCCAAACTGCGGCCTTCCAGATGTTTTGGCCTACAACTCCCATGATCCCTAGCTAACAGGACCAGTGGTCAGGGATGATGGGAATTGTAGTCCAAAACATCTGGAGGGCCGAAGTTTGGGGATGCCTGGCTTTAGCACATACTGCACTAAAACCATCCAGTTAGGCTGCAGCCCTAACTCCATGTACTTGGGAGTAAGGCCTCCCCCCCCCCCAATTCAGCGGGACTTACGTCTGCATAGATATGGCTAAGATTGTACAGTAAGTCTTTTTAAGCGACTTCCCAATACCTATTTTTCCTTGTCCATAATCACAGCTGCAATATGCACTTTGAAGCATGTTGGATTTGTTTTTTAAATGTTTAATTCAGATATAAATATGTATCTGCTCATTTGATATGCAAATGAGATTGGGTAGCTTTGATGAGGGCAGCCAGTGTCACCTTTAAAATGGTATGTGGGGAAAAAAGAAAGCTCTTAGATGTAAAATGGGTAGAGGTGAGCAGCATGAAATGTACTTGAGAACATTCTTGAGGCATGTTCCCCATGCTTTTCCTTCCCCAGTGGAAGAAGCCATAACCAGTCAGCTCCCTGAACCAGGCACTATGACAAAGTCTCAGTTAAGATGTTTCAGTGGGCAAATGTCATTTCCCGCAATATGGAAAGCTGCTTTTTAAAAATAAGAAGGGAAATAGCTTATTACCCCGCTGTCAGGCGGCAGAGGAACCCAACCCCCATGGCAGGTTGCCAGGAACAGACAAGACAAGGAAAAGTCCTTATCACCTGCATTTATTCAATATTCACAGAGAGAGGCTTGGGAATGTGGCTTCTCGGAATAATGGTGTTGCTCTGAGTGAAACCCCACTCCCTCCGTCTCTTCTACTTCCTCATGAGTCAGCGCTACGGGTGCTGGAAAGGGCCTTTTGCCTTTGAGCTCTTTGCTCTCCTACTTTCAAGGCCTGCCATGATTGGGGGGGGTCTAGAATGCTTTCTAAAGACCCTGTGTCCATCAGCTCTCTCTCCCCTTCCTCCTCCTCTCCTATTATTTCCCATCTTTCCCCCGCATCTGCCTCTGAGTTGTGACCTCCCTCAAACCCCTGTTGTAATTCTGAACTGTTTCCTTCTTCTCTGGAAGGGCCAGGCTGGGGAGGTGGTCTCTACTGTTCCTCCTCTGCCCAGTCCCTGACACCCATCCCCCCACCCACTGACATTTATTCTTTCCACAATCTTTATCCTATTTGATCTCCATAACTCTCAAGAGAATTGTTGCTGTCTTTAGCACTGAGCCAAAAGGAGTTGTCTCCAGTACCTAGCTGGGAAGGGTGAAATCGTCAGTTTCCATTTCTTAAATTCAGTTCTCCACATTTCCATATCAGTTTGCAATCCTCCTCCTCCTCATGAAAATCTCTCACCATTTTAGTGAGAATTTCTTTTCATAGACAAATTTTGCAAGCAATTCCCCCATATATAATGCTTTTCTGTATGTTGTTTTCACCAGTATATGCATTTGTATGCAAACATTACCAGGGCTGGAGAAGTGCATTGCAAAATTCGGAGAAATGCAAATTTCAGAGGATTGCTTCACATATTGTTTCGTAGAGTGCAAGTTAGGTATGTTTGCCTTGAAATGTGCTGGACCCAACTGCGAGCCAGCGGTGGTGCCCTGCCTTATTTTGCAAGACTTTAATGGGTCAAGAAAACTTTAAGTTTTGAACTATTGCTCAGGGGGGCTGTGGCTCCAGGCGCACATTTTTGAGGGGGCGCAATCAGGCACCCCCATGACAGGCACAGAGTCCTGGCAGCTGAGGTACAGGGGCAGGAGGGCTGCTCTTAGCGGCGCCGGCTTGCCACTGTGACTGAAGGTGCCTGGGCCCACTAGCTCGCATGGTGGGATGGGGTGACGTAGCACGCACATGGCAGGGGATCTGGACGTGCAGCTGTGCCACACTTTGTGGGTGCCCTGCCCCCTCATTCAAAATGTTGTGGGAGCTACGGCGCCCATGGTTGCTCTAGTGGGCAAGGAGCCTGTTGGAGGCAGGCTCTGTTCAACCCATGCTACACTGCTACTGTGAGGTAGGTTAAGCTAAGAATTGGTGACCGGCCCCAAGTCACCCAGTGGGGATTCAAACCCTATTCTTACAGGTGCTAATCCAACACTCTAATCATTGTGCCACATTGGTTCTCCACTCCTATTTTAAAGGAAGCGACACAGCACAGTCTTTAGCTGTTATATTTTGTTAAACGACGAATATAGAGAAGCTAACACCTGGGCATAAAACAAGCTTTCAGGAGAAAAGATTTGATCTTTGTGTGATAAACTGAATGTTTACCAGGACTTTTCTATTTTAAGGATGCGGCAAAACACATTCTCTCTGTCTCTCCAGCCTTGAAAAATAAAATAAAAATAAAAAGATGTTGCCTTTGTTCTGTTCTGTTTTGCCTTAGGTATTGATTCCTCAGCAGTGTTGCTTATAGTTTAGATAAAATGCCTAGCATAAAAACCACACAACTTGACTCCTTTGCCCACTAGGAAGACTGGTTGCAGTTTTAAGATAGCCGAAATTTGAAGTTTTGCCGGATCATTTTGCAAGACCTTAAGACAGGCTTCCTCAAACTTGGCCCTCCAGATGTTTTTGGCCTACAACTCCCATGATCCCAAGCTAGCAGGACTAGTGGTCAGGGATGATGGAAATTGTAGTCTCAAAACGTCTGGAGGGCCGAGGTTGAGGAAGCCTGCCTAAGAGGAGACACAGAAGTTCTTCTGTGAGTGGCCTGAGCACTGCACCCAAGCAGCCATGGAGTCAGATGTTGAAGATGGTACCTCAGTCCCTGGCAGCCAGTTTTTAGGGAAACAAAAATTCTGACGGTTTTCTTTAAGGATAGTACATAGTTCTGAGGCATTTCACACCTTCAGCTTAAAGGAGTGGGGGGGAAAACCAAAATAAACACAGGAGCCAGCTCTTTGCACAAATCACAAATGCTGACTTCAAGAGAGATGCTCCCATGAGAATGTAACATGCCACACAATGCCTTTGTCCTCACACATTCCCCAAATGCCTGGAGATGTGATGTCAATAATACACTCAGCGCCAAGTGCAATGCTGATGCACATCTATTGTACAGTTCTGTATTCCTGCTTGTTGTCACATTATGTACCTGCCAAAATGGAGCAAGCTGAACAAAATAGCTTTGGGAGGAGGAAGAGGACAAGGTGGGATCACAGCTCTCATAATCCACACCACAGCCAGTGGGGGGGGGCACTAGACAATGTTAGGCTTGAAAGAGATGGGACTCTTCTGCTACCCCAAAACTCTGTCAGCTATTTAACATAGGTATTATTCTCCCTCTTTCAAAAACATGTGTTTATTCGTTTCAGGGTTACCAACAGAATGCCCTTGAGAACATCACATCAAGCCATTCAACACGCAAACCCATGCTCACTGCTCCCTTTGTCACAGAGCTGAGGGAGGAAGTTGGAGGAGCAACGCTGTTTCCCACTTCCTTGTTCAGCTCTTACGTGCTTTCCAACAGAAGGCAGGGAGATCAAGGAGGTAGGATAGAAAGGGGGCAGGGGGAGATTTGAAAGACTGGGTGAGGAGGAAAATGGCAGGAGCAAAGGGAAGCCACGGGAGAGAAGCAACATTTCCTGTGTCACCACTCATTTCCAAACTCCAAGGAAACTTTCCATATTGACCCTGCGCGTCTGCCATAGGAGAACTCTGGTCTGTCACAGAGGATTCTGGGTAATGTCCATGGGCACACACTTAGACTTGCTGTACATTCACCTGGCAGAATAAGGTAGTGCAATGAAACCATCAAAAATAGCGACCAGGATGGTGAAGGGTTTTTGGAAAGTAAGTCCTTTGAGGAACCATTGACAGAGCTGTGGTTTATTTAGCCCTGGGGGTGAGAAGATTAAGGGGAGACATGAGTATTCTTCAAATAGCTGAAGGGCTGTCTTGCAGAAGGTAGAGAAGGGCCTCTTTTGCTCCAGAGGGCAGGACTAGAACAACTAAGTGAGAATGGTCCATTTCACGACTCTTCACAGATCTATTCACATCAGCATGGCTTCAGCATGGAGAGGAGAGGCTGTGAATGTTCTCAGTTGGAGTCTGAATGTAGCAGTGGAGTGGATGAGGGTTAATAAACTGTGCTTGGGCATCAGCTACCAGCTGTGTATTAATTCCAAAGATAATTTCCTCACAGAGGCAGAAATTGATTCATAGGGCGGCTTTCCCCACAACTCTTCCCAGTGCTTGTGATCTAGGGAGAGCTGCAAATTTTGACCCACAATATCTTCAACCTGATAGATTGACCTACATGAACAGGTTAAGAAGAGCCCTCCTTGAGCAGACCAAAAGCCCATCTAATCCACCATACCGGTCTCATAGTAGCCAATCAATGGGAAGCCCTATGGGAAGCCCACAAACCAAGCATGAGCAGAACGGCCCTCTCCCACTTGTGATCTCTGGCAACTGGGCATTCAGATGCATGCACACTTCATCTGAAGAAGTGTGCATGCACACGATAGCTCATACCAAAATATAAACTTAGTTGGTCTTTAAGGTGCTACTGAAGGAATTTTTTTATTTTGCTTCGACTCAGACCAACACGGCTACCTACCTGTAACTGGGCATTCAGAGGCAGCATCCTTGAGGCAACATAGCCATCACAACAAGAAGCTTTGAAACAAATGGCTAGTAACAAACAGGGAGCTTACTTGGGTGGCTGGGCTTTATAGGAACTGGTGAGTTCTGACTGCTTTGTGGAAGACAACTTGTTTGAGATCACTGATGAACCGCAAAGGAAGTTTGTAAACCGCTGTCCCAAAAAAGATGAAGAAGGGATGGAAAGAACCACAAGGAAGGACTATAGCTCAGTGGTAGAGCATCTGTACTGCAAGCAAAAGGACCTAGGTTCAATCCTTGGCATCTTCATGTAGGGTAGGGAAGACGCCTTGTCTGAAACCCTGTCCAGTCAGTGTAGACAGTTTTGAGCTACTTGAACTGATGGTCTAAGTTGGTTTAAAGGAGCTTCCTCTATTCCTATGCAGTTTTTTTTTCAAAGGGATGTTGTGGATGATGGCACTCCAACGATTCACACATTTGTAGATTGTTACTGGTTTGACTCTGTGGATATATGGAATGGAAACTCCTGGCTGTCATCTGTTCCACAGGGGACCCTGAAGATCAAAGAAGGTTTTGGTATATGGCAGGATTGACAGCTACTCTATGAAGTGAAGGCTTTCATGTTGTCTTCCAATAGTGTGTACCCAGATCTCCACACATTCTGATGCACCTTAGGAGAGAGAGAGAGAGAGAGAGAGAGAGAGAGAGAGAGAGAGAGAGAGAGAGAGAGAGAGAGAGAGAGAGAGAGAGAGAGAGAGAGAGATGCTTTTGTATGATGCTGATGCTGCAATCGGAAACTATTTGTATTCGGCCAGAACATTTCCTTGATACATGCATTGCTTGCAGGAGAATCCACAAACTTTAGGGCCACAATCTCACACATTCTCATACATTGAAATCAGTGGGGCTGACATAAGCCTAATTCTGTGATGTGCTGCGGCCTTTGCATGAGTGTGTGTATACTTTTCACTTGGCCAAAAAGAGAGAGAGAAGCAGCCGAAAAATATAAATAACAGAAATGGAGGAAGACTGTGTGTCTTTGCTTGGTTATGCAAGCGTTATACGTGCAAGTTCATTCTGTGTAAGCATGGAAGTAATGGGTCTGAATGTGTGCGTGTTCACTTTCTTTTTTACAAACTTTCCCAACAGGTGTAATGTGTTGGGATCACAGGTTATTTTTAGAAGAACTTTTGCACAGCTGAAACATCTGTTTGCTTCACTGCTGTTAGGCTGGAATAAAATAATCTATCTAAGGGGTGGGGAAAACTTCAAGAAAACGATCTCGCATTGAATGAAGGTATATCTTGGTTTGCATCATAAGAGAATATGACCACCAGAGCAACAGGCCAATGGCCCATCTAGTCTAGCATCCTGTTCTCAAAGTCGTTAGCCAGATTCCTGTGGGAAGTCTGCAAGATGGACATGAACGCAACAGCACTTTGCAAGCAGCAATTCCCAGCAGCTGGTATTCAGAAGCACAATACCTCTGAAAATAGCAGCAGATCATAGTCTTCACAGTCTGGCCCAATATAAAAGAGCAGGGGTTTGATGGTTGCCCATCAAATGTTAGCAGCTGGACAGCTAACTAACCACATTCAGCCTAAGAATATGCACAACTTGCAGACTTAACATAAAGGATAAGAGAAGAAGAACATTCATTTAAAGAAGATTGGAAAACGTTTATTATATGGGAAATAATTGTGTACAGCTGAAAACGCTGGCAGCATTAAGATAAAATTCAACAGTGTAAATAAGTTTTGATGGATGCAATAACGGAATACGGAATGGTATAGTTTTTTAAAAAATATATATGCAGGGATTTATGATATGTGAAATGAACCATGGAAAGAGAAGAAGGGAACTCATTGATATCTGAAGGATGTAAAACGAGTATTTTAAATTGTAAAACAGAAAATTTAATAACAAAAGAGATTTAACTTCCGGTTCAGAAAAACACAGGAGAAACATTACTGCATAATCTTAGAAGGTTGTGTAATGTCAGAAGTGGCGCGGCTGTGATTATCACGAAGGGAACCCCAAACTTCTGAATTTGCCACTATCGCTTTGTGAATTTGCCTGGGCTGAGCCTGGAACGTTCTACATTCAAAGCATGTGCTCTGCCTCTGTGCTATAGCTCTTCCCTAGTGTGCAGAGGAGGGAGCCTACTCCTGCTCACACTACCAACATTTTAATAAGGTGCCCCAAATAGGCATAGCTGCCAAGTTATCCCTTTTTTTAAGGGATTTTCCCTTATGCTGAATAGGCTTCCTCGTGAGAAAAGGGAAAACTTGGCAGCTATGCAAATAGGTATGGATAATAGGCACACACAGAGGACAGGGCCAGAAAACAGGTGCTATCCATGGTATATAGGGACAGTTGGCTATGAGGATTTGCAATGCGCCTGCTGTTGGTTTGATCAAACTTACCAATCTTGCTTCCATAGATCTGTGTGCTTTGACATAACATTTTTTCCTGAGATCTATCCAAACCCGGTGTGTTACCCCGAGGGGAGGGGGGGGTCGGGAGAAAGGAGATCTCACAGTTGTATATCTTTTTCTCTCAAGAGGTCTGGCAGCATCAAAAAGATTGTTTTTATTACCATACTTAGATGGAACTATAGACCGTCGATGGAAGGAGAAATTGTTTGTAGTGGCACCCCGTTTACAAGGAGCTGGCAATTTAATGCAAGATATATAAGTAATTGCACATATAATATTGCAAGCTGTGCTGAGAGATCTGAAAATTGCAGTCCCAACTATTCATGATGGCTGATTGTCTGCCTACAAGGAGTGGGGATTAAATAGGGAGGTTAATAACCAAAACTGCATTGCCTCCTTAGCACTTAACATTTCTTGAATAAGTAGAGAACACCGGCTTCAGTGTGAAATTAGCGTCCTTGTTTTGTAAGGTGGGGGGGGGGGAACGGTTTTCTTTAATTAGAAGTGAGTGGGAGGTTTAATGCTCGGCAAATTTTGATGCCTTTCATATTTTGTTCATGGGTATTTATTTACTTTTTATGAATCCCAGTGCAGACAATCTGATTCTTAGGACTTGCGAAACTACTAGAGTTTCTGCGTTCGATCGAGTCATTTTACCGATAAGTTATATTCAGCTAAAATTAGTTAAATAAATTAGCTAAGCGCCCACAATTAACTGGGGAGGAGATTAGGGTTGCCAGACAGCCAGGGTTGACCTGGAGCTCTCCTGCCAGGGGGCAGGAAGGCGGCTTAAATTTCCTAGTGGAGCAAGAATGCCATATATATATATATATATATATATATATATATATATATATATATATATGCCATATATATATATCTCCATCTTTGCAGTTGGCACACATCTCATCTTCTTTATCTCCTCTGGATCTTTTCCATCTTGCCAACATTCTCACTTGATGGATGGGCTTTTCAGTATTCACCGTGCTGTAAGACAGTTTGTAATATCAGTGGGCTTTGCTGGGCCAACAAAGACTCCCAAGTCTTTTTTAACCATGATTCTGGGCTCATACCCAATATTGACACTGTAGCTTTGCGATATAAGACCTGCCACTCTTCAGATGTTAAATTAATCTCTCCCTCTCTCTCTCCCCCCCCCCAATTTCTGGTTGCCATCCAGATTGGAAGTCAAACATCCCATCGTTTTTCAAAGACGTCATTGGTTTGTTTTTGTTTCATTTATGCATTTTGTATTCTCATTTTGTATTTTTCTGTTGTGAACCAGCCTTGGGATCTTCGGATGGAGAACGATATACAAATTTAATAAATAACGAACAATAAATTTAATGGATGAGGGAAGGGAGGGAAAGGGGGAAAGATTGCTGTTTTCTGTCCAAGTTCCAACATCCCTTCTCTAAGTTAAATAAGTTTTTAATATTGACTGAATGGGCTCTTACAGCGTTCTAGAGACACACTGCCAGTTTCACTTGCACTGCTCTGCTATTTCCCTGCCAAAACAGAATTGGCTCATTGTGTGGTACACAATAGTGGATCGAGATCCAATCCCTATAAAATAAAATACGAATTTGTTTTTGTTTTTTTAAAAGAGTTGGAGTGGATTCTTGCCTACAGCTGAACTTTGTGCTCCGTTTCAACTTGACCGTTTCTGGCTGCATGCAAATAAAGGCTGAATCTTGGATTTTCCTGTTGTGAAGACTTTTGAAATTAAAACTCTCCCTCATGCAATTTTTGACAGTTTTGGAAAAAAATCCCAATCTACCAGCTCCTCCCTCCCTCCCTCCCTCCCCTTTAACATCTGATGTGGCTCTAATAAATTGCAGGCCCTCAATGGCTTTTGCTGAGAGCACCAGGGCTTGTAATTGAGATGTTATTTGCCAAAACCCTCCCCCCCCCAATGGCACATGTGGGCTGAGGAGAACATGGCAGTCAATAAAGCGAAGCCGGGGGCAATAAAACAGAGACCTTTGGTGCTCTGTTACTGAGATCTGGGCAATACAGAGCAACCTGTAGCCATAAAACATCCAGTGTGGGGAAAAAGATACACTTTTCCAGAGAACAAAGGCAGCTGGGCTTTAATGCTTTGGAGCGGAGGGGGGGGGAAGGGGGAAGGAAAAGGAGACTCCCATCCACACTGCCATCCCAGCAGCCCTAAACATCTCTCTTTTCTTTGCACCTGGAAGCAGTTAACTTTAAAAGCTCGGCAAGTCTTGACTCTTCTGCTGTTTGAAGGCGGAGGAAGGGGGGGGGGAGAAAGGCCTTTCATGTAGTCTGGTGAGGAACTGCTACAGAGGTGTAGCTTTAATGAGGGTGCTCAGTGATCCGTTTCTCTCCCCCCCCCCCAAAACCCCGGTAAATTTATTTCAAAGGATGCATTAGCGAGTTATAGCAATAAAGGGTTTTCACTCAATCGGATTTATCGCCACCCCTAACCCAAGGGCTCAGGAAGACAGGTGACAGTAGTACAGAAGGTTAGGATGCGCCACACAAACAGAGCACTTTTATATGTACAGATACAGATTTAGAAATGATGGCTGTGATTGAAATAGGAAGACGACTTACTAGGAAGGGGGAAGAGTGTGACTTGTGTGCTTGTCAGCCTCTCATAACTCTTCCAGAGGGAACATCAAGGTTTCCGCTTCTAGCTCGACATCTTTAAACCAGACTTGAACCAGACAGCCCTAGAAACATTGGAGGCTTGTTCACACGCTGCAACGAACACATGTTCAAGTGTTTGTGTGAAGGCATGCGCACCTCTGGATTCATACGTTCAAAAAGTACATTCTGTGAACCTGAGCACCCAAACAGTTGAGCTTTGCACCTTCACATGTTGATTCCATCCAATGTTCAACAAGTGCACAGTCGGTGCACCAACACACACAACCATTGACCTGTGCGCGCTCAGCAATCGACAAGTGCTTGCTCTTTCGCAGTGCTATTTTTTCCTAGAAATCGCCACAAACACCTCCCTCGTTCTCTTAGAATGGCAATGGCGTCCGCCTGAGACCCACCTGAGAGGTGCCAGAACCAGGGGTGCCGACTTGCCCCCTGAAAAAAGCTCAACAAGTCTGGCAATCCTCCCCCCATTTGCTTGATTTGGAGTCCCCCCAAGTCTTATACATGGGGGTATGTTATACACGGAAAAATACGGTATATATTTGCAGAGTGTGTGTTGGATGTTCTTTATGTGTGTGAGAGAATCATTTGTTCCAGAAACAAAGAACAGGGAAGAAGTTTCAAGAAGCAGCAGAAGGCTGAGATTGTTTTGTCTAGGCAAGGACGTTTTCTGTGGGAACTGTTCTTTGGACATGCACAGTGTGACAGGCAGTACTGATAACAATGGTTCGGTGTGACTTCTTGTAACTTGTTGTGAGTCTCTTGCTTGCGTCTTGCGGTGAGGGAAGCAGAGAGAGAGAGTCTTGCACTCTTGTTGGACTCTAAGCATGCTTTGACCACGCCAGTGGTGAATGCCTGTATATATTTGCTACCAATACGCTTTTATGCCTGTCAAGTAAACCTCTACACTTGGCTGAATTTTTATGGCGTCCATGAGTGTTTATTGCCTACTGTGTGTACCTTCAACCTTGAAGACACTTCCAAGGAAGATGTAACATTGAGATGTAACCCTTCTGAGTATGGATACTGGCACACACGCACACACAGTTCTTCTAAATCATCCATCAGAGGTTGATGGATTGATCCAACAGAAGGGACCCCGAGGGTCATCTAGTCCAACCCCCTGCAATGAAGGAATCTCCGCTAAAGCATCAATGACAAGTGGCCGTCCAACCTCTGCTTTAAAACCTAACCTCCAAGGCAGGAGAACCCACAACTTCCTAAGGGAGTCCGTTCCACTGTCGACAAATGTGTGTGTGTGTGTGTGTGTGTGTGTGTGTGTTAGAGAGAGAGAGAGAGAGAGAGAGAGAGAGAGAGAGAAGAGATAAGATGCAGCTGAAATATAATGGTGTAGTTTAAATTTTCTTTATCATGTCAACCATCACCACAAAATAAATCACATACTAGGAGCAGGTCTCTCTTAGTAGTGGCCCCAAACCTTTGGAACTCTTTCCTCAGGAAAATTCACATAGCCTCATCACTGCTGGGCTAAAAAATAAATAAAGAGAGGATGTTTCATTATAGAATCACAGAGCTGGAAGGGACCACAAGGGTCATTTAGTCCAACCCCCTGCCCAATATTTTTGCCCAACGTGGGGCTCAAACCCACAGCCCTGAGATTAACAGTCTCATGCTGTACTGATTGAATTCAGTCTGCATTTGATTAAATTGTTCTGTACTTGGGGGATGTTTTGTCCCCCAGGTGGCATTGTGGGTTAAACCACAGAGTCTACGGCTTGCTGATCAGAAGGTCGGCGGTTCGAATCCCAGCTCGGTCCCAGCTCCTGCCACCTAACAGTTCGAAAGCACATCAAAGTGCAAGTAGATAAATAGGGACCGCTCCGGCGGGAAGGTAAACGGCGTTTCAGTGCGCTGCTCTGGTTCGCCAGAAGCAGCTTTGTCATGCTAGACACATGACCCGGAAGCTGTCTGCAGACAAACGTCGGCTCCCTCGGCCTATAGAGCGAGATGAGCGCCGCAACCCCAGAGTCGGACACGACTGGACCTGATGGTCAGGGGCCCCTTTACCTTTAGGAAGAGAGATAGAAAGTGGGGTGGGGCCTTGAAATTGACCATCAACAGTTAGAAGCACCCAGAGAGCTCTCTTCTTCTCTTCGGCTATCACTCGTAGCCGAGTAAGATTGTCTTCCATAAACACAGTTTTAACAGTGAGTCCGTAAGTGACTGTGGAGGCCAATTCTGGATCCACACGTCCTTCCACAGTGGGGACATTGGTTTCCGGGCGGGAGTTGATCACGGTGTGGATTTGCCAAGCGTGCCTTCTTCCTAGCACGATTTCCCCTTGCGTCCCGAGTTCGAGTGTCTTCAAAGCCTATGACATCTTTGGTAAAGGCTGTTCTCCAACTGGAGCGCTCACAGGCCAGTGTTTCCCAGTTGTCAGTGTTTATACTACATTTTAAAAAGATTTGTCTTTAAACCTCTTTTGTTAACCACCAGCATTACACTTTCCATTTTTATGTTCGGAATAGAGTAGTTTCTTTGGAAGACGATCATCAGATATCCACACAACATGACCAGTCCAATGCTTAGCTGCCAAGTATCCCGTTTTTTTGCGGGAAACCCCCAGATTTTAATCCATTTCCCGCTGTTCTCCCGAATGGAGAAAAATCCCGGAAATCCGATTTCCTACCTGCCAGGGAGCCTCCATTTTGGGTGCCGCTCTTCTCATGTGTGGGCACCGGAAATAGGGCAGAGCGGCACCGGAAGTCGCTTCTACGCAACTTCCAGTGCCGCGCCACTGCTGTTCCCGCATTTTTCAGTGGGAGACTTGGCAGGTATGGTTGAACAAAGTTGATGTTGAAGAATCATTGCTTCAACACTGGTGATCTTTGCTTCTTCCAGTACCCTGATATTAGTTCGCCTGTCTTCCCAAGTGATGTGTAAAATTTTTTGGAGACACCGTTGATGGAATCTTTCGAGGAGTTGGAGAAGCCGGCGCCTAAGTTAGTCATGTCCATTAATTGCAATGCATCTACTCTGAATAGGACTAGCTTTTGATATACAACCCTATAGATCTGTGGGCTTTTGTTTCGTATACCACCTTCAAAGGGCAGTGCTCCCTAAGCAGCAGCTAAAAGATAATTCAAACAAACAAACAAACAAACAAACAAACAGATCACAAACCAAAATAGGTGCTTTCAAAAATCTCTAGACTGCACACCAAATAGGCGAAAGGACTTCTGAATTCTGCTTTAGAGATTATTGCTATTATTTTATTTTAAGGTAGATATTCTACCTGTCCTTTGTGACCCTGCTTATGCTTATTCTGCCCCCTCTTAAGGAATTAAGATGCTAATGCTAAATGCTTGCTTTTTTGCAGGGGGGGACACACACTCTGTGATGCTAATGGTGCAAGCAGCCACCCAAACAATAGAGACAGTGAAATCCTGTGGGAAGAGGAGAAATGGTATGAATGGGGATGAAGACACACAGGGGATGGCTTTTAAATGGAAAAGCAAAAAAGAAACAGTTGATTTTATATTGCATTTTCTCTCTCAAATGCATAGGGATGTAGCCCTTGAAAGCAGGTGAACTATTCACAGAGGGTGGGGTGGGGTGGGCTAGGCAACTAGTCTCTGAGTCCCTTCTCCTCCTCTAAAACCTTCCTGCTATTTTTGAGCATTGGCAAAAAGGAGAGAAAAAGACCAGGACAAAACAAAAAAAGCAAAACCCTCTCCCATTCTGAGTATCAATGAGTGAAGTCAGCTGTTCTTTAATTTATACACGTTGCCAGGGACAGTCCCAGGCTTGGAATTAAATACTCCAGCACAAATCTCTCTAAGTCCCCCTAAACAAGAAATTATGCTAAGGTCCCTTTGAGTAGAAGAGGTTCTCTCGCCCGTTGAAATGAAAATCAATTATATTTGCTCTTTGGAGAACAATGTCATCCCGCACCTCTGCTTTCTAATTGGATAACGTTTGTAACGACCTGCTGAGAAACTCTGATGAAGCCTTTGGACCTTCCCAGCAGGCCTTTAGACTACCAGTCAGATGTCAATGGAGCCTGCCTCTATGGGAAGGCTCCCTTCCATAAATTCCATTAATCATCAAGGTTTATGCACTAAAATGATCGCAAAATAATAAAAATTAGGTGGTGGTGGGGAACCCCTTTGCATCAAGTGAAGTGAAATGGAATCACTGGTGCTTTGCTCCATTGTTCAGCCAGAAAGTCCTTGATTTCTTTCCTTTACGAAATCTGAAAGAAAACTTCTCTCTCTCTCTCTCTCTCTCTCTCTGCATCAGCATCATACAAAAGCATCTCTCTCTCTCTCTCTCTCTCTCTCTCTCTCTCTCTCTCTCTCTCTCTCACACACACACACACACACACACACACACACACACTTTCTCTCTTTCTCCCTTTCCCTCCCCCCCCTTCTGATGTCAAAGTCCTGAATCATATGGCATTGAATCTTTGGCGCAGAGATGTGGGTTCTTCTGTTGCTGTTTTGTTATAAATATGAAATTTAAAAATTGCAAAAACAATACCTCCCTAATGCCAGGTATCTAATCTAAATCACTGACAGGTGATTGTGACCATTGTAGGTCAGTCGATATACGGGCCCCCTTCTGTGCCATTAGGGTATGTCATTTTAGGAGGTGAAACTTAATTTTTGCATATTTCTTCAGTGAGGGTTCTTAAAAACATGTTTTGGGGTAGGCGGGATTCAAATCTGCTATTATTTTTGAGATTGGACAACCTTTAGCTTGGCAAGTCTACGTTAGATGGAGAAGCACCTAAACAGCTTTCGGGAAAACAAATTTACCTTCTGAAAAAGGCAGGTAATGTGAAATAATAATAATAATAATAATATTAATATTAAAGAACAAAAATATTAATATACATTATAACTGAAAGCAGTTGGCAATCATTTTTAATGGTTTCTATGAAATTTTACAAACTTTTTACCTAGCAAGCAAAACTAAATGACTATAATTTAACCAAAATATATTTTGGATTCATGAGTCATGTTAAGACATATTAGCACCCTCTGTTTTTGGAATTTGAAAGCGGAAAAATACAATGTCCCCTTTGGAACCATACGTTTAGAATGTCATGGCACTTCAAACCATATTCTCCCAAAGAATCCTGGGAATTGTAGTTTGTTAATGGTGCTGAGAGTTGTTAGGAGACCCCTGTTTCTTCGACAGAGCTATGTTCTCAGAGAGGTTTGACAGTGAATCCCACTTCACAGGAACTCTGGGAACTCTCCCCCATGAGGAGAACCATAGAATCATAGAGTTGGAAGAGACTACCAGGGCCATCCAGTCCAACCCCCTGCCAAGCAGGAAACA
Organism: Zootoca vivipara; assembly: GCF_965207765.1. NCBI lineage: Eukaryota > Metazoa > Chordata > Lepidosauria > Squamata > Lacertidae > Zootoca > Zootoca vivipara. Next base: position 15,820,227 of record NC_142596.1, read on the forward strand.
CCATCAAAGCATTCTTGACATATGCCTGTCAAGCCTCCGCTTAAAGACCTCCAAAGAAGGAGACTCCACCACACTCCTTGGCAGCAAATTCCACTGTCGAACAGCTCTTACTGTCAGGAAGTTCTTCCTAATGTTTAGGTGGAATCTTCTTTCTTGTAGTTTGAATCCATTGCTCTGTGTCCGCTTCTCTGGAGCAGCAGAAAACAACCTTTCTCCTCCTCTATATGACATCCTTTTATATATTTGAACATGGCTATCATATCACCCCTTAACCTTCTCTTCTCCAGGCTAAACATACCCAGCTCCCTAAGCCGTTCCTCATAAGGCATCATTTCCAGGCCTTTGACCATTTTGGTTGCCCTCTTCTGGACACGTTCCAGCTTGTCAGTATCCTTCTTGAACTGTGGTGCCCAGAACTGGACACAGTACTCCAGATGAGGTCTGACCAGAGCAGAATACAGTGGTACTATTACATCCCTTGATCTAGATGCTATACTCCTATTGATGCAGCCCAGAATTGCATTGGCATTTTTAGCTGCTGCATCACACTGTTGACTCATGTCAAGTTTGTGGTCTACCAAGACTCCTAGATCCTTTTCACATGTACTGCTCTCAAGCCAGGTGTCTCCCATCCTGTATTTGTGCCTTTCTTTCTTTCTTTCTTTCTTTCTTTCTTTCTTTCTTTCTTTCTTTCTTTCTTTCTTTCTTTCTTTCTTTCTTTCTTTTTTGCCCAAGTGTAGTACTTTACATTTCTCCTGGTTAAAGTTCATCTTGTTTGCTTTGGCCCAGTTGTCTAATCTGTTAAGGTCATTTTGAAGTGTGACCCTGTCCTCTGGGGTATTAGCCACCCCTCCAGAGGACTTCTAACAAACTACAGTTCCCAAGATTCTTTGTGGGGAGCTGCGAGTGTTAAAAGTTACACTGCTCTAAATGTATGGTGCAGAATAATGATGGACAGGGTATGCATTTTGATGTCACCCTCAAATCGCTCACCTGAAATGGCTTTCTCACCACTTTTAATGGTGTTTGCTGTCTTTAAAAATGTGCCCCACAGCTAAGAAAAAAACACACGAGATGCTCTGTCTATTTAAAATGTATACTCATTTTTAAAGTTTTTTTTTAAAAAAACAACCTTTAATGAAAAATGTGCTTGTTTATAAGATACCTCAGGGGCAAGTTCCAGGCTATTTAAACATGCATTGCTCTATTACCCAATAACAAATTAGGAGCTGCCATAGCAACAGTGTGCAATAATTTAGTCATGTTGCTTCAGGAGCACAATGCACTCTCTTAAAGGTAACTGAAGGTTGACGGGGTGAAGTCTGTGTCTTTCCAGATTTATCAAGCAGTCTTGTAACTTTAAAATGGCACCCCCCCTTTCAGTAAGCTTTCAGACACACTGGAAGGGAAGGCTAAAGCATATGAGTTAATTTAATAATAATAATAATAATAATAATAATAATAATTTATACCCCGCCCATCTGGCTGGGTTTCCCCAGCCACTCTGGGCGGCTTCCAACAGAACATTAAAATACAATAATCTATTAAACATTAAAAGCTTCCCTAAAGCTTTTCTTCTGCAGGGGTCATTTGGATTGTAATTTACGGGTTAATTCTGCCATCCGTAGGTCAATTAGCCAAGACGGTAGAGGAAGTTGCTTAGTAACCTGGCAGAGTAGTATAATGTTTGCTGCGGTAGCATGTTGCCCTGTATGACTGTGTAGTTCCGAGGGTCTTCTTCCTCTGTATGTTTGGTTGAGTGTCTCCCTGCTTTGCACAAGGCCTGAACTAAGACAGGCGAAACCTCTCTGTTTATTTCTTCTCAAATCATACACTGTTTTTGTTCAGTTTTCTCCAGTAAAGTGTTGCCAGGATTTCGTTTCTCTCTGGGCTCCATCTGCATTGTTTAAGTGACTTTGCTAACAAATACTTGGGATTATTGGATGAACTGAGCACATGGTAAATGAGCATAAGAAAAGAGCATAATAAAGCAAGAAGACCCCTGCCAGGTTGGACTCCAGTCCCACATCCAGTTCTCACAATGACCAACCAGATGCCTATAAAAAGCCCGCAGAGCAAGACCTGTGCGCAACTGGCTTCTCCCCACCCATGATTCCCAGCAACTGGTATTCAGAGACATTCTGCCTCCGACAGTGACTTGTAACCTTATTAGGGTTGCTGATCGGAAGGTGGGCGGTTCGAATCCCCGCAACGGGGTGAGCTCCCGTTGCTCTGTCCCAGCTCCTGCCAACCTAGCAGTTCGAAAGCATGCCAGTGCAAGTAGATAAATAGGTACTGCTGCGCAGGGGCATCGCAAGGGGTGTGTGGTCCGCCCCGGGTGTCATGCCTAGGGGGGGAGGGTGACAAAATCCCCTTGGGCGGATTGACATGGCGGCGCCACCCCCGGTGAGTGGTTTTTCGCGATTGGCACAAAATCTGCCCGCTGATTGCGCAAATACGCCCGGCGATCAGCCTGACATCCCCCGAGGGTGGCGTTCACATCCCCGGCAGGTGGTTTTATGCGATCAGTGGTTGGATTTTCATGATCGGCAGGTGGTGGCGGCCTGACGGGGGTGCCAGAGCCGTCCGCTGATCACAAAAACCCAACCGCTGATCGCGCAAATACGCCCGGTGGCTCGGTGTATTTGTGCAATCAGTGGGTGGATTTTCATGACGATGATCGTGCCAATAGATGATTGCACGGGGTACCACCTGACTTTGTTACGTCTCTGCTGCTGTGGCGGGAAGGTAAATGGTGTTTCTGTGCGCTCTGGTTTCTGTCACGGTGTTCAGTTGCGTCAGAAGCGGTTTAGTCATGCTGGCCACATCACCCGGCAAATGCCGTCTCCCTCGGTCTGAAAGCAAGATGAGCGCCGCAACCCTATAATCGCCTTTGACTGGACTTAACCGTCCAGGAGTCCTTTACCTTTTTACCTGTAGCCCTATCATCCATGAATTTATATAATCCTCTTTTAAAGCTGTCCAAATTGGTGGTCACCACTTGTGGGATTGAGTTCAATAGTTTAATTGTGCATTGTGAGGGGAAGAACTCTCTTTCGTCTGTCTCGAATCTTCCAACACTCAGCTTCATTGGAAGTTCCTGAGTTCTTGCAGGAAGTTCTCGGATTCCCTTCCATCCCTTTTTCACAGCGAAATTTTATTTAGAGATAGTTCAGCCACAACCATTATATGAAAGGCCACAAACCGTGGTTTCTCGTTTTAGCCAAACCATCACCAGGACCCCTCAAATCAGGATCAGAAAACCACAATCCTGGCTATGGTTATTGCTCTACCCTGAAAGGCTCCTCCTTGGGTTAGGGAAGGTGGAGAAAGGGAAATTGCAAAAACCATGGTTTGGAAGACACATACATTTGGACACAAACCTTGGTTTGGAGTATGTTTAGCACATATAGTGGTACCTCGGTTTAAGTACACAATTGCTTCCAGAAGTCTGTACTTAACCTGAAGTGTACTTAACCTGAAGCGAACTTTCCCATTGAAAGTAATGGAAAGTGGATTAATCCGTTACAGACAGGTCCGCGGAGTACTCAACCTGAAGCGTACTTAACCCGAAGTATGAGTGTAATTGGTTCTGGAAGTCCGTGCTTAACCTGAAGCGAACTTAACCTGAAGTGAACTTTCCCATTGAAAGTACATTGAAAGTAATCTATTCCAGACGGGTCTGCAGAGTACTAAACTGAAAGTACTCAAACCGAAGCGTACTTAAACCGAGGTATGACTGTACTAGGTTCTGAACAGGAGAGCCACTCTGCTCTTAGTATTGTGCTTGTCATCAAGATGCCTCAGAGATGAATATGGAGGTTCCACATAGACGTTACTCCCTCTACTATTGGACTCAGGTATTGAGTTCAGACAGAAATGGATCTAAAATAGAGACAATGAGGAACAAATACAGTATCATCTTAAGCCTATCTCGTGCCCTGGTGCAGGGATCCCTAGGGCGCCCCCACCCCCGGGAGTCCCCCCCACCCTCCCACATGTGTGCCTGCCGCCTCACCTGCACTTCCCTCAGCTGTGCACGTTTGGGTAGCGCAGGAGGCCGTGGCCCATCCCCTGGCTGCCTTGGCAGGGAAGAGCAGCACTAAAGCCTCCTGGGGAGCGCGGTGCACCTTCCCGCCAGGCCCCGACCATGGTGCCTCCTCCTCCACCGCCACCGCGTCCCGTAACAGGCCCGCTGCCCTGACCGCCTCCCCTTCACCGGGAGGCCTCACAGCTCCGCCTCAGCTGAGCCATTGCTGCGTGGAGAGCCGCAGGGCCGGGAAGGGGAGAGTGTGGTCTCCAGAGAGGCTTCGCCACCAGCGCACACACAACGTGGGGGAAAGGAGAAGGAGGTGCGGCGCGGAGTCCTGGCCTGACAGCCGGAACCCCACACTCACTTGCAAGGCTCCGGGGCGCCTCCTCCTCCTCCGCTGCCTGACGACAGCCCGCTGATTCCTGCAGCCAAGGGAGAGGTGGAGGCAGCGGCAGAGGAGCCAAAGGGATTAGTGGCTGGTTGCACCCCGCCAGCGCCCCCGAGAGGCCGGCGCCATGGTGCAACGTGCCACTAGACCCTATGGTAAAGACGCCTCTGAACAAAAGGGAGGTGTTAGTATGTTTGGGGACGCGGGTGGCGTTGTGTTCTAAACCACTTGCCGATCGGAAGGTCGGTGGTTCGAATCCCCGAGATGGGGTGAGCTCCTGTTGCTTAGTCCCTGCTCCTGCCAACCTAGCAGTTCGAAAGCACGTCAAAGTGCAAGTAGATAAATATATACTGCGGCGGGAAGGTAAATGGCGTTTCCATGCGGTGCTCTGGTTTTGCCAGAAGCGGCTTAGTCATGCTGGCTACATGTCTCAGAAAAACTGTCTGCGGACAAACCGCGACTCCCTCGGCCAGTAAAGCGAGATGAGCGCCGCAACCCCAGAGTCGTTCGCAACTGGACTTAACTGTCAGGGGTCGGTCCTTTACCTTTACTATGTTTGGGAGAACTCCAAGGCTTGCAGGAGAACAGAAAGCACCACTGCTAAAGGGGGCAACCCCACTAAATGGCCTATTGAGGACTGAGCATGCACAGTAGCTATAGAATATTGAGCATCAGCTGGAAAAGAGAAATGGGGTGTGGAGTATTATGAAATAGGGCACAACTGGCAGACTGGCATATTCGGCAGCAGCCAGGATATGCTGCAACATTTTGTTGCAAGCACCACTTATCATCGCTAATAGTCATTCACAGACTGTACGTCCATGAATTTGTCCTAAAGCAGTCCAATCTGCTGGCCTTCAGCCATATCTTGGTGACAGCACAGTTTGTTATTTTAATTGTGTGTTCTTCAGGACCTGTGTCTGAAGAACTTGCAATCTTGCTTGTAAATACAAAGGCCAGCTAAGTTTTGAAATGGATTGAACATTTACACCTTGTGTCTACTTCTGATAGCCCCCCATTGACATAAATAATTCTTCCAGCTTTGCTTAAAAAACTGTTTATCCGCCCCACCCTCCCTGCAAGTGTGTCTGTCTGGAAAGACAGAAAATACTATCTCTTGGGAGACTAATTGTTAGGAGGTGGGAGAAAGCAGTACTTAAGCTTACAGTAAAAGCATTTGTTTTATGCTTATTAATGAGTTTTAGACTTGCAATTTTTTAAAATAAAAAACCCCTATTACTGTATGTCCCTTTTCAACACTTCTCCCTAACCACCCCCTCAGTTTTATAAGATGGGGAAGAGAGGTTGTGGCTGTCTGCAGACCAGAAAGCTAAGAAAAGATGTCAAAAGGCCCCCAGGGAATCTCTGTGTTAATTATTCCTGCAGTTGGCTGGTGTGAAACCCCGGTTGGGGGTGGGCAAAAAGGGAGGGGAAAGGAATAATTCAGGCTTTTTGTTTGGGTTGAAAGAAAAGATGCAGTACAGACTGGTTTTAGAAGATGCTTTGCAAGGGACCAAAGAAACCAAAAACGAAACAAAAACCACAACAAGAGAGAAGAGAGAGAGAGAGAGAGAGAGAGAGAGAGAGAGAGAGAGAGAGAGAGCGCATTCCTTATTGTTAAATCTTGAAGAGCTAAGGCAGAGAAAAGTGTGGGAATGAGAGAAGTCACAAAGTGTTGTGGGGATTTCAAGATCTCTGTTTGCCTGAAGAAGCTCCAAGGTTCAATCATGGATATCTCCTATTCAGAGGATCTGGAATCATCATCATCATCAGTGCTTTTTTTTCTTTTAAAATGTTTAGGGGTACTCTCATTTTCCTACTCATATTGACATACTGCCCTTCAATGAGGCCAAACTTACATTCACAAAATGTTTAGGGGTATGCGTCACCCTGTGTTTCCCCAGAAAAAAAGCACTAATAATACCAACCACAACAACCACCACAACAACACTATTTATACTACCTTCCCCTCCAAAGCAAACAACAAGGTAATAATGCAGTCTCCTTTTTCTGTAGTGTGTTCTTGGCTCATGTAGACTAGTGGACCTGTCCAGTGCCCTGTTTGAACCGAGTATGGCAAGGAACATTTCCCAGAATCCTCTGCAACACAGATCCGTGGTGAAGTGTCTGCACTTGCAAGACAGTGTCCAGTTCTGGTTGCAACACCTCAGCTAGCAGTGCCATATTTTGAAGAGCAAAAAAGATGACACATTTGCCGACTTCTGCTTTTAACTATGGATTGCTATGACGACTCTACCCATGGAAAACACGTTGTGTCCCGGGAAAAAAAGAGGACACAGGGCAACCCTGAATGTCTTTCAATCCCAGTTTCTGGGGTTCACCAGCAAGAGAGTGCTATTGTCCCCATGTC